>NW_004955478.1:18150-71088 GCF_000276665.1 Chinchilla lanigera | reverse complement strand
CTCCTTCTCCTTCTCCTTCTCCTTCTCCTTCTCCTTCTCCTTCTCCTTCTCCTTCTCCTTCTCCTTCTCCTTCTTCTTTTGTTTTTTTGGTCTCATTAAATTGTTCAGGCTGTCCTCAAACTTTTGATCCTCTTGCCTCAGTCTCCAGTAGTCAGCATTACATGTGTGCCCCACTTTGCCCAGGTACCTTTGAGTATTCTTAGTAAGCACTATGAATCAACAAGACAGGGAGTGCTGGGAAGCCTCTCCCAGAGTTATCTGTGCTATTCTTTCCACAGAGTGTATTTCAGAATGAGAGCTCCATGCAGCGCACTCTGGAAAAAGTCACTAAGGGAAGGGCCACCTGCTTTCCATCTTTCCAAGGGACTGAAAAAGGACATAGGTGCAGGTGAGAACAGCAAGGATTTTGTCATGAGGAATGACATGCTGGGTCTTCCTCTCCTCAGGCAGCTTTCATAGCTCATGTGGATGCTGTTCCCGGGAAAGGGGTGTGAGTCTGTGATTCCAAGGAGCTGATTCAACTCTTGATTCTTCACCTTCTAACTAGGTGGTCCTGGGCACAGCACCTGGCCTCTGTGAGTCTAGTATCTGTGATTGCATCATAACAGGGTATGTCTAAGGTCTCTTCTGGCTGCAGGATTCTATACACGCACATTTCTGACAAAGGGAGGGAGGGAAGAGGAAAAGGAATAATCTCTAGTTCTCGACCACTGATTCTAGACTTACTTGGGAGTTGTTTCTACAGAGGTTCACATGCCTGCTTATTTACTTAGCCCATGTGGTCCCTGGGGATTGAGGCTGCTAAGAGAGAAAAATTGTAATGTGCCAAGCTGGACTCATGGCCATCAACCGCTGAGGGAGAAAGAAGAGAAGAGAGGTGCTCGTATTAACCCCTGTGCATCTGAGGAGACGATTAAAAACACACTATATCAAAGAGCCAAGCTTTTAAACAGAGTGACTACCACCCACATTTTCTAAACTAAGCACCAGGCCCCACGATATCAGAAGGGGTTTTTAATGCCATGTGGTATAAGAAGCCATCCTGGAGATGAAATGGGGAAGTTTACCTTTCAATTTTGGCAATGTGCAGATGGCTTGTAGGGAGACAAGGGACTGAATAGCTGAAAACAGGAGAGTTTCAGGAAGCCCGGGGAATAGGACCATCCTGCCAAACACCTTCTTCTGTACACTCAACATGCAGAACAAAAGGAGTGTCGCTCATTCCCTATCAACAAAAACGGAGTGCCTCATCCTCAGCATTCCCATGCAGGCAATCAAAACCACACCGGGTGCTTGGATTGCATCTAACACTCCCAACCAGGTCCGGGTCTGTTCCTGGGGCTCTCCCACTTTCTCTTAGGCTTCCTTGCAATATTCACTTCCACCAGATAGAGTGCAAAGCAACAATTTCTCCCACTTAATTTATTAACCCACAAGACATAATGACCTACTTGGGAGTTTGATGTCTTCACAGCGGAGCTCCTAGGCTGAGAACTTCTCAAAGCAAGAGTGAGCTGAGCACATCTCCCGTGTTAGGAGCTGAGCACTGACCTGGCCCTTTGTGCTGCCCTGTTTTTAATTTCCTGCAGCCTGTTGTCCCTCTGATAAGTGTTGAAAAGGGAAAAAGTGTTATTTAATTGCTGTAAAATATCAAACAAACCAGTGGGGAGGTTATCTCCTTCCCAACCTCTCTATTTTTTTGGTTCCAGGTTCTGTTACTTGGTTACTGACCCTGCTGCAGAGGCAGGAGAGGCGGCCCCGTGTGGGTAAGAGCAGTCTTGGCAGAGATTGGGGGAAAAGAGGCAGGAGTCAAACAAGGGATGGGAACTCAGGCTGCTGGGCACAGGCAGCAGCAAAGTCAAACAGCTCTTTGGAGGTGGGACAGGCAGGGGAGGCATAAAGGAACCGGGCAAAATTTAAAAAACTGTTTAAATGACATCTTTTCTCTGGTCAGAGTGGATCAGTATGTTCAGATCCCACTCAGCCAGCTGCAGGAAAGACAGGTGTGCTTGAGGTGGTTGGGCCCAGTACTTCGTCCAGGCTGGGGGTCCTACTCAGCGCACAGAAGGGAGTTTCACTGTCTTTGGTTACCCAAGCTCAAGAGCATGCAGAGGCACAACCACTCACTGAGTTGCCTCAAATGGAGATGGCTATTTAGCTAAGCCTCCAGGAGTAGCTTGTTTTTTTCCTGGTGGGATTCATACTAAAACTAAAAAGCCCCCACCACACACACAAAAAAATCATCAAAACTGTACATGTACAAAACTCCCATAGGAGTCACCATGTATGTAGGGGAGGGGAGTATCTTGACGGCCAGGGGTTCATTTCTTGGATGGTTATGAAAGTGTGGGTTTTTCAAATGATATATACATTTGTTATCAATGGTTTGAGAACACTCACAAGACGTGGTACCAGCGAAATGAATTGAAGGGTAGCGTGGGCACTGCCTGGTTCTTCTTTGCCCACCTCTTTCATTGGAAATCATCAAGTCATGGCTTTTAAAGTAGAGGTAGCAATAGGTTTTGGAACTGTCACCAAAGGAGGCAGACTTCCCCTGAGCTCAATTCTATGACCACCTCTTCCAGGGATTGGGGGAAAGGAACACAGCCCTCTTCCAGTGAACTGCCCACCTTGGCCTCTCTGCCCTATATACAGGAGTCGAAAGACAAGCTGACTCCCGGGTTGGTTCAGACATCAGACAGTCACTAGTTCGGGTTCCATCCAGCCCAGGAGCTCCAGGCTGAGCAACATCTCAAAAGGACAAGAAGTCAACCAAAGTCCCTGATTTCCATGCTTACCCGCAGCTCACTGCTGCTTTACCTGCTCTTTCCCTCCCCACATCTCCCACGCCACCTGCTAAACAGCTTCTGGACTTTTGCTTTTCACTGGGGAATTGACAACTGGATAACAGGACGGACAGATCAAGGCAGCTCAGCCCACGGAGAAAGTTAATTAGGACATCGTTTCTGATTTTCCAGCCTCTGAAACTGTACCCGGGATGGCGAGTGTGTGCTTGGAGGAGGGCGAGGAAAGGAAGGCTGCAGGGTTGATTGTGACTTATTAAACTATTGGAACACAAGCTGAATCATCATAGACAAAAAATAAATAGCTACAGCCCAACTCCCACTTCTTGCGGGCTCCCCTTTGCTCCCGGCACGGCACAGCACAGCTTGCAGGCAGAAAGCAGAGGGGCGGTGCAGGTCCGCAGACAGGTGCTGAATGACAGACAGACTAAAGCAAGGGGACCGCCGGGTCCCTGGGCATCCGCCTTTTACTGAGCCTCTGAGAGCTCCTAGAACTGCATCTCGGGACCCAGGTGCCGCTCACACACCTGCCTGCGTTGGCAGCTGCGTGGAGCAGCGGGGTCCTCCCCATCCCTTTGCTCTGTACCCTTTCCCTGGTTCTGAGCCTCGCATCCTGCAACCAGGGCTGGCCCATAGTAGACACAGCCTTGCAAACTTGTGTGACAAAGAAAATCACAGAGGTCCCAGGGCAAGTGTGGAACCCGCCCCCCGCCCCCCAGAAGCCACGCCAGCTGCCTGGAATGTGTGGGGTGAAAGGGAATCGATTCTGTAATATCGGAGGGAAAGCAGCGCGAGTCCTTGCCCGCGAGTCTTGGAGAGCCTGGGGTCACTTCACCCTTCGAGCCCCCGCAAGCGGGTCCTTCTTCCCTGCTCTCCTCGGAACCCGCGAGCTCGGCCCGCAGCCTCCCGCAGTATCCTCCGCAGGTCTCACCCTGGTCCTCCTACAGGACCTGGGGGGCGGAGCGAAGCGGTGGTGACGTAACTGGGGGGAGCTGTGGGGAAATGTGCCGAGGGGCTCTGGCCGGCCGGGCCAGTCCAAGCGGCGCAGCCACCCGAGCCCGCGCGCTCGCAAGGCCACTCGCCTCCAGGGCTCCAGTCCGCGGTGGGCGCTGGCGGTTTGCGCGCGAGCGGAGAGGGGAGGGAGCCTGAGGGGCCGGGAGCCCGGGACGCCGAGCGTCAGGCACCCGCCAAGCTGCCGCGCTCCCTGGTACCCAGGTGGATAAGGGACAGCTACTGGGTGCTGGCGAGACCAGATAAGGAACTGCCTCGGAAAACCAAGGTAAGGTGTGTGTGTGTGTGTGTGTGTGTGTGTGTGTGTGTGTGTGTGCGCTGTGTGATACAGAGTCAGAGATGGAAGGAGCGAGAAGCGCATTTGGGCACCTGTGTGCAACTGTGCTGAGGTTCATGCCCCGCCGGTGCGAAGAGCGTAGGTTCTGGTGCACCATTCTCGGTGCCTGTTGGGGTTGACGGTGTGACCGTGGTGGGAATGAACGACAGGGATGTCCCGGCGTAAGTCAGGGGCTGTAGGCGGTGTGCGCCAGAACCCACACGTCTGCACAGCCTCTCTGTGTGCCTGGCGTGTGCCCTGCAGCCCAAGGGTCCAGCGGTAACTATAATGGGGGCAACTTCTCTCCAAGTCACTTGCAAAAGAGCTCTGCAGCAAGGAAAGCGAGGCCAGCGGGAGGGATGTGACAGGTGCCCCCCGGGGCTCCTGTGGGCACGCATCCCGGAGATCTGAGCTCCGAACCTGGGAGTGGCAAGTGCCGGGGCGCCAAGCGCAGAGATGAGGGGATTCTCTAGTTTTTCCACACCTGGCTGAGGCGGCAGGCACGGACTGGCTCTGGGTTGCATGTCCTGCGTCTAGGCAGAGACGATAGTCTGCCTACGTGGAACCGCTGAATGGTCAAGCCCCCGAGCAACAGTCGTCGCTTCCAGCTGTCCCTGGCTCCTTAGTCTCACTCTGGGTTTACAGGCTGGACGTGCTGGCACGATAGTTTTCGTTCACTGTCCCTCGCCTTCCTCGCAATGGGCAGGGAATCCTTTAGGAGTCGCTTGATCTGAGGGTTCCCGAGTTGAAGGAGGATTTTCCCAGCTCCAGCCCCGCTGTCCTGAGCGCCCTCCCCGCATCCTCTTTGGCCAGCACCAGGGCTTTTCCCAGGTGCTCTAGCGCCGCAGTGGCCTACACCCGGTAGCTGACTTGACGGTGGGAGCCTGGCTCCAGCCCCCCAGAGACGCAATGCTAGGCTGCAAGGGAGGCAGGACTGGGGGCGAATGGGGAAAGATGCTGGGAAGACCACAACCAAGGCTAAATAGGATTTAGAGCCACCCTGATGCCAGGTCCCTGTTCCATCCCTCACTCCTCCTCTGGGATAAAGGAAGGGACCTCTGTCACTCTCCTCTTCAACAGAGCCTGGATTTCAGCTCAGAGTAAACCAGCAACCAGGCCATTCCAGGTAGCTAACAACTCTTTAGCTAGAAAAATAAAGCAGAAAAATAAAACTTCCTAGTACATTTAATTTAACCACAACTGGACAGGTATTAACTGCTTGGCATTTAGAATTCACTCTCTGTGAGACAAACATGAAGCAAAAGTCACTCAGAGACCTTAGAAAGCTGAGTTCCTTGCTAAATGAGATTCAGCAGGATTTGAGCTTATTTCTCCCTTGGCGGAGCCTCGCCCAGCTCCGGACTGGTGCCCCAACTATCACCTCCACCACCTCTGCCAGGGCTCTGAACCACATTTCTTGCTGCCTTTCAAACATGCTTCCTAGCCTATTGCAGAAAAAAAACCTGAACTTCATGTACTTTGGTCCAGTAGAAAAGGCACAATTAGGGCAGGAAAACAGCATCTGACTCTTCCCTCACATTCCCTGCATCATCATCATCACCATCACCATCATCATCATCCCCAAGAGCTCTAGACAGGGCTTCTGTGGCCCCAGGGGGCTTCAGTGTAACCCAGGCATTAGAATGTGACCATTCACGGTACATCTATAGCCCTCCAGCAAGGCTGAGGTTTGATGTACGCTCCAAGTGCAGCCAGCTGAAATAGAATTGTGGATCTGTAGAGTTAAAGAACTGATAAGATGGTTAAAAATGATAGTGGAAACAATCTAAGTTAATCCAGGGATACTAAAAACAGCTTCTTTACAGCCTGTGTAATAGCCGTCAGCTTATGTTTTTTTACCCAACACAGACACGAAATCCTGAGTCCCCAAAATACTTTGTGGCAAAACAGATTGGCCACAAAGCTTAGACTCTGCAGACGCTGTGTGACGGGGGAAATTAGCACAGGAAGAATAGGCAGTGTGCCTGGTAATACAGAATGAATCACAAGCAAAGGTGGGCAGGGATGCTTAGGACATGCTAAGCATTGCCTAAATCTCCTTTACCTGCTTTGTCTGCGAGCATTAAGCTTTCACTGTCGCATCTATTTGCAGGCACCAGGAAAAGTACCCTGCACAGGGGAGATGTGTCCGCCAGCTTCATCACACCTACTGTGTGCTGGACACACCGCCCCTCGGCACCTCGTTTCTCCCTGGACTGACTTCCTGCCCCATCCTGTTGTTTTACTCTTCATATACCCAAGGCCCAGCTCCAAAATCCCTCCCATGAAGTTTCCTCTAAATCCCCAGGAAAGAAAGGAATTCTTACAGCCTTTGTTAATATCTCTTTGCAATTCACACCCTCTTTGAGTGGGCTTCCCTGGCTGTCTCCCCTACTGAATTATCACTCCCAAGAGGGCACCAGCCACATCTTTGTGCCCAACACAAAGAAGCCCCCAGCCACGTATTTCAAATCACTGTAGAGAAATCATTCAAGTATGGGATGGTCCATTGTTTGATATCTTAAGCCAAGCCAATAGTGTTACAATTATGTGCTCAGCAAGCATGCAGGTAACACAGCAGTCAGCTGCGTTAAACCAAAGCCGTTATCACCCACTCATTTTTCCCATCTGTTGAGCAGCAGACGTGCTGCCATGAAAAGCAGAGGAGATGTAGGGCCAGGTGGCGTGTGTTCAAATCCCAACCTGCCAACTGTGACAGTAAGCTCCTCAAACTCTCTAGGCCTTGATTTCCTCATCTTTAAAATGGGGATAATATCCCACTTATCGAGATGATGGGGAAGCAGGGAGTGGGAATGGACCATCTTGGTGTTTGGAACCTTCTGTTTACACCTAGAAAGACTGAGTCCCTTACCTGGCTCCTGTTTTCATCCTTAATCAGGGAATTACAGCCAAACCCTCTAGGGGGTTAGAAATACTCTAGAGCAGCACCTTGGTCAGGGATTTTTTTTTTTTTTTTTTTTTTTTTTTTTTTTTTTGAGGCAGGGTCTCTCTATGCAGTTCAGGCCGGCCTCGAACTCACTTTGTAGCCCAGGCTGGCCTTGAACTCAATGATCCTCCTGCCTCAGCCTCCTGAGTGCTGGGATTACAGGTGTGCGCCACCACACCCAGCAAGTACTTCAGGAAAGCACTCTCCTCAGCATGAAGTGACAAGTACTGGGGATTAGAAAAAACAAAAATGAAACAAACAATATCTAAACTAAAGCACACATTTAAAAAAGTTTGGGGGGAGGACAAGTTCTCATTATGTAGTTCAGGGTGCCCTTGAATTCACTATGTAGCCCAGCTTGTCCTCAAACTAGTGGCACTCCTACTGCCTCAGCCTCCCGAACAGTAGAATTACAGGTATGCACCCGGATGCCTAGCTTCAGACTTTTATTTCTAATATTGAAGACTATAAATTGATTCACTGTGTAGGCAGATTTCAATCAACTGAAGACAATGAGATGGTGGAAGAAAAAAGGAGAGGGATAACTTTGAAGTTCCAATTATGGGCTCAATACAATGGTAGGCATCTTCCCATACCTCCTCTGGCACCCCCATTCCAGCAAAGGAGAGTCTGAGCAGTACAGGGCTAGACACATGGGCTCAGCAGTGGAGACCAGGACTGTTCTAACTCTGAAGTCTAGGGTTTTCCTATTGCAGAGATTGAGAATGGAAAGACTTCCCAGCAGGCAGCAAGTCAGCATAGCTTTCTTCACAGGGAAAAGACCCAGGATGCCAGAGTCAGACCTTCCTACCCCAAAGTCAGGGGCTCAAATTCTCCAAGCTCTGTTTTTTTGAAGTTTGAACAAGTCAACTGCTGAGGGGTCAAAGTATGTGTTCTTGAGGCCACAGCCATCCCCGACATGTGCATCACCAAAACTGATGGCTCAACCCAAGCCCTTCCCCTACTACAGAAAAGGAACTCAAAAAATCACACTGATGTGGAAAGATAGCATGTTTTCCAGTTGAAGAGTACATCTAAGAGGATAAAGCAGAAACATTGTCACTGATAGGCCTATCTTCTTTCTTTCCTTCCAGATGTTGCAGTGGATCCTTGGCCTCCAGGGCACACTGCAGTGCAAATAAGATCTCTGGGCTGGCTGGCTGTAGACTCAGAGGCAGAGCAAGCATGGAGATGGCGTACGAGCACCTCAATGGGAGCCAGGCATGGCTGGCCCCTCCCTTTGACCTCAATGGCTCAGTGGTAGCAGCCAACAGCTCGAACCAGACAGAGCCATACTATGACATGACCAGCAATGCAGTACTCACATTCATATATTTTGTGGTCTGTATCATCGGGTTGTGCGGCAACACGCTTGTCATTTATGTCATCCTCCGCTACGCCAAGATGAAGACCATCACCAATATCTACATCCTCAACCTGGCCATTGCGGACGAGCTCTTCATGCTAGGGCTCCCCTTCTTGGCCATGCAGGTGGCACTAGTCCACTGGCCCTTTGGCAAGGCCATCTGCCGGGTGGTCATGACTGTGGATGGCATCAATCAGTTCACCAGCATTTTCTGCTTGACAGTCATGAGCATTGACCGTTACCTGGCCGTGGTCCACCCCATCAAGTCGGCCAAGTGGAGGAGACCGAGGACAGCCAAGATGATCAACGTGGCTGTGTGGGGAGTTTCTCTGCTAGTCATCTTGCCTATCATGATATATGCTGGGCTTCGGAGCAACCAGTGGGGGAAAAGCAGCTGCACCATCAACTGGCCAGGTGAATCTGGGGCATGGTACACAGGGTTCATTATCTACACTTTCATCTTAGGGTTCCTGGTACCCCTCACCATCATTTGTCTCTGCTATCTGTTCATCATCATCAAAGTGAAGTCCTCTGGAATCCGAGTGGGTTCTTCCAAGAGGAAAAAATCTGAGAAGAAGGTCACTCGAATGGTGTCTATCGTGGTGGCTGTCTTCATTTTCTGCTGGCTCCCCTTCTACATATTCAATGTCTCCTCCGTCTCTGTGGCCATCAATCCCACCCCAGCCCTTAAAGGCATGTTTGACTTTGTGGTGGTCCTTACTTATGCTAACAGCTGTGCCAACCCTATCCTCTATGCCTTCTTATCTGACAACTTCAAGAAGAGCTTCCAGAATGTCCTGTGCTTGGTCAAGGTGGGTGGCACAGATGATGGGGAAAGGAGTGACAGCAAGCAGGATAAATCCCGGCTCAATGAGACCACAGAGACCCAGAGGACCCTCCTCAATGGAGACCTCCAGACCAGTATCTGAACCGCCTGGAAAACAAAAGCGCAGAGAAGCCAAGCTCTGCCTCTTGGCAATGAGCTCTATCCTTGTCCCCTCTTCCTCCTACCCATCACTCTGGCTTCTAGAATAAAGGATTGCTCAGCATGAGCCCAATTCAGAGAACAGGGCTCGAGCTGGTGTGATTGAATGATAATGTACCACATTGATTACCTCCCCCTTACGGAGACATTTAAATCCAGGCAGACCATTCAAAGTCTGGAGAAAAGACGATCATGCCTGGGTGTGACTCTGAGAAATTCTAAGGCTCAACAAAAATAGAAAAAAAAATTACCTATGTGTTTGTGTGCTTAAAAACCAATATGTAATCTTGAGTTCTGATATTTATACTTGTATTGCCCCTATCCTTTGTATAGTCGTTACCTTCCTTTTCTTCATTACATATGCAAGGAGCAAAGTCAACTGTGTATAGTGTACATGGACATTTACCACAATACGGAACTAAAGAAATGGACTTAGCATGAAGCCAACAAAGTGTAAGCTTCAGGGATCTCCCTAGCAGTGTGGTCATGTGGTTATGATTTTGTTTTTAAAAAAAAAACTGTGAAAGTAAAATATTTTTGTATTTTTTTTCCTCTTAGGAGGGCCCCTTAAATTGTATAAACTTCCAGCCTCACAAAATCTGCCTCTGTCCTAGGGTATGTGCTTCATTAAATTCAGAAAAGTTAGGTCAAAGTAAAGAGGAGATGGGAGAAGATATTTCAGACTCAAAATACAAAGTCATGAGTTTCCTCATCTTCGATGCAATTAGTTATTCATTTACCCCAAAGGACTTAAGTGGTTGTGGTCATCAATCATTGTATTCATCAAGACAAAGCTGGCTTTGTTGTAAGATTGCACTTTTCTTCTCAAATTGGTTTGGTCTTCCTTAGGAAGCCACAGAGAGGAAAAATCACTAACCCTGAAAGGAAAAAAAAAAATAAAAAAGACTATGATTCTTGTGGGGAAACAATTTTCTTTCCTTCCTACTGTGAAAATAAACGAATAAGGACGAAGCAAAATTATACCTTTATGAGAAACTATGAAAAAGTTTTTTTTTTTCTTTTAATGTTGGACATGACTTTCTAACGTAATTCAACAAACCCCTCAAAGGGTTTTTTAAAGGATTTTATACAAAACTAGACATTAAGAAAATCAGGATGCATATTAAAGACCTAAGGACATTGTTCATAAAACAAAAACATACACATCAGCCAACAAATACTTAGCATGAGGGGGGTGCACAGGTGTGAGAGTGAGAGTGTGAATGTGTGTGTGTGTGTATGTGTGTGTGTGTGTTGAAAGGACCCCCACCCTTTGGAGGTTTTGCTTTCCTGCCTTCTTCCCCGACTATTATTAGGCATTATATCTTTAATGTTATGAACTCTGAGCTTTTTCCCGAGGACTTTTGTTACCCAAACTGTAAATAGGTTTATGTACAAGTGATAAGAACAGACAATGTCCCATTCTGTGGACTGATCACAGTTTCCAGAATTTTGAAGTAACACAGTATACACCCAGTACTTGCAAGATGTCATCGTCTCTGGGTTTATGTGAAAGTATGACTCTTAACATCTTGCATATAGCTTTTACCATATTTAAAAATGAGCTTTCTTCTTCTGGCTCTCTAAGCAAGTGTTGTTTGAAGGTCAGAGTGACTAAGTGTCCCACCTGTGGCTTCCTTGTTAATGCACTGCTTTCATTCCCTCTGCCTATATCATTTACCTCACTCCCTAAAGTACTTACTGTGGTTCAAAAAATATGTTCAATAAGATTTATGATAGACAAATGCACTCACGCAACAATAAGGAGGTGCAATTATGAAACAAGACTATAGGGCAACTTGTTACAAAAAATGCATGTGGTAGAAACCCACACTGTAGGGACAGAGGCACTGTAGGTAGGGAAAACATAGTATGAAAGCCCCATTGAGTTTTATTAAAAATTAATAGACAGTTTTGACCTCTGCAGCCAGACTCTAGCAATTAGAAGGGCAAAGGTAGCTAGACTCTGAGGCATTAGACAGAAACAGCTAAACTCAAGCAATTAGGAAAACAAAGAACTCAGGACGGGGCGTTCCTAGGTAGCTGGAGTAACATAAGAATGGGCAACTTCTCCTTCACTTAATCCTTTAGCCATACTACCAGTTCATAAGCCCCCTCGCATAACCTTACTTTCCACCAAAAGACAGGAAATGTCACATGACCGGAAGAAACCCAAGGTTAGGATGAAAGACAAGCCAGGGGCCCAATCAGATTCCAGGAGCGTACGTGGGCCAAAGATGTCAATAGAAGGAGATGCAGACAAGAAATCCACAATAAATTCACTTTCGAATTCTCCCTACGCCTTTTGAGTTGCTATCTATTATCTAGTTTTTCCTCCTTTCCCATCTTCAAGTAAACTGCCTTCTTTTATTTTAAACTGTTTCTTTGGTTTTTTACCAGCACTGGTTTTAGGATCACGGGGAGCTGCATGTTCCAGCAGAGCAGTGGCTGCCTGTCCACCCCTGAACATTACAGTGTGGTATAGCATGGCACGGTGTTTGACCCTTCCCAGACGTTGCAACATTTACTGAAGGCGAAGTTAGCTACACGCTCAGTTAGTAGTCGTACGTAATGGAAAGTGACATTCTAGAAATAAAAACAAGCAAAGAAAGAAACACTATAAACTCAGTTCTACCACTATAATAAGATTTCCCAGTGACATAGGGATAATGTAAGGACACTCAAATGCTATAAGAGAAAAACTATAACTCCTAACCTGCTGGATGTCTGATACTCTTGAGTTCGTGTACCCACAAAGTCAAAGAATGAATTCTAAGGAACAGCAGAGGTTAAGACTAGGAAGTATTTATTGAGGGAAAGAAAGCTTCTGGGACCAGAAAGTGAATTACCCATGAGCCCACTTCTCACAGGAAGTTTTAGAAAGCAAAACCATGAGGTGAGTACAAAATCATGAGATGGGTGTAAGGTGGGACAAAAATGATCAACCAATAAGATTACAAGTATAGTAATCACTCAGGTAATATTGATCCAGTGGAGAAGCAAGTCATGTAGCAAGTGTTCATGGAAAGAACAAGGACCTTTCCTGGAAGGGATAAGTCAAGGTCTCGTTCCCCCACCCACGTGATTGATTCCTCTTAGAATATCACTCATTATTGTTTATCCTCAGGGAAGAAGGAATAGTCACTTCATCTTTATTTTCAGTCCTGGCCTTCAACAAACGCAACTCTACGCACACTTTTAACGTGTTCTCATCTTCTGCACTGACTCCTTCAAGAGCCTATTCCTATCTAACTGCCTAGAATATTTCTACCTAACTTCGCTGTTTATAATACCAGGGTCTTTGAATATGTGTTGTGTTTTTGCTGTTTTTTTAACTTAGGGCAATAATTCCAAGTGACCAAGAATTGGTAGAAATAATTTGAAGTCAGTTAAGAATAATCCTATAGTGTCCATGTTCTGGAGACCAGAGAACCTGTCCCCAAAACAGCCATCAACAACCTCAAAATCAAATTCATACCCAGTATCAGGAGCTACCACCTATCAACGGACTGACCATTTGAAGGCCAAAAAAAAAGAGGGGTCTTCAAGATCAATGTTATAATTTGATCTAAATAAGCAGTCAGTGGAAGTAGCATTTCTACTACAAAGAAATGTGTTCTCTACTTTTTGAAATATCCTTTTCAAGGATGACTTTCTCTCTGGTTTTCTTTTCCCCAAAAGGGGGAATAAACTTTTTAATGTCAATGCTACTGAAATTTTAATTCAAAAATGTAATGTTCAGCTTCAGCTCAACATTATGAAGATAAATTTGCTGGCTGTTAAGAGAACAAACAGCAACACATCCCATTGATTTTAGGGTATCACTTCTATTAATATAGGTAGTTAAGAGCTGATTAAGCCTTTGTGGACTTAGTGAGAAAGCTATTGAGGAAGATATGACAACATGGCCCAATTCAATGTCAGCTTGTGTTTCAGCGTTGAGTAATGTTGGAGTTGGAGCTGAAACTTTGGAAGGGTTCATACTATAGCTTGGAAAAATTTAAGATGCAAAGACAGATGGTGAAATGGAATACAAAGAGGAAACTGTGGGCTGGTGGATGGGATTTCCAGAGCCGGCTATGATTTGGAATCTATTTACTTATACAGGTTATCTTGTCCATGAATGAACATGGGTGTTGCTAGTGCTCGCTTCAGCAGCACATATACTAAAAATTTGGGCATTGCTTGCCAAAGCTTGCATCCCCAGCTGCCCTGGATAGGAGAATCATGGTGGAAAAGTATACAGTCTGACCACTGGGGTGGGTAAGAAGAAAAGGGCTGCTGAGATACATATTCCCAACCAGCTCCAAGACTGACTCTTCAGTGAAGCCTGAAGTTACAATGGCAGGAAGGTAGGAACTTGGGTCTGGCAGAGAAAGGTGACAATGTCAAAATGTTCCATTTACAGTCAGGGAAGTCTGTTTAGTGTTTCTGAAGTATGTATTATCATAGGAATCACAATAGCTTATAAGCAGTTGCGCTTCCATGTGATGATTTATAATCAATCACTTGTCTCATCCACATTTTTGCAGGAATCAAAAACATTAAATTTCCCATCAAACATTCTATCAAAGCAAACCTCTACCTAAGTGCTTGTTTTGCTTTTAATATGTGAATTTCTGGGAACATTCTCCTAGGCAGAGCCTCTAATTTTTTCTACTGGCTCGTGTAAAAAGTAGGCACCAGGGACTGTGTTCTGCTCACAGCAGAAAAACTTCTGTAGCTGCCGTTACTGACTCAGTGACCATTCAGCCTGGGAATAACATCTCAAGGACAAGCTTTCACACCTGCCACCATCACTGCCACTTTCAAGGCCTGCCTCTCCCTTCCTCCACTCAGCAGTGGTTGAGCTCTGGCAGATATCTATTTGCTCTCCTGTAAATGTCTCTGGTTGTATCTATCTGGACTGTGCTTAAAAACAGAGCTAAATATTAACCAAGACCTCACCAAGCCAACTATAAAGCATTATTGATTCTTCTAGGATGAGAAGTGCAAGTAATGTCATTAGAATAAATGCTGTGGCCAGATCACCCAGTACACTGAACACCTGCCTTCTATTCAGCACCGATTTTAAGCATTAGAGAGCTAAAGGCAGAGACTCAGCTTCAGGGGCTGGAGACACAGGGGGTGACAGGCAGGAGGGACTGACTTCATTTTCCATCTCTCTTTCTCCTGGCGTTGTCAAAGGGAGGGACTAGCGGGAGGAAAGGGCCTCTTGGCTTGGATACTGGTGTTTGAAAACAGAAAGGGATGTCCTGATTAGAGATTCCATTGCCCTGTCCCTTCAGAAAAGCCTGTGAGAGATGTGATACAAGGCCTACTTACAAAGAAATCTGAAATGTCATCCCATGGCCTTTCTGCCCCAATTTTTTGGTGACAGGCACCTCTAGTTGCTTAAGGATAAAAGATCTTTTGCAGTAGAAGTCACTGAAGAAAGGGAGGCCTGGGTGAGCTCAGCCTAGAGGCTGCCTGCTCTACCAAAGAAGACTGATTGAGCCCTGGATGCAGCTTCTTCCAAGAGCAGAGAGTGGACTGGGGATGTGGGTCAGTGGTTCCAGCTCCAGCCCTCTCTCCCACCCTCAAAAAGAACAGATTGCAAAGTGACAAGTACAGGGGTGCTGGAGGGAAGGTGCTGGTCTCAAGAGCAGAAGACTCACAACCAGCTCTCTGATGATGTCTAGCAGTCACCTCACCAGGTACAGCAGGGCAGCTACAGTGCCATTCCTAGGGCAGCCAGTGCCACTCCAGGGTAGCACTTCCTCCATCTCTCAGAGAGCTGGGGTATGGGCTCCTGTTCCCAGGTGAGGGGGAATGTTCCCTGCAGAATGAGTTGATAGTTTTCTTCTTTTTAAAGAAGAAACTCAAAAGGCCCTCAAACCACATAAGCAAGGTTTAGTTTCTTTCTTAATGTTAACCAGCAGCATCTCCCTTCTCAAGAGAAAAGAAGCATTCTAAGGCGCTCAAGTGCTCCTCTGTTTGTGCTTTCACTCCAGCTTGTGCTCCCAAACACACACACACACACAAACACACACACACATGTGCATGAGAGGCTGGCACACTGGGGCTGCAGCAGAGCATACGCAGGATGCATGGAATACACGTGCATGTGAAGGGCACCCTCATATGTGCATGTGTTGTGCATGCCCAGACCTGTGAGGCACATGTGTAATACACACAGGAGACATGTGTGTGACACATGTGTGACACAGATTCTCCAATGGCTTTTCAAGGAAACAGAACCATAATTTGATTAACTCATGGAGTTATTTATTTTTCATTTTTTTAAATTTACTCCTTCTTAGGCTGAGGCCACAATAGGGAGAATACTCATGAATATTCATTTTTTTCCTGGGCTGCCACCACAACGGGGGGAGTGATGTACTGTATCAGTTAATTTTTTACCCAGAAGATTCTATCCCCAGTCACAGTGCAGGGCTAGCCCTCATTAGCTGCCCCTGACACAACAGGTCACCTCAACTAAAAAAATAACAAGTAAGGAGTTGGCAAAAGAGGGGGACCAGTTGACAACAGATCATCCCCACATGTCAAAAACTGAAAGCACCACTAACAGCAATGGTTTTGCAAATAAGAATCACTGGGAAAAAAAAGGTAAATTTATCCTCATCAAGGACAGGATCTTAACACACACGTACACATACACATGTACACGTCTTAGTACAAACCTAAGGCTGAGCACCTCAGGAAGCTTGCAGTGTTCAACCACCAAGGAAATGAATGGCAGTTCCTTCCTCCCCCATGAAGACACCTCCACAAAGGGCCTCTTACACATAAACACAGTCCTCCCCTGCCGCCATCCTACGGCAGTCTGCTTCCATGGCTCGGGATTGCAGTATCAGGGCCTCCTGTTTGCCCTCTGAGTTGCAGTGCTCAATGGGAAGAGGGCTGAGGAAGGGTACGCCCTTCTTTGAAGAACAGAAGCCTTATCTGTAGGGGCTGTGCATGAGATTAATTAAGTTAGCTGAGCTCCAGCTGCACTGCCAACCTGGCGTGCTAGACGCCAACGAAGCAAAGGCTGGGCTTGAATGAAGATGTACTTTGCTTGGCTTCAGCTTAAACGTTCTTCAGCAGATTGAAATAGTCTCTTTCATATCTCTTCCAGACTCCCTGGTAGATGGGTGGTAGAGGCAGCAGACCACAGATCTCTCCATTTTCTTCTCCTCTGTACCTTTTGCTTCCCTGAGTTCCAAGGGCTTGTCAACCCCAAAGCAGGCGAGGACTAGACACAAAATCTAGTTTGCTACCAGCAACATGGTTTGGGGGATGTTAGGCAGATGTAAAAATGGGTATTTACAGGGTTGGGATTTTGAGGGCTTACTTACAGCCCCTAGGACTCATAAAAGTAGTAATTGCTGGAGAAAAAACCAAGTGAAGCACTGATGCAGCAGATAATTTCAATAGTAAAGCCTATTTTTGGAGACTGGCTTCACCTTAAAGAGTGCTAAGGAAACTGGCTACAGTGGCACATGCTTGTACTCCTGGAATTCTGGGAGGCTGAGGCAAGAGCATCACAAGTTGAAGCCCAGCCTGGGCAAGTTACTAACTTAATGAGCTCCTGTCTCAAAACAAAAAATAAAAAAGGGTTGTGGATGTAGCACACTGTGAAGGCCCTAGGTTCAGTCCCCAGTAGCACCCCCTAAAAAAAAACTGTCAAGGAAGCTGGACACAGTGGCATACTCCTACAGTCACAGCTACTTGGAAGGCTGAGGCAGGAGGATCACTTGAGCCTAGGAGTTCAAGGCCAGCCTGGGCAACATAGCAAGAGCCTGTATCAGAAACAAAACTGAAACCCCAAATGGCTAAGGCCAACAGAGGCCCAGATATTCCAAGAGAACTATGGATAGGAAATAGGTTTTGCCTTTGTACTGAGAACCTCACAGTCTTTACAATTCAGCACATCACAGTTGGTTTCCTGGAACTACATCTTCCACCTATCTTTCAAAACAGTGTTCTAATGGTTTATATTCTAATTTTTTAAATGATTTCTCTTTTTGAAAATTCCATAATGTCCCCTTTAAACCAGGAGTAAGGGGCCAAGGATGTAGCTCAACAATAAAGCGTTTGCCTAGCATGCACAAAGCCCTGGGTTCAATCCCTAGTACCAAAACAAAAATCAACAGTAGTAAGAGACACTTCGTTTTCTTTTCTTTTCTTTTTTTTTTTTTTTTGGTACCATAAATCGAACTCAGGACCTCGCACTTGCCAGGCAAGCACTGTACCACTGAGCTATATCCGTGGCCCCAGACACTTCATTTTCTTAAAATACAGTTGGGAGCCAATTCTGAGGGAAGGAGCCAGCAGAAGATTTGAATCATCTGGATCAATGCTGTGTGGCCAAGTTCTCTATTTGTGTACCCCCTCCTTCTTTTGGTGGCTGCCTGCTCTCTGACAGAGCAGCTTAATACATAGCTGTGCAGGAGGAAAAGACTCTTAGAACAATCAGCTGATGGAGACTGGTTTCCCATCTGTTCCAACTCAGAGGAGCCAGCCCAGCATGGGAGTGAAGTCCCATGATCAGCTGCCAAGCTTACTTTATCTGATTGCCAGAGAAAAGCCACGGACACTTGGACTGTGCAGAATGACTGGAAGCCTTCCCCCAGGGAAAGTCCTCGTTCTCATTCCCAGCGCACTGAGGACATCTCACTTGTGAAGAACAATGCGTGGGGTGCATGGAGTTGATGCTCACAACTCACTTAAATGTAGTTGAACAAGCACTGTGCGTTTTCCTAGTCTTCCTCCTGCTGATTTTATGGTTATCCTAGCTACCACTCTCCGGCTGTCCCTGACCATCACTCAACAGTGCATCGTTCCAGTGAGATCAGTGCCTGTTATCAGTACCACACATTTAATACTCATGCTGCCCCACAGCAGAAACACTCTCTAGGTCTTTAGAGTGGTGTCAGCATTGTTGTGTTTTATTTTGTTATATTTTTATTTTTATTTTTTGTGGTGCTAAGGATTGAACACAGGGTCTCTAAATTGAGCTACATACCAAGCCCTTTTTATTTTTTTTTTATTTTGGGACAAGATCTTACTAAGTCACTAAGTTACCAGGGCTGGGACTTAACTTGTGACCATACTGGACATGTTCGGAATGCCCAGCATGTTTTGTGTCTCTTTTTCTGGAGGTAGTGAAGATCATGAAGTCACACTTTTGGGCACTTTGACACACCTTTCTCTGAAGGGCTAAGTGGAGTTTTCCTTTTCCTCCAATGCTCTATGGATACAAGGAAGCCTGGGGTATCCAGGAAAAATTTCCTACAACCCTGGTGCCCAAACAGTTTCAACTATATGACTGATTGACGGTTTTCACGTCAGGAATAGGTACGAGCAGTGGTCCATTGCCAGACTTTCCACATTCCTTTATTAGTATACATTTGCAGTACAAGATGATTAGATTGATTGTGGGGAGTTGGTACATGTGCATAACACATCTTAGTTCTTTTTCCTTCCCCTTCTTTTCCCCTCCCCTACCGTCCCCTACCTCCATCTCAACTTTCTACATTCTTACAGTACTTTAGATGAGATTATTCTTGCTAACACAGCATTACTGCACTGCTAGTATTTAGGTGGATGATAAAACTGCTTTTGCTTTCCAATGAGCCATTAGGATTATGTGTGCTTCTCTGTCAGATAAATCTACCTCCATGTTTGCTGTCAAAAGTGATAAAAACTAACGCTAGAAAACAAGAAGCAAAGACTTTTTCTGATTTTTTTTTAAAAATTACAAGTGTATTGTTTCTATTAAATGCCTTCCAACGCAGTCATGGCCTGAATGGAAGGGACTTAAGTCTGTTCATTAGGGAAGCTATGTGAACTCACCTGCCTTAGTTACTTTCCTCATTGCTGAGACAAAATACCCAACACCAAAAGTTCAAGGAGGCAAGGTTTATTTTGACTCATAGTATGTAGAGGTTTTAGTTCATAACTGGCTGGCTCCAAGGCAGGGTAGTATGGCAGAAGGGCATTGGAGAGGAGAAACAGTTCATGGCAGGCAGAAGGCAGCAAAGCAGCAAGCAGCAAGTGACAAGTAGCAATAGCAGCTTTTTTTCCTGTGCCTTTTATAGTTTATTTTCTACCCACCCAAAGGATAGTACTCACACACTGACCTATGTCAAACCAATCATTGAACTAATCTAGTAATCACACACCTTTAATCTCAGCATCACATAATCCAGATCCAGCCACTTCTGAAAAAGCCCTATGTATGACTGCATGAGGCTTTGGAGAGACATCAAGACACAAGCCATAACATCACCTCTGTCCCCATCTACCTCTGAAAAAGATCCCATGTGCTAAGGAAAATGGGCCAGAGTCTTAAGAGGCACAACTAACATCTCCAACATCTCCCAAGAGCCTAGAGTGAGATGGGTTTTATTTTTCTCTTTGTCTTTTTGAGGCAGGGTCCCACTATACAGTTCAGGCTGGCCTTGAGCTCACTTTGTAGTTCAGGCTGGTCTTGAACTTGTGACAAACCTCCTTTCTCAGGCTCCCAAGTGCTGGGTTTACAGGCATACACCACCACGCCCAGCTTGAGATGGGCTTTAGAATTCTACAATTTGCTTTAGAACTCTCAGCCCAAAGAAAAGTCTATGTAATATTATCCAGATTTTGCCAAATCCTCAGCAATCATTTGACTGCCAACAAAAAAATAAAGAGAAAAAGAAAAAGCTTGAAAATGGAAACCTACTGGTGAGTCAAACTTTTGTGCACAGGTTGACTTCAATGGTCCTATCTGATTTCTTTAGACATGCCATAAAGCCATGACAGATTTCTGTGAGTGCAAAATGTGCTTTAGAAAAATGCTAAGAGTTTAGAAATTAGGTCCAAGAAAACAACTTTCATCATCTTCTCATCTTCTTTGACTCAAATCAAAAACAACACATTTCCATCTGCCTAAAATAGAGTCTTAACTATCAGACTACTAAAATCAGAAAAGGGAATTAGCTCAGTATTTGACTCCTCTCCATGGACTGGTTCTTGTTCTAAGCATTTTGCATGCACCATTTCATTCTGTCCCCTTAAGTGCCTCAGTTATCCACACTTTCTCATCTGTAAAAATAGGGACAGATCGTACATCACAGAACTCTGTAAAGCCTGGATGAAAGAAAAATATTTAAAAGAATGTCATATTATCAGGTGGCTAGAGGTGCCAAGTAACCATTAGACAGGGTGTCTCTATGTTGTCCAGGCTAGCCTTGAACTTGTGGGCTCAAGTGATCCTCCTACCTTGGTTTTCTGAGTAGCTGGAAATAGAGGTATGCACCACTGTGTTCACCAGGTTCTTTTGCCTTCATTCAGAGCAAAAGAAGACTAGAAATCTCTTGGTTCTTAAACAGATCATTTTCTAAAATTGGCTAATATTAATTCATGGCTTTTTTTTTTTAACTCATGGCTTTTAATTCTACCATTAGTGGAAAGTTTAGCTGCCACTCATAAAACCTGCTTTGTAATGCAAGATGACAGGAAGCTGGAGCACAGGGAAGCAAAAACAGTGATGTCTTGTCTAAGGTGGTACACAGTTTTGCTATACTTTGTTCCTTTCTGGCTAGAGGACTTTACTCCTCTGTTAAGCCTAACTATACCTTGGTTTCTACCAGAGTAGACTGAGGACAGCCTCCCACCTCCAACAAGAGCCTCAGTGTTATGGTTTCTGTCTGGATGTCCACACAAAGCCTCATGCAGTCATGGGGCAGGCTTCTAGAGTTTATGATTGATCCATAGTCCAATGCTGGATTATGGGTGTGAGTGCTACATTTGCCCTGGGGTGGGTAGTTTGCATACAATATAAGGAAGGGAAAGAGCCTTGCTCTCTGCCACTCCTCCCTTTTTGCTCTTGCTGCTTTTGCTGTTTTCCACTGCCATGAACTGTTGCCCTCTGCCATGTGCCACTGTGCCTTGGAGCCAGCTGAATATGGGCTGGAACTACCACGACCTGTGAGCTAAATAAACATTTCCTTCCTTAATTCTGAGTGTCAGATATTTTGTCCCAGCAACAAGAGAAAAGTCCTATCTGATCACCCAAGCATCCTCGAAACTGGGCATCTCATAAGGTATGGCTTGCTGAGCTCTTTCTATTCTTCCTCCAGTGTGGGACCATGGGTGAACTGGGACCTGGTGCTAACTGGAGTGAGAGGACAGCACCATCCACCTTGGGCCTGTAGCTATCTGAAACATTTACAGGTCTCTAAGAAACAGATGGTGCCACCAAGAGAAAGGAATGCAGCAGAGAAGCAACATCCAGAAGTGTGGGTGGATGTAAGGTAGTCAGCAAAGAAAAAAGGAGAGGCCTGCAGATGAGGTAAGAGGAGAGGAGAGAATGAGGTTGGGAGAGCCCAGTGGAGAAGCTAAAGTAATCCAGTCAGTGCCAGGATTGAGGTGGATCCCTCAACTAGAGCTAGAGGGCAAGAAAGCTACTGAGGCAGCCTCCATGCAAGGAGCAGAGAGAGGTTACACACTGGATGGGGCAGAGGAGGAGGCACAGGAAGAGGACACAGCACCTAGAGCACTCTCACAGTGCTCCCAAGATTAAGTCAGTCCGTGGTATTTGACTGCTTTGAAATTCATCAAATTTGGTGTTCAACACCTTTGGTACTCAACATGGAAACTGGAACTTGTCCATGTTAGCTGCCTCATAACTTGCTACCCTTCCACCCACGAGAATCTGTTTGGTACTCATCATGCTTGGGACTCACCACCCCTCCCAGAACCAGTTAAGGTGCACTGAGATACCACTGTAAGGTACAAGTGAGGAGGGGCTAGGGCTTTGCAATGTCAGATGTGCTCTAAATTAGGTTTTTAGAAAACAGCCATCTGCCTGCTGGGAGCTGCAAAAGGGATGGCGGTTGAGATTTCCAGCCTCAGAATCTCCAGCATTCAAGGCGACCACATGCAGGCTATTCCACACAATTTAGTCAAATAGTCACACTTTCCCCAAAATTCTATTTCTAAAAGACCTGAAATGCAAATTTCCTCTTGTCCAAGGACTCAGAATCTTTTATCATCCAGCTTGCTGCAAGGAGGTGTTATGTTTCTCATTTATCTGACTGAGCTTCAGCAAAGCAGAAATGAGCTAAGTTCTTAACTCAAACTAGTTCTGGAAAGACAGACTTGGTAAAGCTTCCTGCAGATGGCCCCCTTTCTACAGCTCAGCAGTGTCCTCCAGTTCTGATTGGTGGGTCTGGGTCTTTGAACTTTACGTATTCTGAGTGTGTTGTTGTCTGATATTTTCAGTGTTGGATTATGCTATTCCCAGGAGGGGGTGTGGTCCTGCTGAAGGCTTATCCCAAGGAAGGGTAGACTTGAAAACGCTTCTTCCTATTCTTATGGCCTGGATCCAAGAGGAAAGCATCCCACCAGATATTCATCATCAAATCTGAACATCTTCAGGTGGCATTATGGCTACCTGAAGCCTACTGCCTTTCTCTAGGTAAGGGGAAGGCTGCCTTATTAGAACAAAACTGTGTCTCTTACAAACCTCCACCCTCATGTTGAAGATACTGAAATGGTGTCAGGTCAGGGACCACCTCCCTCTTGAATTTATGTTGAGCCCTAGTGTTGCTGTCTTGGAGTATCAATGTCTGTGGACAGACTCACATGCAGCTCAGAAGCAGTTAGGTAAAGGATTGGAAGGTTCACACAGGCAAGAGCTACTCCAACATTCAAAAGTCTAAAGAAGTCACATAATGGAGGGAGTGTGTTGATATAATGTTGGAATATGAACGAATTCAACATTTTTGAAATTAGAATAAATAAACCTCAAGATTTTTTTCCTCTCACATAGAACTTAATAAGGCAAGGTGTAGGTGATTATTTGCAGATTTGTTAGCATATCAATAAATTGTTAAATCAAGAAAAGTCAAATTATTCATGCACGCAGTAAATATTGAGTGTCTCCTATAGGTCAGACACTGTTCTACAAGCTGGCAGTTCAGTGAGAGAAAAAGACAGATCAGGTCTGTGCTCCTTTTTGTAGGAGAGACACTCAATTAAAAATGCACAAATAAATGAAATTGTACTTTCAATAGGATGATGAATGCTATGACGAAAAGACACAGATATTACAGACTAGTAGCCAGACAGCTGTCTTACACCTCAGCTCTGCTTCCTCAGTGACCTGGGGCAAATTACAAAACCATCCTCAGCCCCAATCTCCTCCTCAGTAAAGTGGAGATATGATCAGGGTATAATGATGAAGGTTTTGCGTGTGTGAGAATTGAGGAGGGTCTTTCACATTCATGGCTTATGGTGAGAGCTGACAACAGCAAACATTTGATAAATGTCAGCTTTTAATATTTTAGCATGGGGTGGGCCAGGCAGCCCTTCTGGAGGAGGTGATGACCATATGTAGATCTGGCAAAAGACACTGCAAGAGTGAAGGCCTTGGGAAGAGGTGAGCCAAGTCTTGTTTGGTGGAGCTGAATGGGGACTAGAGAGATAATGGGGCTAGAGTTGGGTGAGGGAAAAGAAGAGAGAGGCAGAAGAGGTCAGGCACACAAGGACTTGACCGGCCATGGAGAGAAGCTTGCTGCTGGCCAAGAGGGATCGGCTACTAGAAAGGATCCAAAAAACATGGTTTCTACTTTTAGAAGATTCAACTGGTTTTGTGGTGAGAAGCATGAATTACAGGAGACAAAAGTAGACACTGGGGGAATCAGAAGGCAACTAGACTTGGAATCCCATCATCTGGGAGGCAGAGGCAAGAGGATTGAAGGTTCAAGCCCAACCTAGTGAAAGCCAGTTTCAAAATTAAAAAATAAGAAAAGGACTGGGAATGTAGCTCAATGAGAAGGTCCTGGTTCAATCCCCATTACCACAAGGGGGAAAAAAGGGCAACTAGAGTCGTTCAGATGAGAAGCAGGTAGTTTGGGTCAGGACGGAGACAATAAAGATGAAAAATGAGCCAGTGTCAGCAAAGTATGTTCCATGAGCCAACATCCGCCCCTTGTTCATATCTGTACATAAAGTCTTACTGGACATAGCCATGCCCCTGCAACTCCCTTCTATCTATTGCTGTTTTGGGCTACAGTGGCCTTGCTGGAATAGTTACCACAGAGACCACTGGGCTTGCAACACCCATGTACCATCCGGCTTTTTATAACAAGAGTTCATGTGCCTCTGATTTGAAGGAAGAGCCCACAATTCTGGTGAATGGATTGGGTACAGAAAGTGAGAGGAGAGAGATGAAGGATTATTTCTGAGCTTTAGCCAGAAATAACAGGGTGGTGCCATTTCCTGGGAAAAGATGACCTGGAGTATGAATAGATAGCAGGGGTGAGTTCTTACTTTGAACCTGTCTCTTACATCTCAGACTAAGTGAAGTAAAGACTAAAGAGACAGCGAGGGCCAGGGATGTAGCTCAGTGGTGCAGTGCCTGCCTGGCAAGCACAAGGTCCTGAGTTAGATTCCAGGTATCAAAAGAGAGAGAGAGAGAGAGAGAGGGAGAGAGAGAGCTAGATGTTCAAAGCAGGTGCTCAGGGCTGGAATAGCAAACACAGAAGTCACCTGAAATGCTTGCTCCTTCTCTCCATTTCCACCACCATCAAAGCTTCTCCCTGATCCACAGAAGTGAACCTCTATCTCCTACGGCAAGGATGAAGTCACCTACTGTCTTGGTTACTTTTTTCTCGCTGCTGGGACAAAATACCTGATGCCCAAAATTAAGGAAGGAAAGGTTTATTTCGTTTACAGTTCATGGAAGTTCAGTCGGTACTTGGCAGATTATAAGGCACAGTGGCACATGGCAAAGAGCTGCATCTCAGGGCGGCAGCACGCAGCTTTGCTGCAAGCACACACCAGGGCGGAATGGGGGAGGAATGTCCCCAAGCAGCTTCTTCCTCTCCCTTACATATGCAAACTATCCACCCCAGGGCTGGTGTAGCTCTCACACCCACAATCATTCAACTCTAATAGCCTGCCCCATGTCCGCATGAGGCATTGGGGGGACACACAGACATAAACCATAACACCTACACATGGAGACCACTGAGAAGGGACCACTACTAAAGCAGAAGCCTGGGACTATCCAACATGGAGAGGTAAAGCAGAGAAGGGAAATCCAGCAAACATTATTAAGAAGTATCTAGGGCAGGAGGAAGAAAGCCATAGGAGCACATTGTAGGTATCATGAGGAAAGAGCATGAACAGAGGCAGGTCAGCTCTGCCCAGCTCTCCAGGAGAGGTACAAAAACTGAGAAGTTACTACTGCCCAAAAGGGAGGACTTGCAGTGGGCACAGTGGTGCTAGGAGAGGGTCCAGTGGGTGGAGATGGGTGACAGAGTGGGAGATGATTTGGTGATAGCCACTACCAAAGACCAAGATGCTTCATTGGAATGTGAAGAGGACACAAGCAGAAAACATAGTACTTTTACGAGATGCAGGCACTAGAGAAGACTTTTAAGATAATGGCAATGTTTGAGCTGGAAGGGAGAAAATTAAGTAGGAGAAAGAGAAATGTGGGGTCTTAGAGAGGTGAGAAAGGTGAACACCAAATATCACAAGAAGACCTCAAAGGAGGGGTATTGTTTTGTCTTTTCTAACATGAGAGAAGGTAGAAGGTGTGAGTATACATTCAGGAAGACTGGTACATCTAGTGGAGAGAACAGGAGGCTGTTCTTGGCTGATTCATATTGTTATCTCAAGTCACGTGCAAAAGCTCATCACCTATGGTATAACTGTGGTGAAGGGGACAGACGAGGACATGCAGGAAGTCTGAAAAAGAAGTGAGAGCTTGTTACAGAATCACTGCCCTTTAATAAAGTACCTGTTGCACTCCCTGGAGCACACAGCACAGTGCTAGTTAGCACAGTAGGTACTCAAGTGCACACTCATGAAAGGCATAAAGTTTTGAGGGTGAACTTGACTTCTGTCCTTTTGAGTTGGAAGGTGGATGACTGGTGCTGAGGAAGTGTGAAGCCCAGATGTGCGGGCTCCTTTGCCATGGGTAGTTCCTGCCCGGCTGTTTGTTGAAGGCAGTGTTTCAGGTATCTGCAAACAGTGAAGTCAAATAACTGCTCCTTCTACTACAAATGTCACCTTCAGTAGACACAGGCTGAGAAACACTGCCATCAAGATAAGATGTCAAGACAAACCATGAGACTCTTAATCCCACTGGCATCTCAGCCAAGAGCAAATACCTTCAAGTGCCTGAATCCCACCTTTCAATAGTGTAGAATTCAACTTTCTGCTCCCTGATGTGACTTTTATTGACATGGGCAGTCCTTTACTACAACAAATTTCCTTCCTTTTGCCTTCTATTAATTTGTGATCAGATTCTTCTTTTTCCCTCTTTTCTTCCTTGTAGCTTTCTCCCTTTCGATTTCTCCCAGCCTAGCCAGAGTGAAATGTCTTATTTTCATTTTCCTAAGTAATTTTGTCTCTTCCATTCAGTTTCATTTCTCTGGGTGTGCCCAACCTCACCAGACATAAGACACCTTCCTTCCAACAGGTGCAGGTTTGAGACTTGAAGGTTCACTGTTAAGATTCCATGTGGAAATGCAAAATGGCAGCCATCTGACAGCAAAGATGTTTTGGAAAGAGGGGTTGGAGTGGATGTGATATGAATAGAACTGTATTTTGGTATTTCAGATATTAGGCATCTGATGGTGAAAGACTCTTGTGCTTTTTCCAGTGCATCCTTTGTATAGATTGTCTGTGATTATAGATGCATGACAAACGCGTTGAGTTGCGTGGTCTGAGGGGCAGTTTATGAGAGCCTTTCCCAGAGGCCAGACCAATAATAAACAAAGGAAGAATGTGTGGTGCCTATACAAGTATATTCAAAACCTAGTTTAGTCAGCTTCCCATTACTCTAATAAATACCTGAGATGATCCATTTACAAATAGAAAAGGTTTATTTTGCCTCGCAATTTTGGAATTTTTTTTTTTTAAGTCCACGATCAGTGGGCCCTGTCACTTTGGGTCTGTAGCAAGATAGGACCCATAGCAGGAATGGGTGGCAGAACAAAAACTCTTCATAGCCAGGAAGCAAAAAGAAAGCGAGGAGGCAACCCGAGTCTCATATCCTCTTGGAGACCAGGCCCCAAATGACCTAAGTCTCCCAGTAGGTCCCACCTCATGAAGGTTCTACACCTCCTGAAAATGCTGCCCTGAGGACAAACCCTGTGTGACATATGGGCTTTGGGGGGGATTTTCAACAGCTAAACTATTGAAATCCCATCTATTGTAAGCATTATTCTGATTTGCTTTCTATATATCCATTACAAAGTAAGAACAAATCTGAATAAAAGAGAAAAATGAAATCTGCGTCCTCAATATTCTAAGTGAGATAAGAGTACATACTGGTGGGCCTAGAAGAGACTGAGTGTCAGAATACATTCCTGGCTTTGAAGACAGCCCTGCACACGGTTGACAGTTAGCTACCAGGCATGGCCACACCATGCAGCATTAGCCTCCAATCACTGGAGATCCACTTCAGCTTGGGTCCCCAAACTGCCTGAACTCCTACAGAGATCCACACTTAGGCAGAGGGCAGGGAGTATACTGGGGCCATCTGAATGGTGCTCAGAATTGCTGGGCCATATATCTCTTGTTATTCTGAAATTTTCTTGGAAGCTAATCATGCAACAAAGTAGAAAAATAAGGGACTTCTAAAGTCAGACTGACCAGGATCTGAAGATAAGCTTGGCTACTGACCTGCTCTGGAACCCAGACAGGTTACGTGATCTGGATGGACCTTGGTTTTGTGGAAGTTTTTTTTTGTTTTTTGGGAGGGTGGGGATGGGCTAGGAATCAAACTCAGAACTGTGCGCTTGCCAGGCAGGTGCTGCATTGCCCAGCTATATCCCCGGGCCCTGGACCTTGGTTTTTATAAGTAAAATGAGTACCAAACTGCCTATGCATAGGATTAGTGTGAGAATTAGAAGTAATATATGCAGAATACCTAGATGGTGTCCAAATTAGAGCTATTACTATTGGAAGAATGCAGGGGCTTAGGATGATCTAAATATACCATAATAGGTTAAACACTTGATGCTTAAAATTCTACAGCTAAAGGTCATTATGGGGCAATCATTCATATGGCTCACTGCCGGGAAGCTCTGATTTGAGCGTGTTACATTTCTGCTGGTTTGAACCACAAGTGGTACATGTATGACTATCCCACTGGGTATAAGTGATATAAGTTGCTCAGTGGGACAGTACCGGTGGTTCAAGATAGCAGGAATGTGTTAAGGTAAAAGGAAGAAAGCTTGATACAGCACTAGGAGTCACATCAGCACTTACTGCTACACCAAAACTAAACTATGGCAATATTCATGTATCTCCTAATATATCATGTAAGAAGACTTTAGTTTCTCATCTCTGTTGGCTGCTCCCAACACAGTGCCTGATTCAGCTGCTGAAGCTGAGCTATTTGCTGAATCCCTGGCTTACATAATTCCAGCTGATATGCAGAAGGCCGCAGGAGAGGTGGGGCTGCTCCCTGGATGCAGAGAAAAGGGAAGGAAGCTTCAAGAGCAAAGAGTCAAATGATCCATTTCTTCCTGGCCTCCTGAGCATTTCCAGTGCTCAGGCTAAGAAGCAAGATTAGAGAGAGCCTCCATCATTACTGGGTTCTGCAAGAGGAAGAGCAACAGTGGCATCTTCAGGACAGTTAAATGAACTCAGCAAGAAAAAACACAGTGGAAAGACAGAGCAAGCCTGATTGCAGAGCACACTGGTCCCTTGAAACAGCTGCTTGATAGGCAGCTGTCCTTTGTGCAACCTGAAACTGCAGGTATTATGTACAAGTGCAAGCCACCTCTCTCTAGTTCAGCCCCAGGTCTCTCACCCTCACAGATACACTGACACACACACCCATATACTGCGCGCACACGCACACACACACACACACACTCCATATACTGGAAAGTTCTGAGCCAACTCTCATAGAGACGAGAACTCAAGAAAAGACTCTCATGGTGTTTAGGGCAAGCCATAGACCCTGGTTTTGAGCTTCAAAGGAATGAAATTTATCAGTCAAGCCTAGTGTCACAGGTCCATAGTCCTACCAGCCTGAGGGTGTGAGGCAAGAGGATCACTCTTTGAGCCCAGCCTGAGCAACTTAGTAACTTACCAAGACCCTATCTAAAAATCAAATATAGAAAAAAGGCTGGAGATGTAGGTCATGTAAAGTCCTGAGTTCAATCCCCAGTGCCACAAAAAAAATTAAAAATAAAGCAATGGAATTTATCAGCAAAGCATTAGACAGAATGAGCAGCTCTGGGAAAGATGAAGAAACAGGGCAAATGGACAAAGGAAAACTAAATATCCAAATCCAATCAAACCATGTCACAGGATGATTCTGGAGAGGTCAGTGCATGGACACCTGCAGCTGCCAACAGCTCTGCCTCTAGCATTGGCACTTAGGAGCTGTGGCTGGACTCATGACCCCAGCCATCCCTGGGGAGTGGAAGCTGCAGGTAATATCTGCACTGCTAGCAGAGTGACATCCCCACTGTCCCTGCTTCCTGACTTCACCAGCATTCTATCCATTCAGAGGCCAGATGGTTATGTCTGGTTCATCCCTCCCAGAACACTGGCTTGCCTTGTAGCTGTAAGGAATCCTGATGAAAGATCTTTCCAGACAGAAATGAATTCCCAAAACACAGAACAGATTTTTCAGATGCTGTGCAGGAAAACATAAATCATTGTCCCCTGCAGAATGTGATTGCAGAGCCAGTAATGCTGCCCCACCACCAAGGGACATTCTGAGTTTAGAGAAAACTTAAAAAGTAGAAAAGGGTAATAGCCAAGAATTCAAAAATCTAGATACAAGTGCTCCCTGTCACTTACAAGCTATGTGATATGCGTAGGTAAATAACCTCTCTTGGGTTTTTGCTACATATAGAATAGTTATAGCATTCCTAACTCCTGCACAGCTGATGTGTGTTACAGACTTTGAAAACTGTACTGAGTACATCTGTTTGCCTCCCAGGGTCTCAAGTTAAGCATCTGTGAAGAAAAAGGATATTTTCTATACTGTAGGGCTACTGTGAGGTAAAGTAGAATATCATAAATTAATGGTTTATTTAAGGAGCAGAATTCATTGATGTATGGGAATTGCCTTGAAATAATGAAGCTGGTGTGTGGGAGAGAGCACCAGGAGGGTTGTACACTGACAGTGACATAGATGGTCAGTGTGGAACATGGCTGGTGACCCATTGTACCATCTTCTTTACATTAGTAGGGAGTGAAATTGTCCATAATAAACTCTCAACATGAGGGTCCTGAATTAGGAGAAACAGGTCATGGTCTTGAAGTTTTATTATTGATGTGATCATAACACATTAATATTATTCCTTAGGTATTACAGACTGATCAGGCCCACAGTCTCCCAAATGAGTGTACAGGGAAGGCTTAAATAAAAGAGTTGAGTGATTTTAGGGATCTGGGAGGATCAAAACCCTCGAACAGAGTTTGAGATTCTCTGGGGGCTACCACCAAGAACTTCTCTGGGTGGGCCATATTTATTTACTTATGAAACAAAGGAGGAGAATACTGAAGAAATGTGGGAATCTGAGCAGGACTTGAAGGACCTTGGAAGTCCCCTTAAGGACTTCTCCAAGTAATACATTATGTTAACTTAGGAGAACTACATTATTTCCAGGAAGGTCTCTACCCAGCAATGAAATGCCTACAGCTACAGTCTTTATCTAGTTAACTGAAGTTGGAGCTAGGTGTCCTTAGCTGTGGCTTGTCTTGTCCTTTGAGGCTTCTTGGCTTCACAGGCCACAGTTGGGACCAGTGACTCACAGAGATTCACTTATTATGAGTTTGCTGCCCATCTCCAGACAAGGGGCCTAGGCCTTGGACAGACTCACAAGTAAACATGGAAAGCCAACTGGTTAATTTTAAATCCTGCTCAGAGCCGCTTTGTAATGGTCTCCACCAGGGTCAACACCTACCCTACGCCACCTGCCTCCTTATTTTCTGCCCAACACTTTTTCCTCATCAGGAAGGGTGTTTTAGAGGAAACATCTTTTGTCCTGACTAAATGATGGTCTGAAGAAAAATAGAAAACCTCAAAGAACTAATCAGCAGAAAAAGAAACAAGCAAAATAAGCGATCAGGAATCCCTGGAGCATCCTTTGAGATTTAACTCTTTGCAATATAAAGAAATGGCCTCGAACTTCTTTTCTAAACTTGCATTGAGCTAATGAGCCTAGCAAATAATAGAGTGCAAACCTGCCTCCTTACGCTGTATCCATGGGGGTTGGGGTGGTCGGGGGGAGGGAAACGGGCCATGGTGTGTAGGGCGGCACAGGCCCAGTGGCACCAGGGTCAGAAGGTGATTCACGCTTGGGCTCCAGCCCTTCACACCACCAGATACCTGGGGGTAGAGGGGTTTTAACGGGAGATTCGACAGGAAAAGGGATCCGACTGACAGCGAAATAACATGGTCTCTCGGGCATTGCAGCAGCCTAGAAAGGGACACAGGCGTCCAGAGGAGAAATGACAGTCTAATCACGGATGCCTAACTGCAACAGTTAACCACAGTGCTTTTTTTTTTCTATCAAAGAAAGGCTCCAGGTGCACGTAGAAGTGTTTCAGGCATCAGCCGGCAAGCCAACAGTCAGTCTTGCAAACCAGTTTTTTTTTTACGTAGCTAGCCTCCCCAGCTAAACCCTGAACTGGCAACCGCTTTCCAACCAAACTCCAGAACGCCCAGAACAAAGATGGTTCCGAGGGAGCGGAAGCACTTCTGCCCTCATCTAAAATGGCGGGACAGGGGCGGGGCTTGTGAGCGGAAGTAGCTGCCAGCTGACTGATCCCAGTTTCATGGCGGCTATGGCAACGTCCACCGCACTGAAGCGGCTGGATCTGCGGGACCCCGCAGCGCTTTTCGAGACTCATGGGGCTGAGGAAATCCGCGGGCTAGAGCGGCAGGTTCGGGCGGAGATCGAGCACAAGAAGGAGGAGTTGCGGCCGATGGTGGGCGAGCGCTACCGCGACCTGATCGAGGCGGCCGACTCCATCGGCCACATGCGCCGCTGCGCGGAGGGGCTGGTGGACGCGGTGAAGGCCACCGAGCGGTACTGCGCCCGCCTCCGCCCGGCCGGCTCGGCCGCGTCCCGGCCCCCGCGGGCCCCGCAGGTCAGTCCCGCAGCCCTGCCCCGCCGGCCTCACCTCCGCAGGGAGCGGCGCCCTCCCCGCGGGCTGCCTTCTCGGCGCGGCGCCGCCCGCCTTGCTGGGGCTGCTGGTCCTTTGGCGACACGTCGTCCACAGTGTCCCCTGGAGCCGTCCCCGACTTCTCTCCCCGTGTGCTCACCGCGGTCGGGCTCTCCGTTAGCACTGAAAAGGCCCGGGGAGTGGAGTTCGGCCCTTTATCAAATTTACCGCCTCCTGACGGTGTTTTCCAGGGAAGAAGTTGCTCCCTTATGTTCACACCTTCCCTTCAAGTAATTCGGCCGTTATCCCGGCCCTCTTCCCCTGCCCTGCCCCTAGGAATAACTTCACCTTGCCAGGTGGCCTCTCAGCCTTTGGAGTTGGAGGGGACACCAGGCTGCAGGCCCTGGACCTTTGAGCACACGAACATGTTCATGGTAGGGAACTAAGGCTCTTCCAGTTCTCCCTGTCTTTTTTAACCTAAACACTAACTATAAGGCCCGATGAGAAGGATGGGGCAGTAAATATGGAGCAGCCCCTGGCTTCCCTGAAGAATGTTGACCTAGGGATGAGCTGAGTGAAAGGCATGGAGATGAAACAGGTATAAGAGGCATTTGTGCGTAACCTGTGGCAACTAAGTGTAATAGGGAAGAGGAAGTTGCAAAAGTACATCTAGCTCCCATTTGGGACCTTCTCATGCTACGTGGGTTGTGGAAAAAAACAGACCAGTCAATGGGGTAATGCATAAGAACTATGTGTAGAAAGTTGGAAATGTTTGAAATGAGTGACCTCAACCTTCTATGAGCTATGTATTAAGTACTTGTCCCCTTATGGGTGGCCCAAGTTTGCTGTGACTGAACCATACTTTCAGGCCTATTAAAAGACCTGATTTTAGTAGTCAGTTCATTTTCATAGTTACTATATCTGATTCTGTGTGGCCCCAGCCCCAAATTTGAGTACATTCTTTGTTTGATTCACAAACAGCAGAACCCTAATTCCTGCTCTGTATCATCCTACTGATACATTCTAGTCAAGATCATAAATCCAAGAAAAGTTGACAAGAAATAGAATTTAGAATACCAGTAGGAAATATTTTAGGATAACAGATTAATTCCTAAAATAATTGTGTCCATTTGCTATAAAAGTTGTAAAGGAAGTCACTTTCAGATTGGGTCCTCAAGAAGGAAGGGTCTTAAAAACAGAAGAGATGTGGAATATAGCTGTCTTAGTTGATTTATCTTGCTAAAACAAAATATGTGAGATTGGATAATTCATAAAGAGCAAAAATTCATTTTGTCGTAGTCTTGGCATTGGGGATGTCCAAGATCAAGGCAGTGGCATTTGTTATGTGATAAGGGCCTTCCTGCTGCATATTAATGGTGAAAAAGGGAACCATAAAAGGGCTTGGGCTAGTTCCCTCCAGCTTTTTTATAAGGCAATAAACCCTTTATGAAGGGATGCTTGAGAGGGTAGACTAAGATGAGGAGAAGCCACAAGACTTAAGGAGATGAAGATTTGTAGAGTTGGTGAAAAACAGTTAACAAGGAAGCCCACGGTGCCCTTTAAACAAGAGGCCACAAGTAGTAAGGCTGAACTTCAGGAAAAGAAAGTTCTTACAGAAGTAGTAGCCTACAGAGGGCGCTGCTATCAAGACATCAAGAGGATCAGAACATTAAGAGGATAGGCAGGCATGGTAGTGCACATCCATAATCCTAGCACTCTAGGAGGCTGAAGTAGGAGGATAGCAAGATCAAGCATAGCCTAAGTGACAGCAAGACTCTGTGTCAAAATAAAGCAGAAGTTGGGGAAGTCAACTGGGGGTCAATTCACAGTAATAAAAAAAAAAAACGCAAAAGAGTGTCACTGATAATCAGCGAGGGAGATGATGAAGGGATTTACATCAGACCTTGACACCTTGCTGAGTGGCATTGAGTCCAGCTCCGTGAAAGGTTTAAATACTGAAATACCCCTGACTCCTGAGCCTATAGAACACTGACCTTGCTTTTGTTTGCTCCTCTTTGTTACGCCCTTCCCTTCAGCCACAGCCACAGCCACCATCTCAGGAGAAGTTCTACAGCATGGCTGCCCAGATCAAGCTGCTATTAGAAATTCCCGAGAAGATCTGGAGCTCCATGGAAGCCTCTCAGTATCTCCATGCCACACAGCTCTACTTGCTCTGCTGCCACCTCCACAGCCTGCTTCAGCTGGATTCTTCTAGTTCCCAATACAGTCCAATTCTCTCTCGATTTCCTATACTTATTCGGCAGGTGGCAGCAGCCAGCCACTTCCGGTAAGTAGATTCTGCAGAAAGATCTCTGGTGATGGCCAGGCTTCACCACTGCAATTTTATGGAATCTGTCTTCTTTCCCAGCATACCCCTGCTTTTCACCCAAGATGTTAAAAATTCCCTGTTGACAGTTGTCATCTTCTTTCTAGGTCAACCATTCTGCACGAAAGCAAGATGCTGCTCAAATGCCAAGCTGTGTCTGACCAAGCTGTGACAGAGGCCCTCTGCTCCATAATGCTCTTAGAGGAAAGTTCCCCCCGCCAAGCCCTCACAGACTTCCTGATGGCCAGAAAAGCAACTATTCAGACACTTCTCAACCAGCCGAACCATGGTGGGTGTAGCTTCTTTACAAAATTTGATCCTTTGTAATAGGATGGAACAGAGTGAGTGGAGGGAGACTGGGGGCATACAGAGGGCTCTGTCTTTAACTTCACAAATGAAAATTGTTTAAAGAGGATAATTTCTTCTCACAGGTTCTGGCATCAAGGCCCAGTTTTGCTCATTAGTGGAATTGCTGGCCACCACTTTGAACCAAGCACATGCCCTTTTCTACACTTTACCAGAGGGGCTGCTTCCAGATCCATCTCTGCCGTGTGGCCTGCTCTTCTCTACGCTTGAGACCATCACAGGCCAGCATCCTACTGGTGAGCTCTTAACCAACGTTTTTCTGGCTCATCTGACAGATGCTTATCCAGTGTCTAACATATTCCAGCCACTGTGCCAAGCTCTGAGGAAACTAGAGAAATGTGGAGGTCATGGTCTAGTGGTGTAGGCATATATTGAACTCATTAATATGCAAACAGCCATTTAATGTCACTATTAGTCATTACTATAAATGCAGAGTACAAGTTGACTTGGAAACACTGATTGGAACTTGCCAGGGTCAGAAAAGACTTCTTGGGGAAGTGATAATTAAACTGAAGGCTAAAGATAGAGTATAATTTAGTAAGGTGAAAAGGCAAGGAAGAGAGTTCCAAGCAAAGGGAAGAGGTGTGCAGAATCGCAAGGCAAGGGAAGGTGATAGTGAATTGGAGAAAGTGAAGAAGGCCAGTGAGGGAGAGGTTTCTTGGGTGAGATTTAGGAGAGGAAGAGAGGAGATAAAATGTGGCCAGGAGCCAGTTAATGCCAGGCTTTATGGGCCAGGCTTGGGAGTTTGGACTTGACCCAAGGAACAGTGGAGATCTTCTGGGACCTTCCTAGATTTGTGTAGTCCCTCTGTGTTCTCATGTGTCCCCTCCTTTAGTTAGGTGGCATGTATCTCAACTATAATTAAATGATGCTTATATGGTAGCGGAGTCCCATAAGGTAGAGAGATGCTGAGAGCTCACTTAGGAGGCTGTCACTGTGACCCAGAGGTCAGATTGTGGGTTAAAAGGGAGCAATAGAAATGGAGCTCACTGGACAACTCCAGTGTCTGTTAGGGAGTTTTTTGTTTTTTGAGACAGGGTCTCACAATGTAGTTCAGAATGGCCTTGAACTCACTATGTAGCCCAGGCTGGCTTGAGACTCATGGTAATCTTTTCTGTCTCCTGAGTGCTGGGATTATAGGCCTGTGCCACCTCGCCTGGCATCTCAAGGAAAAGATTTCATGATGGGTTTGCTGCATAGGTTATGGGAAGGGAGGTATCCAAGTTAACTAGAAAAGGATCTGGTTTGAAGGGTCTGGTGATGGATTCACACATGCAAAAACATTGCACTGGAGAAAATTAAGACCTTGGGATGGTACTGGGGGTTGGCAGGTGACTGTCAGAGACATATGCAGTACATCTGCATGTACAGTTATTTGAAGCATATGGAAGTTACTTGATATCAGTAAGCAAAAAAAAAGACAGAAGGCAGTTCCTTAGAACTCCAGGAATCCAAGGTCACATGGAGGTGTCTGCAAAATAGATAGCAGAAATATATAAAGACAAAAGCAAACAAGTGAGTATGGTTATGACCAAGTGGTCTTTTCCAAAGAGCGATACAAGTATCACATAACCTCATCTTTAAGTAACTTTACCTTTCAGTTCAGACACCATTTACTTAGGTTTTGATTTCTCTCCCAGTGCTTACATTTGATACCTTACTCTTTTCACAGAAGATGAGGATAGGCTAATCTCTAGCACATTGGCAAACAGAATTACGGGGCACTTCAGAAGGGCCTACAGTTTGAAACTCACAGTCTTGCACATAGAGTACAGGGTGCACCATCTCCAAGAGCTGCACTGATGAGTAGGCATCAGTGCTTCCTTTAGTTCATCAAGAGTGACAGAAATATGGTGAGGAAAGGAAAATGATACACTTTACTATTTGACCTCTTAAGTGCTGTTAAAATGTCAAGGATTGCCAAGTGGCACACACCTATAGTCCCAGCTATACAAGAGGCTAAAGCAAAAGGATCACTGATGCCCAGGATGAGAGGTCACACTGGCCAGCGTAGCAAGACCCCTCCTTAAAGACAGAAAACAAAAACATTAAGGAGTATACAACACTCATGTCTTTCTTTTTACCTATACTCCTTCATCCAGGCGAGGCCAGAGTTATAGGTACTCTAATCCCTGCTGAGGGAGGACCTGGACATATGCTATACTTTATTTTTCCCTCTATTGAAGGGGTCTACTTTGACTTACCCAGAGAAAGTAAGATTTTGGAAATTCCTCTGAGGTCCATTTTTATTTTTTATATTTTTTTATTTTTTTGGTTTTTTTCCGGTACTGGGAATCAAACTCACGACCTCGTGCTTGCCAGGCAGGTGCTGTGCCACTGAACTAAATCCCCAGCCCTGAGGTCCAGTTTTAATATGCTATTCCAAGTATGGCCTTGGCTGCCTCTCACTTGGGTCTCTCTCTAGGGAAGGGCATCAGTGTCCTACAAGGGGAGATGAAGCTGGGCAGCTGGTTCAGACACCTGCCATCATCTGTCATCGAGTTCCAGCCAGTGCTCCGAACCCTGGCACATCCTATCAGCCAGGAATACCTGAGAGACACACTACAGAAATGGATCACCATGTAAGTAGCCAGAAGAGCACCTCTGAGGTGAGTTGGGTGAAGTGCCACATGCATTCTCATGTAGGAGAATCAAAGAAGAGAATATGTATGGTGCTGCATCCTAAGCAGCTCTCAATCCTGGGGAAAAATGGTGAGAGAATCAAGAAATAAAGATAATAGACAAAAGCTGGGTCAGGTGGAGCTCTTTCTCTCTCTCTCTGGATGGGAGGAAAACAACTGAACAACCACTATGGGGGCATTTATTTATACATTTGACAAAGTTAGTATCACAGGACACAGAGTTACCTAGCGACTAATGATTGGAGTTGTCTCAGCCAAGTAGATGGATTACTTTAGGCACTCTGGCCTTGCTTTGCACCCATACATGACCAGTTTCTAGCTTCAGCTGCTCCCTATGTCTTCCTCTTTTCTATTTTGTAGTGTAAGCGATGGGTGTTCAGTTGAAGTTAGAGAAACTGTGTTGGAAGACATTTGTAGAAGACCCTTTCATTTTTGAGCCCTTTCCATTCTGAGTGAACTTACTCATTTAGGCTGAAGATTTCCAGTCCAAAGATTTTAGGTACCTATGTATAGCAAGTTAACTCTGTACAGTCCAATAATCCCTATCAGTGGTCAGTTACCAGTATAGCTAGCAAGTGTCAGAGTTGTTAGTGATTTGAATCTTTCACAGCTAGCATATTACTATGGCATGGTTTTCTACATCTTGTGTACATACTTTTCTGCTGGATGTTTAAGACTAAGTTAAGGTGAGACCTGTATTAATCAATTTTTTGCTATCAAGGTCAGTTAAGTCTCCTCAGGAATTACCTGGGAACCAAGTAGAGCACCTCTTAGTTCTTTTGTCAGTGTCAGCAGTCTGAATGAGTCATGGCCATTGCTTGACAAGTTTGCTTTTTGTGAAAGCTTGAGAGGTTTTTTTTCTCCTGATGACTCTCCTAATGCATTGTTGAATCACTTTACTTTGTGGTCACATAATCTCCTTGATCAGAAGATCAGGGAATCAAACGAGTTATAGGATGTTGCAGCAGAAGTTTTATGTCCTGGGTCCTCATTGACCTTGGAAGGCTAGAGCCAAAATATTGGCTATTCTCTTAGCCCACCTGTCTTTCAGATTTTTGCTCTCCAAAACTCAATTGTTAAACATCCAGCAGAAAAGATTATCAACGTTACATTGTAATAGAGGCAGGCAGTAAACTTAATATTACTATCTTATCTGACTATCAAACACCTTAGAACATAAAATGGAACTGTTATTTTCTAACAACCATGGATATTCTAATATTTAAATCCGTATAGAATGTTAACAGACAAAAGTTACATGATTTTACACAGAAATTTAGAAATCAAAACCGTACATAACATGACATACATAACATACATAACATGACAATCATGATGACATTTTGTAACATAATACTGAAATTTTCGTTTTGACACAGCATAACCAGTCATCATTATCTAATCCATAGGAAGCTTTTACCTAATTTATTGTCCTTTAATGGGTATACATTACATGAGTTTTTTGTTAAAAGCAGAGGACTGAATCTGAAAGAAATGTCTTATCACTGTAAGCGTCCTTGTTTTACATTTTGGTAGACTTGTACACCTGGAATCATGAATACATTTAATACAGCATGAGATTAACAATAATGATTGTCATACACATGTGAAAACCTTTACTTCTTAATTTAGTTTGGTACCAAGAGCATCTTTTGTGAGAAAACCTTACTGTATTTTTCTAGAAAACTACCTTTTGACCATGACCAAATTATTGGTGGTGTTTCCCATAAGAGTATTGAGATCACTGGGGGCTTCTTATTAATGAACAAAGGTTGACCACTCCTCTGTTCACCAATTGGAGTCCTGTCCAATAATCTGTCCCCACTCTAAGGGATGTTTGTTAATTATCTTAAAATTTTTAATGACCTATGAGTAAACCAATTTTGATATCATTTTGACCACTTGGTAACCCAGGTGAAAGCATGCTTTTACATCTATAACACAAATTGTATTAAGAACAAGTGATCCAAAAATGCAAAAGAAAAAGGAAAAGAGAAAAATTGTTGAGCTCAAATAAAAAGGGAACAGCTCTTCATAGAATGGACAAACAGACACATAACAAGTACACACGTTAACAGCTTGAACATACAAATATCTTACAAAATCAGAGTGCACTCAGATATATTTTTGACCAAGTTGAATTATAATAATTCTATTTCCAGTTTAGAAATTTATAATTAAAAATAGACTGCTGAGATTTTGTTTTTCAATTAGAGATCTTTTGGATGAAGAATTTGAAAGGAATACAATCTTTCATCTATAATGAATATACATATTTTATATTTTATTTTGTCTTAAGAATACTGGTAACTTTAAACTCAGTTATCTCTATATACTCTATCATCTGCTCAGACCTTTGGAGATTTTTTTTGTATTCAAAAACAAACTCATGACCTTGTACTTGCCAATTAGGCACTGTGCCACTGAGCTACATAACCAGCCCCTTACTCAGACCTTTGATTCCCATTTTAGTTACCATCTCCTGGGCATTCTGGTCAATTCCTTCAGGAGGCCCCAGATGAGCACTAGCCTTATCCTTGTCAAATTCTTCTCCAGATCTAGGTTCATGATACAGCTGGACAGCATGCTCTAGCAAAACACAAGCATATCCTTGACCCCAAATTAGCTTGCTTTACCCAATTGAATTGCAATAGTATACACTGCCAAGTGAGGTGGGAGGGACTGATTCCTCCTTTTGTTTTTGTAATTGAATTTTGAGCATTAGAGAGAGCAAATGCTCTCTACAGATTAACTTTATCTAAGGCAGTTTTAGCCTCTGGCATAAGAGCTTTTGGAGAGGTAGGGACTGGATCTCCCTTGAGAATATCAAAGAGAACCGAAATCATGAGTAGTTAGCTTAAGATCTGGGCAAAGCCAATTAATATTACCAAGTAAAGTCTGAAAATCAGGGTTATAAAATGATTAAGTTGGATTTGAACAGTTTGGGGCACATTATGTCTCTGTTGGATAAGGTGACCCAAATAAGAAAAAGTTGTCATAGTTTGTAGCCTTTTGGAGGCCAGCAGTAGGCCTGCCACTATTTAAATGGAATGTTAAAATTAAGCAACTGTTCAAACCCCAGTGTTCTTAGATTGTGCTCCAAACCTTTATACCTGTTTGTAAAATACCAAAACTGTTTTATGCCAAATAAATTTAGGAATGTAAAACAGGCAATCAATCTTCTTAGGAATCAAGAGAATACCAAAGGCTTATAAAAATTTTAAAACTCAGTAGCATATCCTATATATGATGTTAAGAAGGAAACTGTAATTAAAGCAAGACAGTTGTATTAGCTGTATAATCTAAAATGAAGAAAATTTGTACTATAACTCTAAAAGACCAAAGTTTTTTGAGACAAGGGGCAAAATTTTCATGTATGGGAATTAGTTCTTTTAAGTAATCTTTTTTACATATTCCCATTATTGTAAATCTTAGGAAATGTGATATTTTTTTAACTAAAGGCAAAATGTTTTCATCTTGAGAATGAAAACAGTAATCAATCACCTCGAGGGAAAAACGTAAAGGCTTTTTTTTTTTGGTGCTAATTATAATGGAGAGAGAGAAAAGGGCTCTATTCCCTGAGAAGCTGTATTCCCTGCAAGGATGAATGGTCTTTTGCATCCCTTCAGGTCAGCAATCTAGCACTTCCATTACTGTGGACCTGCAGCTGCATAACAAGAGGCCATCCACACCTGTGTCTAGAAGCCCTTTAAAATGCTTTTCCTTGAAATAATCAGTTTTACTTCTGGACCCAGTAGGTACCTGAAGACACAAAATCCTTGGATCTCTTTTTCTTATTTATAATTTTTTTATTTTTTGTCAATGGAAGAATGACCAATTGAGTGATATGAGAGTATGGGGTGATTTGAGCAATGTTTTAAGTAAACTGAATAATAACCTTGATTTCCTTTTTGTATTTGAGCTCCTGCCCTTCCTGTGGCTTCCACTCTATCGCCTTGGGGCTGGGCAAGCTGCTGGCAGTGCCTTACTGCCAGGGATGGGTTCCATCACCTGCACCTCCCCGTCTCCAAGGGGTGTGGCGGTCACTGCCTCTGCATCCATGGCCTCCACTGGCTGACCCCAGGCACTGGGCGTGGCAATTGCCACCCCCACTGTGGCTGCAGGAGTTCTGAGCACAGGCGCAGACACTGTTTGCACCATATGAACTTTTGGTGCCAGAAATGCACATGTGGATGGTGGGGATTTTTGCCTGTGGTGTGCGCCAACAGCCACAGCTGGGCAGAGCACGAGGGCTCCTGGGCAGCTTGGAAATCCCAGCTGAGTCCATCCAGGACCAGAACACAAGGCCCTCTGCACCAGCTCTGCACCCCTCCACCTGGTGGCACCACGCCACTCCAAGCCAGCCACACACAATTTAAAAGAATTTCCTTTTTTGTCTCCCGTAGTTTCTTTCTTATCTGACTGAGCAAAACTAGAGGGTTTAAGCTCTATCGGTGGTACCTTTGTTCCACTCTTCTTATCACTCTCGGGACTTGATTTTAAAATAGTACTTCGAGCCAAATCCTTTGTGGTTGCAAAACCCTTTCTAACCAAAATCCAGAAAATACAGGAATCATGCCTGCAAAAAACACTTCTGCATACGTATACATTTGTGGTTCTTGAAACCATCCCATGCCTACACCTTTTTCCTTTCAGAATCTTCTAAGCCTATTTCTTTCTTTTTGTTTCTTTTTTTTTTAGAGGTCCTGGTGAATCTTTTGCCCCAAGTTTTTATACCTGATGAACTGCCAATACTGATGCAGTCCTGTGCTGAATATTGACCTACCAATGCACTTCTCCCTGTTGCATGCAAATGAGAAGTGTACTCACACCCACTTGTTTTTTCTCACCAAGTCAGTCCTTGTTTGGGTGCCAATTGCTGTGTACAAAATACCTCTCAGTGTTCCCAGGGAAAAATGCTGAGAGGATCAAAAAATAAGGACAATAGACGAAAGCTGGGGTCAGGTGGAGCTCTCTCTCTGTCTCTGGATGGGAGGAAAAGAACTGAACAGCCACCATAGAGTGTTTATTTATGCATTTGACAAACTTAGTATCATGTGACACAGGGTTGCCTAGACTGGAATTGTCTCAGACAAGTAGATGGATTGCTTTAGGCACTCCAGACTTGCCTTGCCCCATCACATGTGACCAATTTTCAGCCAGAGCCGTTCCCTACAGTAGGGGCTCAAATTTTCTTTAAGTGACAGTTTTCCAATTCCTAATATTTAATGCATCAATATTTGAAACCATTCCACGGACCTTAAGAGTCCCTTATATCTTCAAGGAAGCAAGAATTAACAGGGCTATGGACTGTGCCCCGAACTAGTCAGAAATATCTATATTTATATCTATCTATATCTATATCTATATCTCCAGGTAAGAGATTCTCAAGTTAGGTATAATGGCATATGCATGGGAGGCTGAGGCTGGTGGATTCAAATTTGACTCCATCTTGAATAATTTAGTGACATAGCTAGAACTTATCCCAAATAAAATTTTAAAAGGATTTGGGATCTACTGCAAAGGCCCTGGGTTCAACCCCCAGGCCCCCCCACCTCCTCAAAAAAAAAAAAGGTTTTGAAACAGGTTACTGTCATTTTTAACAGTGGTGTGAAAACCACAAACACAGTAAAACTCATGGAAAATGTTGTTCAGGTGTAATGAAGATATTAAGAATGGGATCAGCAACCTGCTCCTATATGTGAAGAGCATGAAAGGTCTTGCAGGGATCCGGGATGCTGTGTGGGAGTTACTTACCAATGAGTCTGCCAGTCACAGCTGGGAGGTGGTGTGTCGGCGGCTTCTGGATAAGCCACTCCTGTTCTGGGAGGACATGATGCAGCAGCTCTTCCTGGAGCGCTTACAGGTAAGATGGAAAATCACACAGGCCCCCTATGTCGCAGCCAACCTAATGTGATCTTGTGTTTATTCTAAGAGCTTCCTGTTACTTCCTGAATGTATTCTAACACTTGGAGAAACTTGGCCTGAAAACACCATACCTCACTCACATGGCCAGAAACAAGCCCATCACAATCACTGATGGTGTCTTTGATTCTCTGCCACACTATAGATTTTATGAATGTCATAGGAACATTCTGAATGCTCAGGTCACGCCACTTGGTACTGTGTCTTAAAATTTCATTAAAGAATAAGGATTACACCTCTCCTCTCATTTTCTTTCAGACTCTGACAAAGGAAGGCTTTGAATCCATCTCCAGTAGCTCCAAAGAGCTCCTGGTCTCAGCTCTGCAGGAACTTGAGAACAGCACCAGCAATTCCACATCAAATAAGCACATTCTCTTTGAACAGAACATGTCTCTCTTCCTCTGGCATGAGAGTCCCAGTGACCTGCCTTCTGATGCTGCCTGGGTCAGTGTGGCAAACCGACCCCATTTAGCCAGTAGTGGCCTCTCCATGAAAGCCCAGGCTATTAGTCCTTGTGTCCAGAATTTCTGTACTGCCTTGGATTCCAAACTGAAGGTTAAACTGGATGACCTCCTGGCTTACCTTCCCTCTGACGACACAGCCCTGCCCAAGGATGCCACCCTCATGCAGCAGGCCAAGAACTCTGCCTTTGACCGATATGCAGATGCTGGGACTGTGCAGGACATGCTGCGGATTCACTCTATGGCGTGCGTCAAATACATCATGGATTGCATCCAAGCAGAGCTGCAGAGCATCGAAGGAGTTGTGCAAGGCCAGGAGGATGTGCTGCACAGCACCAAACTGCACACAGCCCTTTTCATGGCCAGACTCTGCCAGTCCCTGGGAGAACTGTGTCCCCACCTGAAGCAGTGCATTGTGGGAAGGTCTAAGATCTCTGAGAAACCAGCAAGGGAGACCAGAGCTGTGAAAAAGCAGGGAAAAGGGAGAGCTCAGGATCTCCTTCCTGTGCAGGCCCAGTGGCAGGAGGTGAAAGAATTACTTCTTCAGCAGAGTGTGGTGGGCTACCGGGTCTGGAGCTCAGCGGTTGTGAAAGTGAGTGACAAGAAAGTCTTAGGATCTTTTGTTTGTCTCACTTTATCTTACTTAGGTCTTGGCAACCTCAGAAAGTTCCTTAAGTTGTAAGAGAGTAACAGTCTATTGTACAGTTGCTTGCAACTTACCTCTCCAAAGCGGCTCAAGTGTAAACTTACTCTACTTATTTTTAACTTACATTTTATAGACAGAAAACCTTTATTTTTTCCTTCTATCAGGGGAAAATGAAAGCTCTCCTGCAAAGTGCAGTGGTGCTCGCCTATGATCCTAGCATAGGTTAAGGCAGAAGTAGCACGTTTAAACCCAGCCTGGGCAACTTAATGACATTTCAAGACTGTCTCAAAATAAACAAAATAATAATTAAAAATTGGGCAGGAGATGTAATTCAGTGTCCTGGGTTAAATCCCCAGTACCAGAACATACCACACACACAAGAAAAAGAACAAAAGGAACACTTTCTGCCTGGACAGAGGTCTATATATCCTGCTTTTTAATGTAAATATCTTAATCTCTGCTGGTCTCATATTGAGATAGTTAATTTTGTATAAACAGCTCATAGTCTCATGAACAAAAGGAAGAATTAGGATAATATTTATCAGAAATAAGAGAAACAGCCCCTGTTGCCAGATTTTGAATGGAAATCCAAATTGGTTAGGGTTTTGTTTTTTGGGGTTTTTTTGGTCCTGTTTTTATATGAATAAGTAGAATGTGGGGAAAAGCTTGTTTCAAAGAAAAATGAGTTTAAAGAAATGGGTTATATTGCATTTCTGATGTCTTTGAGGTACAATGTGGAGGTACAGAGGAACGGTCAAGTTAGCATACTCTGAGAGTTTTTGTGGGGAGGAAAGGTCCTTGTCTCTATTTTTATTTTAATCTTTTATCTCTGTGTTTAGTATTTTAAAGCTTATCTAGCTGCTTGCATTAGCTCTTAAAAGGGTGTGTGTTATTTTTTATTTTTACCTGATTTTATCTTAGGCTGTGCAAGCTACCTACTTATAAGATAAATAACTAAACCAGTACAATATGCGGTGATGTATGACATTAATAGGGTGCATAGTATCCACATTCCCCTTACTGATAGTGGTAACTGGCCAAAAGGAGAATGATGGTGGCCCCTCCCACCCTGCATACAAACTTAGCAGCTTAATCTGGTCTGAAGAATGTTCTAGTTAAACAAACTCTACATTCTGTAGGACTTATATGGATATTTGCTTTTATCACCAGGTTCTGACTCATGGATTCACGCAGTCATTACTTTTAGATGATGCAGGGTCAGTCCTAGCCACAGCCACAAACTGGGAGGAACTAGAAATTCAGGAGGAGACTGAATCTGGCAGTAGCATCACATCCAAGATCCGACTCCCTTCACAGGTGAGCACATCCCACTGTCACATGGACCTGAGCTGAAGACGGGAGAGACTTCCCATGGGGGAAGCAAAACAATCTGAGAAAATCATTCAGCATGCAACTTCTGTGGGGTAGTTGCAAAGAATGTGTACAGCAGGACTGTGGGATGGGGGCACATGGATGTGAGACCACCTACATCAAAGACTGCTTTACAAGTAGCTGATGATTCCTTGGTAGCATGGGCTCTGTGCTAGTGAGAGAACCACCTACCCTGAAGTGCAGACAGCAGCATTTACAGCGCCATCTGCCTGGTGGACCTCAGACCAAGGAAGGGAGGACTTGACAGAGGCTGTGTATCTGGGAGATGCTTGAGTGGAGAGGCCAAGGTCCTGGCATGCATGCCTTGGAAGGATAAATGGGCCCACTTTTGCTGTGTATCATTTAATGGGTGTAAGCTGGCAACCTGACATTCCTTTCTTCTTTCAGCCATCCTGGTACGTGCAGTCCTTCCTGTTTAGCTTATGTGAGGAAATAAATCGGGTCGGAGGCCACACCCTGCCAAAGGTGACACTGCAGGAGATGCTGAAAAATTGCATGGTTCAAGTAGTCACTGCCTATGAGAAACTTTCCCAAGAAAAGCAGATGAAGGTAGGTGTTTGAATGTGCTCCCTCTAGTAACAAAGAGTGTTGGCAGTTCACATCAAAGGTCCAGAGTGTTATGGGTCACCCAGCCCAGGCATCGGGGCCTGTAAATACGTTCTTTTATATTCGGGGTGGCTTTCAGCTCTGTGGTTCACACCTGTTCTCCTGGGTCCTACCAGTCTCCCTGAAGAAGGACGCTCAGGACCAGTGAGCCGGATAACAGGTTTCACAGAGAAAGGCCCCGCTGCCGCCCTGGCACTGCCACCTGCTCACTGCACTTTGGGCAAATCATGAACCTAGCATTTCCTCAGGATCAGATGTGCCCAGTAAATAAAGTCTCCCGCTTGTTTCCTCCCAGTTAACACGTAGACCTCCCCACTCATCCCCAGCAGGGGTGCTTCGAGGAGGGCCGCTGCTCAGCATAGCTGTGGCACAGGGCAATACTTGAGGGGGGTCTGGTCTCCCAGTATCTGCTTCCCATTCCATTAGAAACGTGTGGAAGACAGGAGCGGTCCTGAAGTGGCACAAAGTCAGTTAAGTGCTCTGCTGGGGTTCCTCACTAGACCCCTCCTTCATGCACAAAGCCCTGGTTTGCAGAAATGCCATCTGTAGCACTGAGGCCTGTTTATTTTAAGGGCTGGGTCTCTTCCCTGCTGTTAGGTCTTCAGCTTTATCACCCAGTTTCTAGTGTACACTGTGGTTATGAGATTAAACCTGCTTGGGAAACACCAAGCTGTACAGAACCCGCGGTTGGTCACTCTGCCATATAATGAGCCATCTGTCCCTGGGTCGGGGACTCACTTGCAGAAAGAAGGTGCATTTCCACTGACCCAGAATTGGGTGCTGCAGCTCCTCTATGACCTGCGCTACCTCAGCGTTGTCCTCACTACCAAGCAGGAGATGAAGAGTGGTCACAGCAAGCCGGACTCCAGGTACTGAATCTCTTCTGGAATCTCCAACTTGGTCTTTTCCCGGTGCAAATAGGGACACTCCGTGCTCATGAGGAAAACTGCCCTTCACATTTGGGGCTTTTCGTGGGCTGGCAACATGCATTATGATCCTCTCTCAAAATGCTGGGGACCATCAGGCCACGGTTCCAGGGCAGCCCTGCAGTCACAAGGGGAACCCCCCACCCTCTAGAGTGGTTGCTGATGCTAGGGTTCAGTGCTCAGGTCTAGTGTACAGTACTTTGAATTTACAGTGGTTTGTTGGGACATGACCCCATCATAAGCCGAGGAGCATCTGTATCCCTTTTCTGGGTTGCCCCCAAAGGGAAGAGCTAACCTATTCCTGAACATTTAATAGGTTTGTCCTACACTGTGAGGGTTCATACCATATTTCCCCGAAAATAAGACCAAGTCTTACATTAATTTTTGCTCCAAAGGACCAAACAGGGCTTATTTTCAGATGATGTCTTATTTTTTCATGTACAAAAATCTATATTCACATACAGCAATCTACATCTATTCATGTATAAAAATCTACATTTACTCTTATACACAAATCTTCAGATATAATCATGTCGTCTTCTAGAACATTGTCAGAACTCTCCAAATTCTGAATTCAAGTCAGAACTTCTTACAACACCATTTCCTCCATTGGCACCAATCTCTCACATCCAGCAGTAGAGCTCTCCCTAACTGAGCACCTCTTCTCTGTGTAGCCTGCTTGTACTACATTGACAACACAGCTACCAGTAATTTTATCCCATGAATTCTTCACCCAAGTCATGGCCTCATGTAGACTGAGCTCCATTAAATCAACTGTTAGCTTAGGACTTAGGAGATAGGCAAGGCAGCAAAAATAGTGACAGGAATGATGGCCCACACAAAAGTGGCAATAAATTGCAGACAGCAAAATTCAGAAAATGTTTCATTATTTCACACAAGTGCATTAAGAATCATATTAGACACACCCACATGTGTCTGTTACAAGTGTGCACAGTATTTGTCCCTGTGTACATGCTCCAATTAGTCATTCGGCAGTAAGTCTCGAGTTCATCTGTTTCCGTAGGTGTTTACCTCTTGTCCAAACGTGCCCACTTGGGTATTTAAATGTACTTAATTATCATTTGTACTCTCATTTATTTTAAGTATTAATGTCAGTAGTATTTTTACACTTAATTAGTAATATTATTTTATAATTTAATACAACCATTGTATATTGTAATAGATGTACTAAATGTATCTGTCTATTGATCTTCACTAGGGTTTATTTGGGAAATAGGACTTACATTAGGAGCATCTTAAAAAATCCTATTAAAGCTTATTTTCCAGTTAGATCTTATTTTTGGGGAAAAATGGTATTAACAGCAAATGAAGTAGTGCCCATCTACTGGGTGTATTTTATGGTCAAGAAAAGTAGGCAGAACTTCATGCCTCAGAGGTCCATCTTATAACTGCTGGGTATAATTTGAGCTCTTGGTGCTTCCCCTAAAAACACAACATGGAGAAAGAATGGACTTGACTGAGGGCATGAAGTCTACTTCAGAACTTCTATAAGTAGAAAATACTGTAAAACTGTTTCTTCGTCCTTAACAAAAAACTTGGAAAATCGTGATGCTGAATCTTTTCTAAGAACGGAGAAAGTGACTGACCACTTGGAAGCACTCATCGACCCCTTTGACCTGGATGTGTTCACGCCGTACCTCAACAGCAACCTTAATCTCCTGGTGCAGCGGACTTCTGTAAGTTTCCCCCAAATACCCTCGGTGGGAATGAAGTGCCACGGGCTCACGTTTCACAGTAAACCTACTCAGCACTTAGTAGCCAGGGTGCAGTGTGGACGGGGTGAGACACCGGTGCTGAGCGGAGATGCAAAGGCTAAAAGACGATGAGAGAAAATCCCACACACTGGGGTAGCTGGGATCTGAACTCTTCAGTTGTAGGTAGAGATTAATAAACTTTTACACAAACCTCAGAAAGAGAACAACATGGCCATGAGATTTTATGAAAGAAAGTAATTTTGAAATACTAACACATTCAAAAGAACAGCTCCTAAAATGCTTGTTAGAAATGATGGTTAGAAATGATGGTTAGAAATGAAGTGGTGGTACTTACCAATGGAGAAATGATTTTCTGTTTGATGTGGACAGTAAACTCTGGCATTTTCCTCTTCTCGCTTTTATATGTCAGGTTCTGTTTGGACTAGTTACTGGTACGGAGAACCAGTATACTCCCCGAAGCAGTACATTCAACTCCCAGGAAGCCCACAACATACTACCACTGGCCTCGAGTCAGATCAGGTGAGTCAGATCCTGAGAAGTTTCTCTGGGCCCCAAGGTTGCCCCTTCGTGCCACTGAAATGCTTCCTCTCCTCTTGGAGGTTTGGCCTGCTTCCACTGAGCATGACGAGCACGCGGAAGGCTAAGTCAACCAGCAGAGGTGTTGAAACAAAAGCCCAGGTTAGTGCCCAGAAAGTTGTTCTTCCCTGCTGTTCCTGTTCTGCCCAGCCAGTCAATTCCCTGTGAAATAACTGAGAAAGAACCAACTGACAGAATGCACTAATGCTGCTTTTAATGGCGGCACAGTAAAGAAATACAAGGTTTTACTAGTTTGAGCCAATAGAAGACTTAACATGCCTGTTGACAAACAAGCAGCCTTATAATAAAAATGTATCCCAGGCTGCAAGGCTGTAGAAAATGTACAAACAGGATGAAGATGGTTTCTTAAGTAGAGTAACAGGGATAACTACAAACCCAGCAGAATGATTATACTAATTTGTAGAAAATCCTTTTGTCCTGGTGCTGGTTTCATCTTCCATTCCTTTTAGTTGTGTAAATAAAGTTTTCTTCCGCTATATCTATATTTTCCTTTTTTTTTTTTTCATTTTCCTCTTAATATACATTTTGTTTCAGTAGGATGCCATCCATTAAGCCTGAAGAATCGCCCTGGGTATTTCTGAATTGTGCTGTGTACATGTGTGTTTGGGAGCTCAGCTTGTCTTGTACTGTTCAGTTGTTGCTGCTTTTATTGTTAGACAAAATACTAGTAACATGTCCTTTCCATATTCTCTGCCATCAAACCCATTAAGATGCAAGTTTTTTTTCAACCTTTTGGTTTTAATTTGGGGGGCCCTTTTAAAAAAAAATGAAAAGCTCTTGCCAAAACCCCACACTCCAAAGCATGACCTGTGCTATAACTTTTCACCATAACACTAGTTACTGGCTACTGGCCTTTAAGTTCTATCCCTATTAGTGGAACAGACTGTGGAAAAGAGGTACATAAGGTTACTCTTTTTCTGGAACAGAAGATTCTCAAGATTCGAGTGTTATCAGATAAAACCCCATGCTGTTCCCATCCTTTTCAACCCTGACAAACAGCAGAGGCCTCTTATTAGAGCCATCCAACCATCTCAGCTCTGCTGTGTGTGCAGTGTGGCTTCCCATTGGAGGGGCATGGACTGCAGTGCAGGGGGAGTGGAAGGGGAACAGGCAGAGGCTTCAGGAGGACTCTAAGGCACTTCCTCTACATCCAATGGCAGGTTGACCCCCCGGCACTCTCCAGAGCAGGTGACCCCATGCAGCCTGGCTCCCTCTTCAGACAGCTCGCCAGTGAGGAAGATGAAACATCCTCACCTTCATTATTCAAACTCAGCTGGCTCTCAAGTATGACAAAATAACACAGGAGCATGCCCGTCTCCTTAAATAAATAATACTGTATTGTTTCTCTGGAAGGTGTCTCTGCTCATTTGTTTCTAAGCATTCTCATTCCAGAGTTAGTGATGGAATGTGGTACCCTAGTCCTGTTAAGGATGACTTTAAACAAAGCTAATACTCCTCCAATAGTCTCATGTTTTTTACTTTGGACATCAGTTCATTTAGCTAGTTTTATTACCATTCATCAATGCCTTAGCTATTGACACTGCATATCTTAGTCTTTTCTAATTGCTAGGATAAAATACTCAACTTCCAAAGTTAAGGAGGAAAGGTTTATTTCAGTTTACAGGTGTAGAAGTTTCCGTTCATAATCAGCGGGCTCCAAGGCAAGGTGGCAGGCAGAAGACAGCAAAAGCAAGCAGGCAAGTGATCAATGACCAGCAGTAAGCAACATGGGGCACACTAGCCCTCTTTCTGTCTCTTACATTTTTATCTCTCAGTTATATTTTTTGTCCCTTGTATTTATCCACAATCATAGCATCACACCATAAATCAATCCCTGCCTCACATCCTTGATGCCAGCAGCACACACTCTAGATCCAGCCACCCCAGAAAAGCACCACTTATGACCACATGAGGCTTTGGGGGTACGTCTAGACATAAGCCATAACATTTTGCCCATGGCTTCCCAAAGACTCATGTACATCCCTTTATGCAAAAGGCATTTAGTCCATTTCCAAAAGTTCCCAAAGTCCTAACAGTTTCAGCATTTCTGAAAAGTGTAAGTCCAAAGTCTCCCCTGAGAGTTAAGGCAAATACTTAGCTGCAAAGTTCCCACATAAATGAAAAAAAGTTAAACACTTCAAACATACATTGGCACAAGATAGACATTTCCATTTCACATGGTACAAAGAGGGGGATAGGAAGGAATGGGAACAAAGCAAGTCCAAAATCCAGCATGGCAAACATTAAGTCCTGTAGCTCCACCTCCAGCATCCAGGGCGATCTGTGGCAAGACGTGAACTTCAAAGATGCTTACTGCATTGCTGATGGTTGGTGGTGCTACATTTACTGCATTGCTGGTGGTTGTAGTTCCCATGCATCTCTTTTGGATAGGCTCTGCTCTCTCTTTGCAGTTTGCCTCAGAGGGTCTACATTTCTGCCTTCTCTAAACTTCTGGGATCTCCACTGCACCTTTGGCTTCGCATTCACAGCTTCACATGTCCTCTCAGGGGGATACTGACCAGCTTCCAGGCTTTCTGAAATCGGGGTGGCAACTTTCCTATCCCCACAACTTTTACATTCTTAATACACCTAAAACCAGCACCACATGGATGATGCCAAGGTTTGCTGCAGCTGGAACAGTAGCCAGGCTTCCTTTTCTCTTGGCTATAGAGATAGAAAGCCTATGAACCAAATCCCAAGGAACAACTTTCCTAAGCTGCCACCGTTCTGGAACATGGTTCTCTGGAGCTGTCTTCTCA
>NW_004955478.1:15215-16925 GCF_000276665.1 Chinchilla lanigera | reverse complement strand
AATTTCTCTATTCCTATAGAAGGTCAGTGTCCTGGTTAAGAGGCTTTGGAATTTCAGGGTCCTTAATGAAAACTCTTAACTTGAGGCTTTAGATATGGGGTTTTGTGTATTTGGTCAGGATTCTTGTATTCTTTGAGCTCCATTTCTTCATCTGTCCAATGATGATAAGAAAACAAACAAGACTATGCTTCCCTGGGTTACTGGGCTAAGTGATAGGATAGTATAAATGCCAAACCCAGGAGCATGTGTTTGGTTGCAGAAGCTGGTTATCTCAGCTGTCAAGGGCAAGAAGGCCATACTGGCTCTTCCAGAAGCAGGGCCACCACAAAGGATCTGAGCTGCAGCCCCACTCTTTTTGCCCATGCCTTTTGCTATGTGCACATATATATTTAACTATTAGTATTTTTTAAATGCATGATTAGAAGTGTTTATGAATTTTATAGATTTTAATGTAAGGAAATAGTTATTCTACAGACATTGCCAAAATAAAATTTGGCAGTCACCAGAGGCAGTTCAGGGTCACTCTGTGGACACCTCCTGGAGTGCCTTACTGTCTTCATCCTCAGTGGTGGACTCCACGGGCGCCGCCTCTGTGTTGAGCTCCCTGGAGAACAATGCAAAGGCAATGAAGCTTTCCCTACCCATCATTTTAGATAGGCATTGTAAGTCATCCTCAACCACTTAACCTGTATCCTTTGTGAAAATCTCATCCTCATTGGAGGACTCGTCATGAAGCTTAGCTGCCACTACTCTCACATGTGAGGCACTGATAGATCTAAGACATATCCCTAAGACAAAGTGGCCAACCAAACCCAGTGACGCCCTCCTGGAAAACAGAAGGGGACTTAAGACTTCTGCTTTCCCCTGCACGAGTCCACCGCAGCACCAAGTCCTTCTCACATTTACCTCCTTTTTCTGTCCTGTTTTGCATCTCACCTGCCAATGTCGGGAAAAGTCCCTTGTGGGAAAACCTATGTGCAAGACAATTAGTGTATGATTCATGTTATTTTTCTCATCTCAAACTGCACACCTCAGGTTTCATTAGGACAAAACCTATACATTGGTCCATAATCACAATGAGCAAGTTCACCTCAGACCTGCAGTCCTGAAAACAGTTGCACAATACTGGGCTGTCAGAACCTCCACCTGTTACCAAGAACCTCACAAGGTCTCTGGAGAGACTTCTGCACCTCTCCCTGCCTGGATTTATACTGTCAGATACACTTGTGCAGTGAACAAACTTCCATAATGAGTGGAAGCATTTCACTCTCTCCAGAGCCTTTCACTTAGTTTTACAGTCAGCCCTCTTTGGGGAAGAATGAGAAGGTGCTTGTTTTCCTAGGTTTATCCTACAGGTCCACACATCAGGCACATACCCAAGTTCAACTGGTAAAGTTGTACAGTTCAGAGATTTTCATACTGAGGACTACACTGATGAGGGAATTGTAAAATCCATTTAAAGGACAATTAATACAAAAGCATAGGATGTCCTTTCTGAGCCATGTGTAGTGGTATACACTTGTAATCCCAGTATTTGGGGAGGCTGAGGAAGGAGGATGGCAAGTTCAAGCCCAGCCTGGGCAATTTAGCAAGACCCTGTCTCTAATTAATTAATTAATTACTTTAAGAAAAAGAAACAGCAGATGTAGCTCACTGCAAAGGCTCTGAGCGCCTTCTGGAACATAAACAGGACAGAAGAAATCAGAACAC
>NW_004955478.1:3255-4193 GCF_000276665.1 Chinchilla lanigera | reverse complement strand
GAACTCACGACCTTGCGCTTGCCAGGCAGGCGCTTTGCCACTGAGCTAAATCCCCAGCCCCTGTCACTACATACTTGTTAGGGGAAAACTTCAAGAGGAAGAGGTAACAATCATAAATATACATGCACCAAATGCAAAAGCACCCAACTACATAAGACAAACATTAATAGACATAAAAAAATCAAATAACCAATGACAGAATTGTAGCAGGAGAACTTAACACCCCCTTGTCCAAAGAGATAGATCAACGAGGCAAAAAAATCAGCAATGAAATAATAGAACTGAACCAAACTTCTAAACAAATAGACTTAGTAGACCTTTACAGAGGTTCTACCAAACAATATCAGAATACACATTCTTCTCAGCTGCACACAGCATGTTCTCTAAAACAGACCACATACTAGCCCATGGAACATGCTTAAGTAAGTGCAAAGGAACTGAAATTATCTCATGCATATTATCTGGCCATAATGCAATGAAAAAGGAAATTAATGACAAAAGAAACTTCAAAAACTCCATAAAAACATGCAAATTAAACAACACTCTCCTGAACAACCAATGGGTCACAGATGAAATCAAATAAGAAATTAAACATCTACAGTCAAATGAAAATGCAACTACAATTTACCTGAACCTGTAGAACACAATGAAAGCAGTCCTCAGAGGTAAATTTATAGCGGTGAATTCTCACATTAGGAAAACCGAATGCACATTAATGAACAACCTAATGCTGCACCTCAAGTTTCTAGAAAAAGAAGAGCAAGCCAAGCCCAAAGCTCAAAGAAGGGAGGAAATTATAAAGATCGAGCAAAAATTAATGCAATTGACACTAAGGAAACAATAAAAAGAATTAATAAAGTGACAAGTTGTTTCTTTGAAAGAATAAATAAAATTGATAAACGCCTAGACAACCTTATCAAAGAAAAAACTCAAATTCA
>NW_004955478.1:921-1783 GCF_000276665.1 Chinchilla lanigera | reverse complement strand
CTCAATAGTCAGATCAGTACTGGTGCTCCATTTTTGGGCTTGAACCACCTTCATGAAGGCTCCTTCAGGGTTGCCTGTGGGTACTTCTCCCACTGTTGAAAAAAAAAGACACTGCTCTCAATCAAGGGAGACTGAATAGCCAGCTTTTTGTCAACTCATAACTATACATGCTAGTCAAAATTAGGGGTCAGTAAATACTTTTGTGCCATTTGGAAGGGACAAAAAGAAACCCCAACCAAAACCTTTGAAAGGCACAACAGAAAAAGAAAAAGGACTCTCTTGCTAACATGACTACCTACTCAGAATTCTATAGTGTAGAATACAGCAACTTCACTTAGGATGCCCAAATCATTGGTACTCAATAAAAGGTCAAATACAACTATTCGCCCACTGAGCAAGCCTGTCTGCTTAAATGAAACTGAAGATACAGACTTTCAGACTCTGAAGACAATCATGCACCTAGCAACCATGAAAGGAAAGATCTCTTTAAAAATAACAAGGAAATAACAATTCAACAACTGCAAGAAGACGCAAAGAAGAACAATATAAGACTGATAGGTATAAACGAAAAAGCAGGAGTCAACACAGATGACATACAAAGACTATTTGCAGACGTAATAGCAGTAAATTTGCCAAGCATAGGAAAAGAATCTGACATTCAATAAGTGAGGTATATAAAACTCCAGTTAGCCTTAACCAAAATAAATGTACATCCAGACATGTAATAATCAAGAGCCCAGAAATTCAGCACAAGAACAGAACATTAGAGAAGAGAAACAGATGACCTACAAAGGAAAGCCCATCAGGATCACAGCAGCCTTCTCAATATAAATAGTGAAGTCAAGAAGAGCTTGGAGTAAAG
>NW_004955478.1:0-821 GCF_000276665.1 Chinchilla lanigera | reverse complement strand
TGGAATCAGCCTGTATGCCTATCAACAGATGAATGGATAAATAAAATGTGGTACCTATACACAATGTAGTACTATTGCCGTTAAGAAAGATAAACTTGACACCTTTGAAAGAAAATGGATGAACCTTCAGACCATAATGTTAAGCGAAGTAAATCAGACACACAAGTTTATACATCAAATAGTTTTCCTTATATCAAAAATGTAATAGATAAGAGCAGGAAAGAGAAAGAAAAAAGCAATTTTATTGTAACTGTTTCTGTTGTCCCTGATTTTGGTCTAATATAGTATGAAAACTCACATTGCAGGATTTATAATTCTTTCTATATGCTAAGGTCTCTTTTTTGAGACAGGATCTCACTATGTATCCCAGCCTGGCCTCAAACACACAGTGATCCTGCTGCTTCAGCCTCCTCTAAGTGCTAGGATGATTAGAGGAGTGCACTACCATACCCAGTGTTGATATTGAAGGTCTTTAATGTTGTTTTGAGCATGGTCTATTTTGAAAGAAAAGAAAGTAAATTTCCAGAAATAAGAAAACTTATGAAGACAGAGAGTAGTTGAGTGGTTACCTAGATTTAGAGAGGAGGAATTAGAAGATGATGATGATGACTAGCAGGTGGAGTGTTTTTATTTGGGATGGCAGAAATGACCTAAATTTGATTGTGGTTGTAGTTGTACACCTGTCAATGTGCTGGACTTTATTGAATCTTGTGTTTTAAAGGCATAAATTGTATGGCATGCAGATTTTGGTTTAACAAAGTCGTTTTATTTTAAAAATAAAAAACAAGCCAATGAAATTGAGACCAAAAATACAAAGAATT
>NW_004955477.1:11222198-11223240 GCF_000276665.1 Chinchilla lanigera | reverse complement strand
CTTGCACAGCATCCATGGCCTGACCACAGCCCAGCTGGCGGCACACGACCTCTGCATCTGCGAGGTCCCAGGAGTCATCACACACGGTGCCCCAGGAGCCTGCGTGCCAAAGCTCTACACGCCCTGAGCAGGCACCATCACCTCCTCGAAGGCGCAGTGCACCCTCCTCTGGAAGAGAGCACAGTGTTTAGCTCAGGAACCCCAGTAGAATGGACAGGGAGAACACAACATAGAAAGTAGGTACCTGGGCAACTGAGTGTGGATGAGCAGTTAAGGGTCTGCTCAGAATCCTCAGGAATTTCTGGCTTGTTTTCTGCATGGCAAAATGGGACCCATCTCAGCATTTGCAAGCTCAGTAGCCTCACACTCTGTGGAACATATTTGCTCCTTCCCTTTGTCTTCTTGTCTTTGTAACAAGGAATTTTTTCTCCCAGAGAACCAGAAATGTTTCTATTCAACGAAGAGTAACCACACAGCCTGAGAGCTCAATACACAAGTTCCCTGATAGATGCCATCAGAAAAGGCCCAGGAGTCCAGTGGTCCTGCTTCCCACAAAGAGAAAGCCAAGGACTGAGGCCACTCCATGTGGCCCATGCTCAACTGTGAGTCTCATGGCTGTGACCACCCCTCACACCCTCACAGACACCTGCACATCCCCTCCTACTCACCTGCACACAAGACCCAGGCCTCCTCACTGCTGGAGCAGGAATGCAGGTCCCAGGCAGATGAGGGGCACTGCCACAGGGACCTGTCGTGCCTAGGCCTGCACTGAATGGAAGTCAGCCAGAAAACCCCAAGGGAAGGCCAGCTTTCTGGCCTGCCCAGTAGCTGCCCTTGGGGCCCACAGCCCAACTGCCCACACAGGATCCCCAGGGAGGCTGTGCTCAGGAGATGGCAGATTCCCCCCCAACTTCCATGGTAGAAAACTTCCAGCCGCCCTGCGCATGGCTGTCCATACTTCTGCAGCCTGAGATCCGTGAACTCTGCAGACAGAGAGGCCAGTTGGAAAGGAGGACATGAAAGGATAGGTATATGAAAGACA
>NW_004955477.1:11218207-11220837 GCF_000276665.1 Chinchilla lanigera | reverse complement strand
GGTGCCCAGGTCCCCTGCACCTGGAGCTCCACACGGCCCTCACAGGGGCTGCTGCCATTGACCAGCCGGAACTCTGGGGGAGAAGCAGAGTCAGTGAGGACTCAGATGCCCGACACAGACACACTGACGCTGTGAGACTTCTTAAACCTAGTGCACACCCAGATTCCACAGACACAAACTAAAGGCAGGAGAACAGCTTTGTAACATGGTACTGCGTAAAATTAAGGTAGGGAATTACAATATCCATCCCTGTGCTAAAGCAGTGATTAAACTGTGGGAACTGTCAAAATCCACTTTGTCAGAGCACCAGATGTGGGAGAACTGTGGTGAGACCCTAATATTGGTCACACACAAACAAAGTGAGACCAGGCAGAGTTTATATGCCATGGATAATAGTCATTTGAGGTCACAGTCCAGAATTAATCTAAAAAGAATAGAAGATCACTTTTTCTCTGGCATTTAAAGGAAATCTCTGTCAAGTCCTTCACTGATAACTATGATTCTGAATAGAGACTTCAAAAGCCACACAAGAAAGAAGAATCTCTATAAAAGAGTTTAGATAAACTGCTTGTTCAAGCCACCAAAACACAAGAAGAAACCTTGGGTTGAAGGATATAACCTGACTTCCAGAGTTCCTACAGCACAATGTTCAAAATATCCAGGTTAACTCAAATTGACAAGGCAGGTAAAACACACTAAGGCACAGTGTAACAGAAGCAGTCCCTGAGGAATCCCAGGTATGGGAGTTTTTGGACAAAACCTTAAAATATGGATCTTAATTCTGCTATAAGAGCTACAGCAAACCATGATCAAATGTTCATAAAATTCCAGCATAGCAATATCTCACCAAATAAAATTCCAATAAGCAAACAACTGTCAAAAGGAGAGAAAAGGAAATTCTGTCTGAAATGTATAATATCTAAAATAAAAATAATTACTAGAGCAGCTCAAGAGAGTGGTATAGGGTTTCCATGTGATAGAAGGAAAAACAAATGAATGTGAAGATAGAACAATTGAAATGATTCAAAATGAATAATGCCTAAATTGATTGTGGAATATCAACAGCGTCACGAGGATATCCATCAGAGAAGTCCTTCAAGAAGAGAAAAACTGGATAGGGACAATGTTTGAAGAACTCAGGACAAAAACTTCCCAAATTTGATTAAATGCCTGACTCAACACCTCCAAGAAGCTCAACTAATATTATCCATGTGATACTCCAAGAGATGTACATTGAAATGCATTATAGCCACTTGGTATATATCCAAAAGAAATGACATCAATATATTTTAGAAATATCTACACTCCTATGTCCACTCCAGCATTACTCACAATGTGAATTTACAATTCACAAGCAATATGAAAACCCTAAGTGTCGTTCTGTGATGAATGGATGAAGACAATGTGACCTATATCCACAGTGCAATACCATTTATTACCTAAAAATAAGGAAATTCTGTTATTCTTAATGACATGGATGAACCCAGAAGTTTTATTATGTAGCCTGGTACAGCAGGTAGTCACCACATGATCTCACTGATATAAGGCATCTCAAGCTCTAGAAGTAGAGTAGAATAGTGCGAGTAGGGAGTTGGGGGATGGGGTTAGGGAACAAACAGACATTAGAGAGATATTTTCAAAGGGTACAAAACTCTGACTGAGAGAAATAAATTAATACTGCTACTGTGTAATACGATCAGTAACAATGTGTTATATCTTAAAGATTGCCAGAGTATCATCTCAGCACAAATAATTTCTTACGACAAGGTAAAGGTAAGTAATAAATACTTTAATTAGTTTGATTTTGTCATTCTATAAAGTATACATATACCAAATATGTTGTACACTTAAACATTTATTTATAATGGTTTTTTGTCCATTTAGAGAATAACAAGTGAATGTATTAAGCAATGCTAAATTCAAAAAAATTTCATAAAATTAATGTAAATAAGTTTTAAAAAGACAAAAACTACATTATATTAAAACTGTGAGTACACAAAGAGACTCTTCAAAGCAACAAAGAGAAGACTTGTCACACACTAGATATTTGCAATGAGTGTAACAGCCAACTTCATACCAAAATCATAAAGGAAGGCCTGAAGAGAATTCATTTTTAGTGGAGCTGCCCTACAGGAAATACTGGGGAGAGTCTTTGCAGTGGAAACAAGAGGACTGTAGGAGGCATCCAGAAGTCAGAGGAAGAAACAAACAATGCTGGCAGAAGTAACTACATAATAAAATACTGAAAGCAGGATTAATGTGTTTGACATATGACTCTTACCCTCCCATATGCTTTAAAAGACAAGTGCAAACGTCTATATTAAAAATTTACATAATATATAAAGGTACGATTTGAGAAAGCAGCATAAAGGTAGAGACAAGAGTATATGGGTCCAGAATTATTTTTATTTTAAAGAGAAAACAACTGAAAAAAACTAAAAAATTAACATAATACAGAATTTCAAAATAAGATGATGGGAGATTAACAATGGACAATACATTGTGTATTATTATCTTATTATTAGATTTTGAATTTGAGTTAATATCAACTCAACATACAATGTTATAAATTTAAGGTATTAATTGAGTTCTCCAAAGTGACCTTAAGAAAATAATTTCAAATATATCCA
>NW_004955477.1:11210015-11218107 GCF_000276665.1 Chinchilla lanigera | reverse complement strand
TACTATAATAAATTTTTAAAATTTAAATATTCACCATGTATTTCAATCACACCTCTCATGTGAAGTTTGAAAAATTATCTCAGAAAAATTGAGTGCAACACCAGGGCATAGGACGTCTCTCCTCCACTCCATCCAGGCTGGGAGGCTCGGTCCTGGTGGTACTGAAGTGTTTTCATTTTTGCTCTGGAAGCCACAGCTGACATGGGAGGCTCTTGTAACCTGCTGGGTTTTACAACCTGGCCTCTGCAATGACCTACAAAACCTCTGCAACTAAAGACAAAGACAACTCTGGGACTGCCGGTATCCCCATTGAAGTGGAAAGCTTTCTTCTTCATGCTGTGTGTATGGTTCAAATTAAGTCATTAGAAGGTTGAGCAAAAAAATAAAGACTGAGTTGCAAATAGAAAAAAAATGACTACAAAATAATGGTCATGAGAGAATAGAGGGGAGGGATAAGGATGAAAAAACTGGTCAGTGGGTATAAATTACATTGTAGAAGGAAAAATAAATTCAGTATTCTGTTGTAAGTGTTCTACTACATATTTTCAAATAATATATAGGAAAGAGTTGGACTTTCACCATACAAAAATGATACATTTTGGAGGGTATAGATGTGTTTACCCAGATTTGAACACTGCAAAATATATATGTACCAAATTTCATATTATCACAAAAAATATGCAGAATATTTCATGTGTCAAAGAAAACTTCAAAATACATGGAACAGAAATAAAAGAATAAAATGGTACATCAAAGAAATTGACTACAGGGTCTCGGGATATAGCTCAGTGGCACAATCACCTGCCTAGTAAGCTCAAGGTCCTGAGTCGATTCCCAGTAACCCCCCGTCAAAGAAACTGACTACATTCAAAATGCAATAAAGGAAGAAATGACATGAAGAAAACAGCAAAAATGAAGATATTCCTAATGAAAATTTACCGTGGCTATTAGGGGTTAAATCTTTAATAAAAAGTCAGGTAGTTTCAAAATTGGTACTTTACAAAATGATCCAATTTTATGCTCTCTACACAGACCTACTTTAGACTGTAAGACATAAAGGGGTTGAAAGTGACTGGACAGGAAAATGGAGTAATACAAATAGTAACCAAAACACAAGAAAGGTGATACTAACTTCAGACATAATAAGATGTAAATAAACAACTCTGCTTGAAAACAGACCATCATACCTTGATTGAAGAGTCAATTCACCAAGAATACATAACTACTTAAGCACATATACAGCAGTTTTGAAATATATGAGCCAAAAATTGTCAACATTGATAACAGAAACTCACAATTCCATAATAACAGTTAGAGACTTCAATGCTCACTTGCAGCAATAGATAGAATATTCAGACAGAATATCAGCCAGGACTGAGGACTACAGCAACACTGTCCACCAAAAAGATCTAGTAGGCACAGTAAAATACCCAGTAGCATCATGTGGATTCTTCCCAATACAAAGACCATTCTCTAGGATAGACTATGTCATAACAGATGAGTAAACTTTAAACATGCAAAACATGTAAAATCTATTTTCTGACCACAATGTGTGAAACTAGAAATCAGCAATAGAAGGAAAGCTGAAAAAGTACACAAATATGTAGGATTCAAAAATCTTCTACAACAACTGAGTCAAAAAACAGGTCAAAAAGAAATAACAAAACATCTGAAAACAAAATGCAACAAGCCAAATTTAGGGTTATGAAGAGCTCAGATGAAGTTTATAGCTACAAACATCCACAGTTGGTTTTTATTTTAAAGAGACAAAAATCAAAGATGATACAGAATTTCAAAACAAGATGATAAGAAATTAACAATGGTTTCTATGGTATTTTCATTGGATATGGTATTTTCATTGTATATGGTATTTTCAAGTAGTTGCTCAGATTACCACGTACAGGCAAGCAAAACTGATCAAACAAAAGAAGCCCTAAGTGTTCCTTTCCATCATCTCATAGAAATTAGTAATACAATTATCTTAGCTATCTTGAAACACCTACATTAAAAAGAAGGACAACCTGAAGTCAATAAACTCCTTTAATCTTTACAATGTAAGGAACTACAATCAAAAGAGCACATTAAAGTCAAGCAAGTAGAAGCAAGAAAATATAGGGATTACAGAAGGGATAACATAAGATTAGAAAAATCTTGAAATGAATAGAAGAAAACTGGGTTGTTGTTTTTTTAAGATCAGTAACACTGATGATGTGTTAGATACACTAGCCAAGAAAATGAAACAGAAGACTTATAATCTAGAATAAGAAATTAAGATGGGGACATTATTACTGACCTTAGAAGATAGGAGCATATTTTGTACTAAACTTACCTAATAGGAAATAGAAAATATAAATACCATGTAATAAGTGCATACACTTAATCTGGAACCAAAACCCTGTCAAGAAAGAAAGTCACGGGCCACAGAGTACTGCTAACAAATATTAGCAAGCAATTAAGAAAAAAGTAGCACCCTCTTAACTTTTCTAAAACGCAAAGAGAGGAATCATTTTTGAAGAAACCCTATGAAGTTCATATATTAAGACAAATAGACTAATTGAATATACTTTAAACACTAAACCCAAGAATGTTGTGCCTTCAGCAAGCTCATTTTACCAGACAAGGCATACAGTCTAAATGGGAAGGCATGGGAAAACATATTCCACACAAACAGGAACAAATAGTGGGCAGGAGTTGCTACATTTATATTTGATAACATGTGCACATTAGGTCAAAAACTATAAAAAGAAACCAAGAGGTATCTGATGATTAGTGGGTCAATTCAAAAAGAACATAAAGATTGTGGGGCACACCTTAGTCTGGGTCATCATCAGCCAGCCGCCCAGGGGAACTTAGATCTACTTGCTGTGCTCTGTGGATACTATAAGTCACGCCTAAGTTCAGAGCACCATTCCCCAGCCACCAGGGGAACTCGAACTGGTACCCTGTGCCCCGTGGTTATAGCAGGCTGTGGTGCAAGTTAGTCTGAGTTGCCACTAACCAGCCTCCAGGGGAACTCAGACTGGTGCCCTGTGCTCCACGGACATTGTGGATCATGCCTGAAACCCCAGATGCCCTGGGAGCCCTTATTCATTGGCCTGGGGAACTCAGACAGATGTTCCAAGTCCCGGTGATGTTGTCAGTTTTGTCCCAGGCCCTAAAGAGACAGGTACGCCCCATCAGCTGCCTGAGGAACCTAACCTCGCACCACATATTCTGCCAACATTGTGGGTCAGCCTGAGGTCCAGGTGCCCTCAGTCAACTGCCTGGAGACCCTGGTCATGAAGACCCGCACTCTGCTGCCATCAGGGCATTCATCTGAGCTGGGCACTCCAAAAACCGCCTGGGGATCTTGGACCTGGTGGAATACATTCTGCTACCATCATGGGGCAAGTCTGACAACCAGGGAATTTAGGGGCCCTAGAGACTTTCCAGTGAGCTGCCTGGGGAGGGTGTGGCCCCAGCACTTCACCTCTGACATCCACAATGACAAGATGAAGGACCAAAATGTAATCTCATCACTCCACCCCAAACAGAACAAGTCTAGGAGACAGCAACATAGGAGAACTCAGAAGTCACACACCTGAAATCTCTGAAATGATCACAACTGAAGTAAAGGAACAATTTTACTTTAGGCCATAGAACAAATCAGATCAAGAATAATCTATCAGGCAAAAAATGAAATAACAATAACAATGAAAGAATTGCCTAGCACATCTAAAGAGGACATATATAAAAAAATAGAGGAGCATAGAAAAATAATGCAAATGTTAACTGAACAACATAGGAAAGAGGTCTGTGTCTCCACCCTCCATTCACTTGGGACACACAAGAGACTGTCTCAAGGGACCCACAAACCCACTAACACTGGGGTTTGAGAGAGACACCCCCATGCATGCCCAGGGACACATGAAGCCCCAGAGCAGGTGGCCCAGGAAACTGCTGAAGCCTAGATTCGCATCTAGGTTCCAGAGTTTGCATCTGGGCAGGAGCGCAGAAACAGGAGGTTCCTGATCTCCACCAGCACAGCCCGTGTGTGGGTCCTGTGTGCCGCGAGTAGCTGACAGGCACAGAATGAGGAGGCCCACGATCTGCTCAAGCCACGGTTTGCTACTGAATGCTGAGAGAACCAGGTAGCGTGCCCATCTTCTTCCCAGGAACAGAGCAGGCATCCCAGAATGTTGACACCATTGCAGTCTGTGTCTCTGCCTTCCATGCACCAGGACACTAGAGACTGTCTCAAGGGACCCACAGACCCGCTAACACTGGGGTTTGCAAAGGGCACACCCATGCATGCCCAGTGACACGTGAAGCTCCAGAGCAGGTGGTTCACAAAACTGCTGAAGCCGCAATTCGTGTCTGGGTTCCAGGGTTTGCATCTGAACAGGAGCTCAGAAACATGTGGTCTGTGATCACTGCCAGTGCAGCCCACCTCTGGCTCCTGTGCTTGTGGTGAAAGGCCTGCAGACACAGAATGAGGCAGTCCATGAACTGAAGACCCTGCAGTCCATGTCTGGGCTCTACCTTCACCCTGAACTCCCTGGAGTCACAGGACCAAATGGTCTGTGATGATGTGACCAGTGCAGACCACTTCTGGTTCATACTCGTGCCCAGAGCTGATAGGGGACACTGAATCAGATTGTCTGTGACCTGACGACATCATGATTGGCATCTGAGACCAGTGAGAACTAGGTAGGATTCACCACCTGCTGGAAGAACCCAGAATAATCAGCACACCTCAGTGGCCACTGAGGGGCAAGCTTGACCACCAGGAAAATTAGGGAGGTTAGTGACCTTTGCTGAGCTGAAAGGGAGGAAAGGGACTGAGCACTTTACCACCAATATTAAACATGACAAGACAAAGGACTAAAAAACAATCTCAGAACTCTGCGGCTCTCAGAACAAGTCCAGGAGACACTGACATAGGAGAACTTGGTAAACACCTTCCTGAAATTGTTGAAATGATTGCAATGGAAGTGAAGAAACAACTCCACAAGGCCATAGAAGAGATCAGATCAGAAATAATCTCTCAGGCAAAAAATGAAGTGACAATAATAATTAAAGAACTTCTCAGCACATCTAAAGAAGAAACATAGAAAAAATAGATGAACATAGGCAATGAACAGAAACATTAAATTAAAAATATAGAAATGAATTAGAATGCATGAAGCAAATTCAAAGAGATATCCAGGAAATCAAAGTTTCCACTGAAAGCTGCCAAAACTGCTCGGATGAAGCCAAAGATAGAATTTCAGATTTTGAAGACAGCATGGCAGCTAGCGATTGTGAAAGAAAGGATCTCTTAAAATCAACAAAGAACAAGGAAAAATCAATTCAACAGCTGCAAAACGAGGCAAAGAGGAATAATGTACGATTGATAGGATCAATGAAACAGCAGGAGGCAACACAAATGACATAAAAAGAATATTTACAGAAATAATAGCAGAAAATTTCTGAAGTATGGAAACAGAACCTGACATACAGGTAAATGATGCATATCGAACTCCAACTAACCATAACCAAAATAAAACTATGCCCAGACATATAATAGTCAAGATCCCAGATCTCCAGCAAAAGAACAGAATATTAAAAGCTGCTAGAGAAAAGAAACAGATAACCTATAAAGGAAAGCCCATCAGAATCATGGCAGACTTCTCAATACAAACAATTATGTCAAACAAAATTGTCCAATTAAGAAGAGCTTCAAGCAAAGTATAACAGGTCCTGAAAGAAAACAGCTTCCAATCGAGACTGATGTACCCTGCCAAACTTTCCTTCAAATTTAATAGAGAAATAAAATATTTCCACACCAAAGAAAAATTGAAGAACTTCATGAGTGCCAACCCATTATTGTAAAGAGTACTAAAACATATTTTAGACAGAGAAAAACATGACCACAATTTCAAGAACAACAATACAAAAGAACCATCAAGAAGAGCAAGCAAGTAAACAGGTAGAAAAAGTAGGAAACCAACAGTAAGTAAATAACGTGACAATAATAAGTCAACACATCTTGGTTATAAACGTAAATGTAAATGGCCTCAATTCACCAGTCAAAAGAAACAGACTGGAAGAGTGGATTAATCCACTGACATGCTGCATACAAGAAACACATTTTACTCAAAAGGAAATCCATAGACTGGAAGTCAAAAGGTGGAAAACAAACTTCCATGCAACAGGAACCCAGAAAAAAGCAGGTGTAGCTATTATGTTTGCAGACAATGTAAACTTCAAATCAATAACAGTCAAAAGTGATAAAGAAGGTCACTACCAACTTGTTAGGGGAAAACTGCAAGAGGATGAGATAGCAATCATAAATGTGTATGCACCAAATATCAGAGCACCAAACTATATAAGACAAATCTTAACAGACATGAAAACCCATATAATTAATAACACTATTTTAATAAGGGACTTCAACACCCCTTTGACACAAACAGAAAGGTCAACTGGGCAAAAAATCAGTAAGGAAATAGCAGATCTGAACCAAAACTGTGAACAAATGGAGCTAGTAGATGTATACGGACTGTTCCAATCTACCACATTAGAATGCACATTTTTCTCAGGTGTACATGTGACTTTCTCTAAAATAGACCACATTCTAGCCCATAGACCATACCTACCTAAATGTAAAAGCACTGAAATAATCCCATGCATATTATCTGATCACGGTGCAAAGAAATTGGAAATTAATGAAAAAAGGATCTCCAATAACTCCATAAACACTTGGAAATTAAACAACAACCTCCTGAACAACCAATGGGTCATAGAAGAACATAAGAAGAAATTTAAAAATACCTACAAACAAATGAAAATGTAACTACAACTTACCAGAATCTATGGGATGCAGTGAAAGCGTCCTTTGAGGGAAATTTATAACGGTGAACTCACATATAAGGAAAACAGAAAGAGAACGAATAAATACCCTAATGCTGCACCTCAAACTTTTAGAAAAAGAAGAACAAGTCAAGCCCAAAGCCCAAAGAAGGGAGGAGATTAAAAAGATCCAGGCAGAAATTAATGCAATTGAAATGAAGAAAACACTACAAAAAATAAATGAATCAAATTGTTTCTTCTTTGAAACAATAAATAAAATTGATAAATCCCTAACCAACTTATCAAAAAAAGAACTCAAATTCATGCAATAAGGAATGAAAAGGATTAAATTACTATAGATCCTACAGAAATTCAAAAGATCATGAATACCTACTTTGAAAACCTTTATTCCCATGGGATAGAAAACTCAGAAGAATTGGACAGATTCCTAGATATGTACAAATCACCAAGATTGAGTCAAGAAGATATAAAAATCCTGAACCACCCAATATCAATTAATGAGAGTGAAAATATGATTAAAAACTTATGGACAAAGAAAAACCCAGGCCCTGATGGATTCACAGCAGAATTCTACACGAAATTCAGAGATTTAATACAAACACTCTTCAAACTCTTCAGTGAAAATAAAAAGGAACCAATTCTTCCTAAATCATTTCTGGAGGCAAGTATTATGCTGATACCAAAACCAGAGAAAGACCCACCAAGAAAGAGAAATACATGCCAATCTCCCTAATGAATATATGCAAAGATACTCAATAAAATACTAGCAAATAGAATAGGGTGAATCATCAAGAAAATCATACACCATGACCAAATTGGATTCATTCCAGGAATGCAGGGATGGTTCAATATACACAAATCAATTAACATTATACACCATATCAATAGAGCCAAAGATAAAAACAATATGATCACCTAAATAGATGCAGAAAAAGCTTTCAAAAAAGTGTAACATCCATTTATGGTAAAAAAAAAAAAACTATACAGAAAGTAGGACTACATCATCTTTACCTCAACCTGATCAAAGCCATCTATGACAATCCAACAGCCAACATCATTCTAAATGGACAAAAATTGAAAGCTTTTACTTTAAAATTGGGAACAAGACAAGGATGTCCACTGCCACCACTCCTGTTCAATATAGTTCTGGAACCACTAGCCAGAGCAATAAGACAGGAGAGAGAAATAAAAGGAATAAGGATAGGAAAGGAAGAAGTAAAACTATCACTATTTGCTGATGACATGATACTTTACATGG
>NW_004955477.1:11205417-11208855 GCF_000276665.1 Chinchilla lanigera | reverse complement strand
CCCCAGTAAGAATAGCTATCATTAAGAAATCAACCAACAACAAATGCTGGTGAGGCTGTGGAGAAATAGGAACCCTTCTCCACTGCTGGTGGGAATGCAGCCTGGTGAAACCACTGTGGAAATCAGTTTGGAGATTCCTCAGCAAACTAGGTCTAGAGGTCCCATTCAACCCAGCTATTCCCCTTCTGGGTATTTTACCAGAAGATTTCAAAACATCATATCACAGCAATATATGTGTACCCATGTTCATAGCAGCACAGTTTGTAATTGCCAAATTGTGTAAGCAACCAAAATGCCCATCTACTGAGGATTGGATAAAAAAATTGTGGTACTTTTGTATAATGGAATATTACTCAGCTATAAAGAAAGATAAACTCGAGGCTTTTATAAACCTCAGCTGTACATGGATCATTCTCTAAAACAGACCACATACTAGCCTCTAGAAAGTACTTAACTAAATGCAAATGAATTGAAAATATCCCATATATACTATCTGACCATAGTGCAATGAAATTGGAAATTAATGAGAAAAGGAGACACAAAAACTCCATAAATACATGGATGTTAAATAACAGCCTCATGAACAACCAATGAGTCACAAATGAAATTAAAGAAGAAATTCAACAGTATATGCAAACAACTGAAAATGTAAATACAACTTACCAGAACCTGTGGGATGCACTGAAAGCAGTCCTCAGAGGGAAATTTTATAGCAGTAAACTCACATATGAGGAACAGAGAACGAGAATAAATAAATGCTGCACCTCAAACTTTTAGAAAAAGAAGAACAGGTCAAGCCCAAAGTCCAAAGAAGGGAGGAAATTATAAAGATGCGGGGCAGAAATTTATACAATTGAGACAAAGAAAACACTATAAAAAGAACATATAATGCTTATAAGTTTACATGTGCCTGTATCAGAGAACATAAAACAAACATACTGATGTAGGGGGGACACAGGATTCAGCACAACAATAGTGGGAGAAAGCAGTGTTGCACTTTCATCAGTATGCATCATCATTCTGACAAAAGATCAACAAAGAACCTCTGGAGTCAAACTATAAGTTAGACCAAGAGAACTAACACATATACAAGACAGTCCATTCAACAATTTCAGATGACACATTCCTTTCATTGAACTTGGAACATATTTGAGAATAGATGATACGTTAAACTACAAACAAAATTTGAACAAACTACAAATAATGAAAATCTTGGCATGTGTCTGCCCTGGTCACAATGGAAAAAACTAATAATCAGCAACATGGAACTGTAGAAACTCTGCAGGTACAGAGACATTTTAAATAAGATATAGCATGGAATGGCCAATGGGTGAATGAAGAAATTAAAAGGGAATTCTAAAATTTTCTTGAAACACATGAAAATAACAGTACAACATATGTAAACTTAGAGCAGGCCGTGTTTTATAACTCATTAGTAGGGGATGGATATACCATTTGCAAGATCTAGAGTTTGATACACAGCAGAACCACCAGAAATACTGAAGAAAAAAAGAGAAAAACAAGGAATCAAACATACAGAACATCTCAAAAGCAGTTCTTAGAGGAAAAGTGTGCACATACATCAAAAAACAAAAACAGCCACACCTAGTGTCACATGTTTGGAATGTCAGCTCTTCAGGCAACTGAATTAGGAGGACCCCAAGACTAAGACCAGCCTGAGCAACATAGTGTGACCTTGTCAAAAACTTAATACTAATAATACTAATAGGAAGAACAACACCAACAATAATAATAACAAAGGGTAGGGATGTAGCTCAGCAGTGGATCCCTTGCCTAGCATCCACAAACACTTGGGTCCAACCATTAGTATAACAATAAATAAATGCATAATAGAGAAATTTATTTCAACTAACATCTCCAACTTACTTCATGGTACAAGAAATGTAAGAACAAACAAAACCCCAAATTGGTTGAAGAAAAGAAATAAAGATGAACCAAACAACTAACAAACAGGCTTTAAGCCATTACAAAGAATACATGAAGCAAAGATTTGGATTTTGGAGAAGATAATCAAAATTCATAAACACCTTGAGCTACACTAGCTGAGAAAAAGAGAAAGAGAACCCAAATAAATAAAATCAAATGTGACAACAGAGATACTACAGTTGACACACTAGAAACACATGGGATCATTAGGGACTATGATGAACCATGACAACAAATTGCAAAAATCAGAAAGGAATGGATAGATTTATGGAAACATATAATTTACAATATTAAACTTATAAATAATAACTAATGAGGTTGAATCAGTAATAAAAGTCACCCAACATAAGAAAGCCCAAGACTAAAGGGCTTCACTTCTAAATTTTACCAAATCTTTACATAACAACAAGACACAATTCTTCTCAAAATAGTCAAATGTAATGACAACAGTTTCACACTCATTCTACAAAATGAACATTTTCCTGATACCAAATCTAGACAAGGACACAAAAAGTAAGACAGTACAGACCAATATCTCTGATGAGCATATATGCAAAAAAAATTTCAAGAAGATACTAGAAAACTAAATCTAATAGTACATAAAAAAAAAGATTTTACACCAGGAATAAGTGGGATTTATCTTAGGAATGCAAAGATGGCTAGACATACACACCAAAGCAAAGAATAGGCACAGTGAAGAGATATATGAAAGAATGGGTCAAAATATTTACAAACTATTCATCCAGCAATGGGTAAATACCTATAATATACAAAGAACTCAACTCAGCAGCAATAAACCAACTCAAGTTTGGGGCAACAGTTCAATGCAGTAAATTACCATATAGACATTTCCCCAAAAAAGACACGTATATGACTCATAGGTATTTGGAAAAATGTTCAACTTCATTTGTCATTGCAGAAGTCAAAGCAAAACATGATGAGATATCATCTCTCACCATGATATGAATGACCACAAACAAAAAGACAACAAATAAAGAATGCTGGCAAGAATGTAAAAAAAAGGAAAATTTTCATGTTGTGTGGATGGGAAAATAAATTAGTATAGCCACTATGGATAATGAGATTCAGGATCCTCAAAAAAACTAGAAACAGAACTACCATATGACCCAAAAATGCCACTACAGGGTGTATACCCAAAAGAACTCAAACATGTGGGAGAAACATCTGTATTCATATGTTCATGTCAGCACTATTCACAGTAACCAAGATTTTCAGTCATTCTAGGTGTCCATTGATTAGAGGTATGGTTAAAAAAAATATGGTGTATAAAACAGAAAACAATGTGGTGTATATAGACAATGTAATATAATCTTGCCACTAAAAAGAACTGAAGTTCTGTCATTTCGAGCAACATGGAGGGAAATGAAGAGGTTAATGACTTACTTTTAATACTCATTCACTATACAGTCCAGAAATAAACAGATACATTAACCATCAATCTGTTCTTTAAAAAGTGTAAGGTGACTGTTC
>NW_004955477.1:11200536-11205317 GCF_000276665.1 Chinchilla lanigera | reverse complement strand
TAGACTATGTCATAACAGATGAGTAAACTTTAAACATGCAAAACATGTAAAATCTATTTTCTGACCACAATGTGTGAAACTAGAAATCAGCAATAAAAGGAAAGCTGAAAAAGTGCACAAATATGTAGGATTCAAAAACTCATCTTCTAGAACAACTGAGTCAAATAACAGGTCAAGAGGAAATGACAAAATATCTGAAAACAAAACGCAACAAGCGAAATTTGAAGTTATGTAGGGCTCAGATGAAGATTTGTGGCTGCAAACACCTACATTTATTTTTCATTTTAAAGAGACAAAAAAACAAAGATTTCAAAACAAGATGATAGGCAATTAACAATTGTTATTATATTGCCTATTGGTATCTTCAAAGTAGTTGCTCAGATTACCAGGTATAGGCATGCAAAATTGATTGAACAATATAAGCACTAACTGTTCCTTTCCATCATCTCATAGAAATTAGTAGTATGATTATCTTAGCTCTTTTGAAACACCTCCATGTAAAAAGGATAGCCTCAAGTTAATAAACTTCTTTAATCTTTACATAATGAGGAATTAGAATCAAAAGAGCACATTAAATCAAGTGAGTAGAAGCAAGAAAATATAGAGATTATTGAAGAGATAATATAAAGAATAGAAAAATCATAAAATGAATGGAAGAAAATTGGGGTTTTTTTTAAGATCCGTAACACTAGTAACATATTAGATACACTGGCCAAGAAAATGAAAGAGAAGGTTCATATTCTAGAATAAGAAATTAAAGTGGGGACATTACTATTGGCCTTAAAAGATAGGAGCATATTTTGGACTAAACTTACCTAATAGGAAACAAAAAACATAATAGACTTGTAACAAGTTCATACATTAAATCTGGAATCAAAACCCTCTCAAAAAAAGAAAGGGAAGGGCCACAGAATTTTGCTAATGAATTTTAGCAAGCAACTAAGAAAAAACTAACATCCTTCTTAACGTTTCTAAAATTCAAAGAGAGGAATCATTTTTTAGCTGGCATAATGAGGGCTACATTATGCTATGTTGTTTTCTCCCTCAGACACATTAAGACAATTCAAAAAGAACATATAATGTTTGTAAGTTTATAGGAGACTATATCAGAGAACACAATTGCATAAAACAAACATACTGATGCAAGGGGAGACATAGGGTTCAGCACAACAATACTGGGAGATAGCAGTGCTGCACTTTCATCAGTGTGCATAATTATTCAGACAAAAGATCAACAAAGAACCTCTGGAGTCAAACTATAAGTTAGACCAAGAGAACTAACACATATACAAGACAGTCCATTCAACAATTTCAGATGACACATTCCTTTCATTGAACTTGGAACATATTTGAGAATAGATGATACGTTAAACTACAAACAAAATTTGAACAAACTACAAATAATGAAAATCTTGGCATGTGTCTGCCCTGGTCACAATGGAAAAAACTAATAATCAGCAACATGGAACTGTAGAAACTCTGCAGGTACAGAGACATTTTAAATAAGATATAGCATGGAATGGCCAATGGGTGAATGAAGAAATTAAAAGGGAATTCTAAAATTTTCTTGAAACACATGAAAATAACAGTACAACATATGTAAACTTAGAGCAGGCCGTGTTTTATAACTCATTAGTAGGGGATGGATATACCATTTGCAAGATCTAGAGTTTGATACACAGCAGAACCACCAGAAATACTGAAGAAAAAAAGAGAAAAACAAGGAATCAAACATACAGAACATCTCAAAAGCAGTTCTTAGAGGAAAAGTGTGCACATACATCAAAAAACAAAAACAGCCACACCTAGTGTCACATGTTTGGAATGTCAGCTCTTCAGGCAACTGAATTAGGAGGACCCCAAGACTAAGACCAGCCTGAGCAACATAGTGTGACCTTGTCAAAAACTTAATACTAATAATACTAATAGGAAGAACAACACCAACAATAATAATAACAAAGGGTAGGGATGTAGCTCAGCAGTGGATCCCTTGCCTAGCATCCACAAACACTTGGGTCCAACCATTAGTATAACAATAAATAAATGCATAATAGAGAAATTTATTTCAACTAACATCTCCAACTTACTTCATGGTACAAGAAATGTAAGAACAAACAAAACCCCAAATTGGTTGAAGAAAAGAAATAAAGATGAACCAAACAACTAACAAACAGGCTTTAAGCCATTACAAAGAATACATGAAGCAAAGATTTGGATTTTGGAGAAGATAATCAAAATTCATAAACACCTTGAGCTACACTAGCTGAGAAAAAGAGAAAGAGAACCCAAATAAATAAAATCAAATGTGACAACAGAGATACTACAGTTGACACACTAGAAACACATGGGATCATTAGGGACTATGATGAACCATGACAACAAATTGCAAAAATCAGAAAGGAATGGATAGATTTATGGAAACATATAATTTACAATATTAAACTTATAAATAATAACTAATGAGGTTGAATCAGTAATAAAAGTCACCCAACATAAGAAAGCCCAAGACTAAAGGGCTTCACTTCTAAATTTTACCAAATCTTTACATAACAACAAGACACAATTCTTCTCAAAATAGTCAAATGTAATGACAACAGTTTCACACTCATTCTACAAAATGAACATTTTCCTGATACCAAATCTAGACAAGGACACAAAAAGTAAGACAGTACAGACCAATATCTCTGATGAGCATATATGCAAAAAAAATTTCAAGAAGATACTAGAAAACTAAATCTAATAGTACATAAAAAAAAAGATTTTACACCAGGAATAAGTGGGATTTATCTTAGGAATGCAAAGATGGCTAGACATACACACCAAAGCAAAGAATAGGCACAGTGAAGAGATATATGAAAGAATGGGTCAAAATATTTACAAACTATTCATCCAGCAATGGGTAAATACCTATAATATACAAAGAACTCAACTCAGCAGCAATAAACCAACTCAAGTTTGGGGCAACAGTTCAATGCAGTAAATTACCATATAGACATTTCCCCAAAAAAGACACGTATATGACTCATAGGTATTTGGAAAAATGTTCAACTTCATTTGTCATTGCAGAAGTCAAAGCAAAACATGATGAGATATCATCTCTCACCATGATATGAATGACCACAAACAAAAAGACAACAAATAAAGAATGCTGGCAAGAATGTAAAAAAAAGGAAAATTTTCATGTTGTGTGGATGGGAAAATAAATTAGTATAGCCACTATGGATAATGAGATTCAGGATCCTCAAAAAAACTAGAAACAGAACTACCATATGACCCAAAAATGCCACTACAGGGTGTATACCCAAAAGAACTCAAACATGTGGGAGAAACATCTGTATTCATATGTTCATGTCAGCACTATTCACAGTAACCAAGATTTTCAGTCATTCTAGGTGTCCATTGATTAGAGGTATGGTTAAAAAAAATATGGTGTATAAAACAGAAAACAATGTGGTGTATATAGACAATGTAATATAATCTTGCCACTAAAAAGAACTGAAGTTCTGTCATTTCGAGCAACATGGAGGGAAATGAAGAGGTTAATGACTTACTTTTAATACTCATTCACTATACAGTCCAGAAATAAACAGATACATTAACCATCAATCTGTTCTTTAAAAAGTGTAAGGTGACTGTTCACCATAAGCAAGTTATGAAATTAGACTGAGGACCATCAGTGGATGAATGGATGTGGAAAATATTATATTAAGTCCACCAGAAAGAAAAGTCACAATTCAGGAAAAGAAAAATAATATATTTTTTCAACAGATAGTATTACCCTCATATGTGGGACCCTAAGGGATGTCTCATAACATAGAAAACCTACTATGCTGCCAGCCCTTAGAGAACAAATTGAAAGTGTATGTGCAGTAATCACAATGACCAAGGTTATTCAAGCAGCAGTTCACTAATTAATGTCAAGAAGTTAATGGGCACCACTTTGAGCACCTCTTGTAATTGCAGAAGCCAAGGGTAACATACTAATCTCATGATGCCTCAATAAATTTAATATTAAAATATTTATAAAGTTTGTCTGTTCCTGAAGTCTATGTACATTTTTGGTGGACTCTGTTTCATATATAATAAAGAAGATTGGATTTCTCACATTTGCATGAAAATGAAGAGAACTGGAGGATATCATGGTAAATAAAATACCCAGACATACAAAAGTAACATAGGTTTTCTTTTTCTTGTGAAAACTAAAAAACAAAACACAAAGTTATGACCTGAAATTAAAAGAGACCTACCAGAGACTGGAGGGGGAGTCAGGGGAAGGACAGTAGGAGGAGAGGGGGAATGATAGAAGTAGGGAGGTTAGACATGATCAGAGCCCCCTAAATGCTTCTACAGAAGCATCATAGTGAACCCAACACATCTGTACAATTAATATGGGTTAATGACTGTAATTTTTTAAAATGCCATAACATTTATTGAGGAAGAAACAATCTCTTCAACACATAGTGCCAGTGAAACCAGATATTCACATAGAAAAACTGAAGCTGCCACTTTCCATATACCATATTCAAACTCACTCAAAATGGATCAAAGCCCTATATACAAGCACAAGGAAAAAAGTCTCAGCACAAAGAATAGCAATGAAGCTTCATTCCTGTGGATTTGGGAATTGATTTACTTATACAACACCAAGAGAGAAAGGAGGAGAAGAAAAAATTTGTTTTTCTGCTTAATCAAACTTAAATCTACCCAGGGAGATAGCTCACTGGTACAGCACCTGCCTGGCAAGTGCAAAATCCTGAGTTCGAGTCCCAGTATCAAAAAAA
>NW_004955477.1:11195978-11197195 GCF_000276665.1 Chinchilla lanigera | reverse complement strand
ATCAGTTGCTCAGACCACCAGACACAAGCATGCAAAGTCGATCAGAACATAAATAATTGTGAGCATTAACTGTTCATTTCAATACACCATCAGACAACAGCAATACAGTCATCGCAGCTATTCATATACATATTTATATTTTGCCTTCTTTCTTTTTCCTTTGCTCCCTCATCCCAGTCATTCCTTCCTTTGAGCAATTTCTTTCCCTTTCCTATCATCTATTGTACATTTTGAGTTTTACCTAATCTTTCAGGTTCCTGCACAAAGTAGACAATATGATGTTTGCACATGTAGGTCCTATTTATTTCACTTATGATTATTATCTCTAGTTGCATCCATTTACCTACAAAAGCCTCAAGTTTATCTTTTTAAATAGCTGAGTAATACTCTATTGTATGAAAATACCACAAATTTTTTATCCATTCTTCAGTGGATGGGCATCTGGGTTGTTTCCAAGATTTAGCTATAAGAGTTGTGCTGTTGTTAACATGGGTGCACATATATTGCTGTGGCCTGATGTCTTTAATTCTTCTGGGAAAATACCCAGAAGGGGAATAGCTGGGATAATGAGACTGCCAATTCCAATTTTGTGAGAAATCTCCAAGTTAATTTCCACAGTGGTTTCACCAATCTACACTCCCACCAGCAGTGGAGTAGTGTTCCTTTCTCCCCACAGCCTCTCCAGCATTTGTTATTGGTTGATTTCTTGATGATAGCCGTGCTTTCTGGGGTGAGATGGAATCTGTGTTGTTTTAAATTGCATTTCTTGAATGATGAATGATGCTGAACATTTTTTCATGAATTTATTAGCCTTTAGTATCTCTTCATTAGGCTTCATTCGTGTGTATTAATCTCAGAAGCCCATTTTTGGATTGGGTCATTGAATTTGGGAGGCCTGATGTTTTTTAAATCTTTATGTGTCCTAGATAAAAGCCCTTTGTCTGAAGTACAGTTGGCTAAAACATTTTCCCAATACGTGGGCTTCCTTTTTACTCTCTTGTTGATTTCTTTAGATGTGCAAAAATTTTTCAATAAGATGAAATCCCAGTTGTTGATTCTTTGAAGTCTTTCCCATGCAGTTTGGTTTTTGTTCATGAACTCTCTGCCTACCCCAATGTCATCAAGATTTTTGCTTACTTTCTGCTCCAATAAATTTAGTGTTTCTGTTTTAATATTTATATCTTTGATCCATTTTGACTTTAATTTAGTGCATGGTG
>NW_004955477.1:11174628-11195008 GCF_000276665.1 Chinchilla lanigera | reverse complement strand
TTAAAGTGAAAGCTTTCAATTTTTGACCATTTAGTATGATGTTAGCTGTTGGTTTATCATAGATGGCTTTGATCAGCTTGAGGTAAAGGCCATCTATTCCTATTTTCTGTAGGGTTTTCATTATGAATGAGTGTTGGACTTTATCAAAGGCTTTTTCTGCCTTGATGGAGATGATCATGTGATTTTTGTCCTTGGCTTTATTGACATGGTGTGTTACATTAATTAATTTGTGCATACTGAACTATCCCTGCATTCCTGGTTTGAATCTCACTTGGTAGTGGTGTATAATCTTCTTGAGGATTTGTTGTATTCTGTTTGCTAGTATTTTATTGAGAATTTTTGCATTTATATGCATTAGGGAGATTAGCCTATAGCTCTCTTTCTTGGTTGAGTCTTTCTCTGGTTTTGGTATCAGGATAATACTTGCCTCCAGGAATGAGTTGGGGAGAATTCCTTTCCTTTCAATTTCATTGAAGAGTTTGAGAAGAATTAGTGTTAAATCTTCCCTAAATTGCTTGTAGAATTCAGCTGTGAATCCATCAGGACCCCGGCTTTTCTTCCTTGGCAAGTTTTTAATTACATTCTCGATTTCACTGGCTGATATTGAGTTACTTAGGATTTTTATATCTTTCTCATTCAGCTTTGGTAATTCATATGTATCTAGAAATCTGTCCCTTTCTTTTGTGTTTCCATCCTATGAGAGTAAAGATTTTCAAAATAGGTATTAATGATCTTCTGAATTTCTTCAGGATCTGTAATGATTTCACCCCTTTCATTCCTTATTGCATGTGTTTCAGTTTTTTCTTTCCTTTTTTGATAAGGTTGACTAGGGGTTTATCTATTTTATTTATTCTTTCAAAGAACCAGCTATTTCATTCATTAATTCTTTGTATTGTTTTTGTAGTCTCCATGGTGTTAACTTCTGCTCTGAGCTTTATAATTTCCTGCCTTCTTTGGGCTCTGGATTTGACTTGCTCTTGTTTTTCTAGGAACTTGAGGTGCAGCGTAAGATTGTTTATTCGTGCATCCTGAGCTGGGAATTCACCACTATAAATTTCCCTTGATGACTGCTTTCATTGCATTCCACAAGTTCCTGTAGATTGCATGTACATTTTTGTTTGATTGTAAATAGTGTTTAATCTCTACTTTGATTTCATCTGTGACCCATTGGTTGTTCAGAAGGATGTTATTTAACTTCCAACTGTTTATGGAGCTTTTGTGTTTTCTTTAGTCATTTATTTCTGATTTCATTGCGCTGTGGTCTGATAGTATACATGGGATAATTTCAATTCCTTTGCATTTACTTAAACATGTTCTATGTACTAGTATATGGTCTATTTTAAAGAACGTCTCATATTCAGCTGAAAAGAATGTGTATTCTGATGCTATCGGGTGGAACATTCTGTAAAGGTCTACTAAGTCTATATGTTCATAAGTTTGGTTAAGTTCTTTATTTCTTTCCCAATTTTTTGTCTAGTTGATCTATCTCTTTGTGACAATGGTGTGTTTAAGTCCCCTGTTATGATTGTGTTGCTATTTATTTCATTTTTCATGTCTGTTAGAATTTGTCTTATATAGGTGGGTGCTCCTATATTTGTACATAAGTGTTCACAGTTGTTATCTATTCCTCTTGAAGCTTCCCCCTCACAAGTATGTAGTGACCTTTATCTCTTTTCACTGTTCTTCGTTTGAAGTTCATATTGTCTGCAAATAAAATAGCTACACCCACTTTTTTCTGGGTTCCTGTCACAAGGAGTATTGTTTTCCATCCTTGAATTTTCAGTCTGTGAATTTTCTTTTGAGTTAAATGTGTTTCTTGTATACCGCATATAGTTGTATTTTGTTTCTGATCCACTCTGCTAGTCTGCTTCTTTTGGTTGGTGCATTGAGACCATTTATATTGATGGTTATAACTGATATGTACTGGCTTATCTTTGTCATGATATTTTCCTGCTGTTGAATCCTCTTTTTTCCTTCTGTTTAATTGCTTGTTCTGCTTGGTGGTTCCTTTCTGTTGTTGTTCTTGAAGTTGTGGTCTGTTTTGTCTCTTTCTAGCATATCTTTTAGTACTCTTTGTAGGATTGGTTTAGTACTCATGAATTTCTTCAGCTGTTCTTTATCATGAAAATATTTTATTTCTCCATTAAATTTGAAAGATAGCCTTGCAAGGTACATCAATCTGGGTTGGAAGTTGTTTTTTTTCAGTACCTGAAGTACTTCACTCCAAGCTCTTCTTGCCCTGATGATTTGTGTTGACAAGTCTGCCATGATTCTGATAGGCTTTTCTTTATAAGTGATCTGTTTCTTTTCACTAACAGCTTTTAATATTCTGAGCTTTTGTGAAGTTTCTGGGAGCATGATCACTGTATGTCAGGGTGTAGATTTATTTTGGTTATGATTGACTGGAGTTCTATATGCTTCACTTAACTGGATGTCCAGTTGGTTTTCCATTTCTGGGAAATTTTCTGCTGTTATTTCTGCAAATAGTCTTTTTATGTCATTTGTGTTGACACCTGCTGTTTCATTAATACCTATTAATCTGACATTGTTTCACTTTGCAGTTGTTGAATTGTTATTTCCTGGTTCCTTGTTGTTTTTAAGAGATCCCTCCATTCCTGTTCTTTAGTGGCAATGTCCTCTTCAAGGTCTGAAAGTCTATCTTCAGCTTTGTTCAGGCAGTTTTGCAAGCTTTCCATGGACGTTTTAATATCCTGGATATCTGTTTGCATCTGTTTCATACTTTCTAGTTCTTTTCTATATTGTTCACTGAAGATTTCCATGAGTTGTCTATGCTCTTCTATTTTCATGTTAATGTCATCTTTAGACATGCTGAACATTTCTTTCATTATTGTGGTCATTTCTTTTTTCACCTGAGACATTATTTCTGATCTAATGTCTTCTATGGCCAGATGGAGTTGTTTCTTTACTTCAGTTGCTATCATTTCAGGAATTTCATATGTATGACTTCCAGGTTGTTCTGTGTTGATATCTCCTGGACTTATTTTGGGTGTGGAGGTCTGGGATTGCATTTTGCTCCTTCTTTTTGTCATTTTTGAAGATCCAGAGGCTCCCTGGAGTGCAGCCTCACTCTCCTGATTGTGTGTGAGTGGCAGGGTGAGAGTCTGAATATCACCAGTGCCCAGTGCAGCTTTAGTGCTGGTGAGTGGTGGCAAGGTGGGGTCCCGGATGCTCCTGAACTTTCTTGCACTCAGTTGGATCCCAAGCATGTGTGGGAAGGGCAGGGGAGTCTCGCTGGCATTCCTGAGACTGTCTGAGGTTTGGCCCAGTTTCCACAAGAGTAGGGGGGATGCAGATCGTGTTCACTGAGGCTTCAGATATTGCTCATGACAGAGCCTGCTTCTCACACTGGAAGGAGAGTGTTGAGGGTGGACTCCCTAAGGCTGCTGACTCTGTCCAGTGTTCAGTTGAGTTGTTCCAGCAGTGACCACCAAGACCCCAGCAGTTGTCCAGGACTCTATGTACCTCTCATCTTAATGAAGGAGGTACCAGAGTGGCTCAACAAGGTTCCTAAATGTATCTGACATTCAGCCCAGCCCCAGGAGACACACTATGGGTGTGGCGAGTAGCCACCGAGGCCACTGAGGGTGCCTGAGTTTCTGTCTGCCTTGCACGCTGGTCAGAGAGGTGCCACTGTGACTCACTGGGCTTCCTGAAGATGTCCGGGATTCAGCCTAGCCGGGGTAGACACACTATGGGTGTGGCAGGTAGCCACCGAAACCCCAGAGCCAAAATTCTTGCAACAATAAATGTGACCAGCAATCACAAAGGGTGCACATCTTCCTGGGCAGCTGTGAGCACTTGGGAAGAAGCTAAATTTGTAATTGAATCACTGAGGTTGTTCAAATAAACTAAGGAACATCTATACAATGGGATATGACTCACTTATTAAATTATGGCACAAAAGTTACATTGATTGGGAAACCACTATGAAAATTTGATTGCCAAAGGAAAAGTATATAGGAAAACATGGAATTCACAGTAGGATGGATTTTGTAATTGGGCACATCTCTATGCTATTATGTAAAGGAAATTCTTGGTGAATATACCCATGTTATTAAAAATGTTCATCTCTGGGGCTACTGCTTCCTGCCTGCAACACCATGGACTGTTTTTCCTATGTCAAGCTCCTCTGCTACTAAACCCTTCCTTAGAGCCAGTTGAATGTGGACCAGAATTTCTACAAACTGTAAGCTAATATTAACCTCTCCTTTTTTTTTTTTTTTTTTTTTTGGTTTTTCGGGTTTTCTCCAGTACCGGGAACCGAACTCACGACCTTGCGCTTGCCAGGCAGGCACTTTTGCCGCTGAGCTAAATCCCCAGCCCCTAACCTCTCCTTTTTAAACTCGTGTGTGTCAGGTGTTTTGGCCCAGAAATGAGAAAGTAACCAAGACAATATTGCCCTATGACTTGCTGTTTTATTCCCATAAATAGACCAGAGCAATACTTCCAGCTGATTTATACAATCTACCAAAGGTCCACAAATTGGTAAGTGACAATAAATGTTTACCTCTCTTTCCATCATTCTCTTACTGGTGATTGAACCTAGGACCTTGTTGATGGTGGCAGAGGTTCTACCACTGAGGTCCATCCTCAACTCTTTATATCTTTTAATTTTTATTATTATTTTGAGGGGACTGGGAATGGAACTAGGGTCTTAGTGCTGAGCTCCAGTTCCAGATTCCCTTTTTTGCAGTTAATTCATCCAGGCCGGCTTCAATTTATGATCCTCAAACTCAGCCTTCTTAGGAGCAATGACTGTAAGTGAGCACTACCACTCCTGTCTAGAGAAAATATTCTTAAATGGGTCTGAAGAAAGTCAACAGACAGACTCCCTGTCAAATTTTTAAAATAATTACAGAAATGACATTTCATGCTCTAGAATGTGATGAACAAAATTGACATGAATTTTATAACCATATACCGCTATGCAGACTAAAAGTTTTCAAATAAATCATTCACACCAAGATCTATTGGTTTATTTAAATAGCATTTAATGAGCAGAATTCTGTCCAAGTGTGGTAGACCAAATTGTAATCCCATTTATTCAGGAGGGTGAGGAAGGAGTATGACATTTTCTAGGCAATCTTGAGAAATTTATAAAGACCTTGTCAATAAGTAAAGAATAATAACAACAACAACAATAATATTAGCAGCTCTGGGGATTTGATTTAGTGATGCAGAGCAATTCATCAGGATGAGAAAGCCTTTGGGTTAGAGAGACATGCAGCTTTCCACATTGCTGTTATACATTTAGGGATCAGTCTGAAGTCACTAGGTCCCAGACTTCCCTCCATAAAACACATTCCCTATGAAATCAACCACCACTTTTGTTCTTATGGATCTGTGCAGATGGTTGTGGGAAATGTAGTCTAACCATGCAATGACATCACCACAGAACTGGAAACAACATTTCAAACTTTTCATGCACATATCTCTTCCTGCCCACAACCATTATCTTACAAGTTCCAGTCCTGCACCACTGCAGAGCTACTTTATAAGCTGAGGCTTAGTTTATAGGCTGATAAGCTTTTACAGTTTCTGAAGGTTGGTGCAAGAGTGAGAGAGCAGCCTTGATCCTTGCAGTGAGACCAGTTTCCAGTATCTTCAGTCTTCTACACAGACTTGCATGTGTGATTCTCCACAGACCTCTAGGCCTTCAACTTTGGGCTGGTGCTGCATCCTTGACCCCTATTGTTCTACAGGTTTCTTTGACTTGTCCTGAGTAACTACTGGATTCTCTGGCTCTGCATCACTCAGATGGCTACTGTGGACTTCCCTACCTCTGACTCTCCATCTGTCCAAAGCCCTCCCTGTCCTTCCTCAAGCAACAGAAAATGAATAAATCTCCAGTGTTGGTATCCTTTGAGGACATGGCTGTGAACATCACATAGGAGGAGTGCCAGGTGCTGGATGATGCTCAGTGGATTCTGTACAGGGACATGATGCTGGAGACCCACAGGCTCATGTTGACACATTTCATCACCCAACCTGAGGTGATCTTTAAGCTGCAGCAAGAAGCAGAACCATGAGTGGTAGAACCCCCACATTAGAGTTTCCCAGAGGTCCTGAAACTGGATAATATAATTCAGTCAAGCCTGGAAAGTCATGGAAAATGTTTGTAGCAAGTTGTACTTACCACCACCCACACATCAATTGAGGAGATAGTCACATTAGGACTTGAGCTCCCAAGTTCTTCAGTCTAATTTTTATTTAAGCTCAAACCATATTTCGGTAGTTATAAATAATGAAAATTGTTCAGCAATGGAACCTCATAGTAGCCTGGTGAGATGGATGCTGGAAAGAAATATAATGAGTACAGTAAAACAGGGAAATCCCTGAGATGTCCTGAGGATTTTGGTCTGCACACCAAGATTCCAACTGGACAAAGGGACTTTCAGTATAGTGCACAATGCAAAGTCCTCTCCAATCAAGCAAAATTATTAAAAAGAATGTATTACACATACCAGGAATAGGCCTGTAGGGAAAATAGTGAATCGGGGAAAGTCCATGAGAAGTCAGCTCTCATTGCTATGGTAGGGAGGAAAACTATAAAAAAAGTGATCTCACTAAATATCAGACACACACAGGGGAGAAATCCTGTGATTTCCTTGAGTGTGAGCAAAACTTCATTATACAACAGAAGAAGCATTCAGAGAAGGAACCATATGTGTAAAATAAATGTGAGAAATCCTACAGCCCTGAGTCAAACATGACAGTGCAACAGGGTCTCCACATTGGCAAAAGCCCTATGAACATGATGAATGTGGAGAAGCCTTTCACACTGAGGTATAAGTGTCTTCATACTTGTGGGAAACTATATGAATGTTTAAAAATGTAGGAAAACTTTGTTCAGTAAATCATCCTTCACTATAAGTGAGAAAATTCACAGTACAGAGAAGCACAATCAATATACTAAGAGTAGAATACTCTGAAAAGAAGTCACAACTCCAGAGGCATTGGAAAAGAATTCACACAGAAGGGAAATCCAAATATAGAAACTATGGGAGGAATGGATCTTTCTCAAATGGGAAAAGGACCAAGAGATGGAGGAAGGTGGGGTGGGAAAAGGGATAAAATAAAGGAATGGAGATGGGTTGTGTACATGTACCAACTTCACACAAGGCATGTAAACATTACTACAAACATGCACTGACAAAAATAAAAATTATAAAAAAGAAATAAAGTTGTCAGAATCAAAACAGAGTCACTTATGTTAACTGTAACAAAAATGGATAAAGCCAGAAGGTATGAAAGAGGGGTTTGACACAACTGAAAGAAACTATCACAAGACATTCTGGCCCACAGTCATGTACTGGAAACCTCCACAGAGTGCTCCTCCCAAAAACTGTGTGTCCAACCTCAGGCTGACATCATATTTGATAGACCTCGTGGCCAAGGATCATGGTTTCAAAATATCTGAAGTAATCTCCCTCATTTTCACCTTTAAGAAATTCTCATTCTTTCCCATTTTGCAAGATGGTGATCAAGAAAACTGAGAAGCCAGATACTGAAGAGAGGAAACCCAAAGCCAAGAAGTCTGATGCTGCCAGTACTGGTGAAAAGTGTAATGTTAAGGCTAAAATGTCCAAGAAGGGACAGCCCCACTGCAGCTGAAATCCTGTCCCTGTTGAGGAATGATAGATACGCCCGATCTGCTATGTATTCCAGAAAAGCTTTGTATGAGAGAAAGTACTCAGCAGCTAAATCTAAGGCTGACAAAAAAAAAAAAAGAAGGTTCTTTCTACTGTCACCAAACCAGTTGGTGGTGACAAGAATTCTGGTACTGGAGTGGTTAAGCTTGGAAGAATACTTAGATACTACCCTACTGAAGATGTACCTCCAAAGCTGCTGAGCCACAGCAAAAACCCTTCGGTAAGCACATGAGGAAATTGTGAGCCATCATCACCCTGTGACCATTTGATCATCCTCACTGGGCAAGAGAGTGTCTTCCTGAAGCAGTTGGCCGGTGGCTTGCTACTTGTGACTGGGCCTCTTAACCTTAATTGCGTTCCTCTGAGTAGGACACACCAGAAATTTGTCATTGCCACATCCACAAAAATTGATATCAGCATCATGAGAATCCCCAAACACCTCACTGATGCTTACTTCAAGAAGAAGAAGCTGCAGAAGCCCAGGCACCAGGAGGGTGAGATCTTCAACACTGACAAAGAGCAATACCAAATTTCAAAGCAGTGCAAGGTCAATCAGAAGACAGTGAACTCCCAGATTTTACAAAAAATCAAAGCCGTTCCACAGTTCCAGGGCTACTTGCGATCTGTTTTTAATCTGACAAATGGAATTTAACCTCACATATTAGTGTTCTAAATTTTTTTACAAAGAGCCTAGTTAAATAAATGATACATTTTTTAAAAAAATTCTCCACTCCTCAACTTCTCTGAATAGAAACATAGATTACTAAGAAACATGAGTGCCCTTATAGAGCTCTGCTCCTTCCAACTGTATATGACTGTCCTTTGGAGAATCTGTCTCTGATAGTAATTTAGGTTTATAGTAAATGCTAATGTGAATTATGGACTTTGAATGATTATTCTGTGTCAGTGTAGGCTCAGCAATCATGCTCCTCATTTGGTGGAGGATGTTGACAATGGGCAGACAGGAAGTATTGGGATCTAGATCTCCTTTTGCTCAATCGTGTTTGAACCAAAAAAGCTTTAAAAATACAAGCAATTTTTAAAATACGATAGATGAATCAATAAGAATGCAATTCAAGAAGTGAAAATACAAAAAAATAACTACAAGAAAAGTTAATAAGAGGGAGGATTTGATGGAAGAAGCAAGCAAAACACGTAAGGTCTCTCCAAGGCTGTTTACCCCAACAATTGTCTCACTTCACACCAGGGAAGAATAAATTAAAAACACAATGAGATACCATTACGCATCATTAGACTCAATAACACCAGGAAGTTTGACAATACAAACTATTGGCAAGGATGAGAAGCAACTGAAGCACCCATATTGCTGGCAGGGAGATATCTGATTGGGCCCACTTAGGAGTGAGATGAAGCAAGTTCTCATAAAACTAAACATGTTCCTAATCTATGACTCTGAATGTCTACACCTAAGATAAATCAAAACATATGCCTGTGAATAAGGCTCACAGGAGAAAGCTTGGAGTAGCTTTATTCATAGTACTCAAAAAATGAATATAGTGTAGTTGTCTATTAGAAAGAAAGGAGAAACACAAACTGTGGTATTCATAATACTCAAAAAGTGAAAGTAATGTGTATCAGATGTGTATCAGAAAGAAAAGGAAAACAAATATTACTGACCAATATAAACAACACAAAGCAATATTTTAAAAAAAGACAGACACGTACAGCCCCAGTGAAATTGCAAAACATCATGTGTTAGTGAGAAAACCTTGACACACAAGAGGACACATTGTGTTATTCCCCATTATTTGAAATTCTAGAGCATGTTTAACGTTATACAGAAAAGTTTAGGACTGTGGAAGGGTGGGAGGCAAAAGTAGAAAGGAACGTGGATGAAAGTCAAGAGATTGGCAAGGTTTTAAATTTGATAGGAATTTGAGATTTATATTGTTTTTTATTTTTCAGAATAAAAATTAAACAAAATTTCATAACAAAATAATAGGAGAATAACAATAGTTAATACATGTTATCTTTAATGTAGTTGCTCCGGGTATATGATATAGGCATAAAAATTTCTTCAATCAATATTAGCACAAGCCTATTTTTTAATGATCTAAACGACACTAATAGTATAACTGACTTGCATTATTTCCCTTTTCGCTGCTGTCCTTTCCCCTTTCACCTGCCCTAGGTTCTTTAACCTTTTGAACACCTTCTTCCCATTTCACAATATGTAATATATATCTTCTTCTGTGTGCTTTTCTTTTTCTTAAAGGGAAAAGAACAAAATCAAAATAGCAAAAACAAAACAACACAAAAACAATAAAAACAATACAGAATTTCAAAAAAAGATAATTGAAATTCACAATGGTTATTGTATTACGTATTGTTATCTTCAAAGTAGTTGCTCAGATTACCAGATATAGACATGCAAGATTAACCAAACAATTAAACATTAACTGTTCTTTTCAATAAACCAATAGAAATTAGTGGTACAATTATCTTAGCTATCTCGTATATATATATATTTTTCTTCCTTTCCTTCATTCTTTCTTTTCTCCTTTCCCTTATCCCAGTTGTTCTTTACTTTTGAGCAATTTCTTTCCCTTTCACAATATCCATTGTAGCTTTCAGATTTGATTTACTCATTCAGCCGTAAAGAAAGGTAAACTCGAGGACTCTATGGGTAAATGGATGCAATTAGAGATCATTCTCATAAGTGAAATAAATCATATCTGCACGTATAAACAGCATATTGTCTGCTTAGTTTAAGAACCTTTGACATATATCTTTATGTACTTGTCAGATTCAAAGAAAGAACATGCAAGAGTTTGATGTGTGTAAATCACACAAAAATAAAATTGAACTCTAGTTAGCACATGCTGACATATTAGGGAGGCAGTGTACCCATGTCTCAATGTAGCTTGAAATAAACTGTTTTATATAAATTTTCATTGCTGAGACAAAATCTTCAACTAGCACAATTTAAGGGAGGAAAAGTTTTTCTTACTTCATAGTCTTTACAGGTTTCAGTCCATAGTAAGCTGGATCCAAGGTGAGGGAGAGTGAGAGAGTGGCAAGGCAGAGGTAAAGACTCTATGGTTTGGCAGACAGGAAGAAGCAGTCTTCGTTTTGTTTTCCCTATTTATCCCAGGCAGGCTAGAAACTATTGGCTGTTGCCACCACCCCCAAGGCAGGTCTTGCCTCTTCAGTAAGTCCATCATCCACACCCAGAACTATGCTAAATCAATCAGTAGAATTATCCAGGATCACATACCCATGACCCAGTCACTCCCCAAAACCCTCCCAATGAAGCATGAGTTTTCAGAGGGAGACATCTAGAAATAAGGCATAACACTGTCCAGAAAATAACTTCATGGTTGAGTACACAGAGGCACAAGTGGAAGAACATGCTATGGAAGGTCTAAGTAGATGTTAACGGGGAGAGAGGCCTGATAATTCCAGCCAGGTACAAGACAAACAGCATGGGGAAAGTGAGAAGGGGAAGGGGACAGTGAGGCCTGTAGCACAGCCAGGAAGAAGGCGAGAGTCTCAGTCAGAGCAGAAAACAGACAAGGAGGTGAAGATCCAAAAAGACTTCTGCTATTAGAATCCCCTATAGACACCGAGACTTTAACTACTCTGACTTATCCAAGTCACAAACCTCCATAGTCCTCTTCAAGTCCTGATGTCACATGGCCCAGTCCCAAACTGCATAGAGATCTATATGGCGTGGAAATTGCCATGGACAACTGGAAAAGTGCCTAAATCCAAAGAGCTCAATGCAGACCAAGATCAAAAGCTTTCCTACAACAGCATGTAGGTCTATTCTCCACATTACATTAGGAGATCCATCTTTCTGCAGGACACAAGAGTGTTCCCATCTGCAACAGAACACCACATAAGTCTATTCTTTACCAGGACACGTGAAGGTCCACAATTCATCTAAACATCCTCATGACACAAGCTTCATCAGACCATGAATATTTGCATTCACTTGTAAAACTATTCCAGACAGCAAGGAAATAGAATGCCAAGAAACTTATTTCCCAGAGAGGGTGTGGTCATGAAAATATGGCCCTGGATGTGAGTGTCCATGGAGGGTTTGATGACTGTGGGGAGGTAATGACAGTGCTCATGTGTAGGCATGGCTGTGAGTGCAGGTGACCAAGAAGTGTGAGCATGGATTGTTCTATTAACAACAGCAATCACAACTTGGTGTGGTTATGCAGCATGTGATCCTCCATAAAAGCAGAAGGAGTGGTCTCTAAGGTATGGTCACAAACAAAGTAACCACTTCATCAAACATCCAAGATTTGTTGTCAAGACCAGAACCATTGTGACAGAGTTTCAGGGGCATCCAACACCTACTGAGGGAGAACAACTCCTGCCCAGAGATGACAGGAGGGCTCATCACACATACTTCATCAGGGAATGTCACTCACACACATAATGAAAACTGCAAGAACAGGATGGGAAGGAAACACACAAAACTTACACCAGATAGGAGTCCAAGGCAAAACAGAGAAATGGGACCAGAATAGAAGGAAGGTCATGGTGGAGCCTCATAGGGTTGATTGGGAGGGACAGTACACAATACATTTAATGTAATCTGTTTGAACAATGAGGACAAGACAGATGCCAGCCTCCCAGGTTAATCCCATCCTCCAGACATGGTCATGGACCCGTGGTCAGCCCAGGGTCCTGATGTACTGGGCCAGGGTTCACTGCCATCTTCTAACCCAGCTTAAGCTTAAAAGTCCATGTTGTAAAGCTTCACACCTAAGTTTAATGAGAAAGACCTGAGCTGTGACCATCATGGATTACTCTGAAGCACAGGAATGCTGAGCTCCTGGTAAGCACTGAGGAACACAGGGACAGACAGACAAATGGACAGACAGACAGGCAGGCAGACAGACAGACAGACAAGGACTGCATGTAGTAAGTCAGGTGACAGAAAGTTTCCCAGCTGGAAGCCCCCAAATGCCTATATCATCCATCCAAGTCACCTCATGCAGCCCATCATCAACCAGGTGTTGGGAAGGACACTGGGCAACCACAAATGGAACCCAGAGGAAAACGAAGGACCTAACACCACATCAGCCCATGAGAGGATTGAGTCTAAGGTGCTTCCTAGAAGGAACAGGGGCACAGCAGAAAGACCCAGATCAGAGATTATGGCAGAGACAGAGAAGCAGCTTTCAGGGCTTTTCAATGTTAGCCCTGGCTGAGCAGAGCTCACATCGTGGAAGCAGTAGAAGAGCAAGAGTGAGATGGACCCTAAGGCCCACAGGTGCAACACTCAAATCTCAGCAGTGATCCTGGAATGACCCACACAGTTTCGATGGTCCTAGGAAAAAACACGGGCGAGATTTAGAAAATAAAGACAAGAGACAAAAGGTGATGTCAGGAGGAGCCCTTTATCTAAATGGGAGAAGAGAAACTCCAAAACAAAGGTAGGGGCTTTATTTATACTTTTGACAAAGTTAGAATCATGGACACAAGGATGCCTATTTAACACTGACTGCAATTGTCTCAGGCAGGAAGAAAATCTTCTCAGGATGGAGGTAGCTTGATTGATTTTGGCACTTAGCCCTGTCTTGCCCCCACACATGTAACCAATTTCCAGCTTCAGCCCCTTCCTACAGACCCGACTCCTCCACCACACCTGTCTCCTCCCCACAGTGTTCCCCAGGTTCTTCAGCATCATCACAATACTCCTCCAGCACCAGGTTCCCTGACACTGAGGGTCTCTGCTCTTTATCCTCCACAGAAAGAACTTCATTGTCCTCATAGACACCACTGAAGGCAGTCGCTGTGACATCCCAGGACCTGTGAAGGGCACACAAGAATTTTAAGGAGCACCCACATTTGTACACCACATGTTAGAACCTATTGCACACTGAGAGCCCTCGTCGTCGGAATCATCCCCTTGAGAACAGTCACGGTCACTGGAGCTAAGCACTCACACAGATGCTAGATGTACAGTGAGGCTAGAGGATTTCAGGCCCGGAACCTACCCCTGAGAACATCAATCATACTGGTAACACAATGGATTGTTCTCAAGACACTTTGTGGGCCAGAGGTGGGGATTGTCTTCAACACCTCATCTGAGAAACACAGTGACACACAAGTCCAGGATGCTCAGTGCCTCAACATCTCATGGGTAGAGACACTCAAGAAGGAGTGGCTAATAGGATGACCAAAGGGGAGAGGGGCATATCACTGTTGGAGTCTCCCAAGAATCCCCTACCCTCTTGATAGAAAATCTCTTTCTATACCTAGGCATGTATACATACCCAGGTAGGCAGCTCTGGGACAGCTCCGCTGAACACACAGGAACAGGAAGATGAGACCCAATAGACAGCCAAGAACCAGGCAGGCAATCTCCAGCAGGATCCAGGCCTCAGCAACAGGTCCAGGGGCCAAGAAGGGGGTTACTATGACAAACACAAAGGCAGGGCTTCCTATGTGCCTTGGGGACTATGAACCTGGGCTTAGATACCTTCAAACTTTGAGGAAGAAGGTGCAGCACTCAGAACACCTGGGTTTCATTGCTACCGAGAAAAGCTGGTGCTTTCCCAGATAGGGCTCAACTTTACAAGGAACAGCAGCACAAGTGCAGAACTCTGGTGGGTGGGACCAAGTAGAAGGTCCAGGTGGAGATTCTAAGCAGTTCTCTTACTCCTGGTAGTGTTAAGTGAGGAGGACATAGGTAGATGTCACAGTGTGTGCCAAGGGAAACCTCTGATGGCCCTGACTACCCCTGTCCTCAGTTCTCCCTTGGAAAAATGCCACAATGTTCAAGAGGCCACAGTGCACTAGAGCCAAACCTCATAGTCATAGAAGGAAATCTCCTGAGATATGGATGCTCTCAACCTAGGACCTCATTCCCACACTGGATTCCCCACTCAGATGGACAGAGAGAGCAGTTGGCATCAACTGGGTGTACATCACCATGGGTATGGAACTCCTGGAGACAGGCTGAGTGGCATGTGGTACAGCCATTCCATGACCAGTGCAATCTGAGGAACTGTGCGGCCCCTCAGGCCACTGACAGACAGGAAGATGGTGAGTGTGACATGTGACATGAGGTGCCCGAGACACAAGCAGGAAAAATGCAGTCTTGAACACCCAGATGAAGAGGAAAGGCAGCACACTACAGCATGGACCTGCCCACACCTAGCAGCAGTGTCCCACCACACATGGCAAGAGTCCAAAAAGATGGAGGAAATAAGCCTATGCTTAAAGCAGCAAATGGGACCTTATGCATGAAGGCCCAGTACTTGAGGACCTGGTTCCACAGAAAGTGACAGACACATACAGACACTGTCCCTGCATTTCCTCCCCGCCCTGACTCACACCAAGGAGCAGAGCATCCCTGCATCTTCCTTGTGTTTACAGTCTCCATATCCCAGTGGCTCTGCAGGGCAGCCCAACAGGAAAGCCTCGCTTCCACTGCGCCCCACCTCATCCAGCCACACAGGCCCTGACCCAGGATCAAAGGCGGCTCTCCGCATGGCATCCGCGGCCTGACCACAGCCCAGCTGGCGACACACGACCTCTGCATCTGCAAGGTCCCAGGAGTCCTCACACACGGTGCCCCAGGAGCCTACGTGCCAAAGCTCCACACGCCCCGAGCAGTCATCATCACCTCACAGGCGCAGTGCACCCTCCTCTGGAAAAGAGCACAGTGTTTAGCTCAGGAACCCCAATGGCATGGAAAGAGAGAACACGACATAGAAAGAAGGTACCTGGGCAACTGAGCGTGGATGAGCAGTTAAGGGTCTGCTCAGAATCCTCAGGAATTTCTGGCTTGTTTTCTGCATGGCAAAATGGGACCCATCTCAGCATTTGCAAGCTCAGTAGCCTCACACTCTGTGGAACATATTTGCTCCTTCCCTTTGTCTTCTTGTCTTTGTAACAAGGAATTTTTTCTCCCAGAGAACCAGAAATGTTTCTATTCAACGAAGAGTAACCACACAGCCTGAGAGCTCAATACACAAGTTCCCTGATAGATGCCATCAGAAAAGGCCCAGGAGTCCAGTGGTCCTGCTTCCCACAAAGAGAAAGCCAAGGACTGAGGCCACTCCATGTGGCCCATGCTCAACTGTGAGTCTCATGGCTGTGACCACCCCTCACACCCTCACAGACACCTGCACATCCCCTCCTACTCACCTGCACACAAGACCCAGGCCTCCTCACTGCTGGAGCAGGAATGCAGGTCCCAGGCAGATGAGGGGCACTGCCACAGGGACCTGTCGTGCCTAGGCCTGCACTGAATGGAAGTCAGCCAGAAAACCCCAAGGGAAGGCCAGCTTTCTGGCCTGCCCAGTAGCTGCCCTTGGGGCCCACAGCCCAACTGCCCACACAGGATCCCCAGGGAGGCTGTGCTCAGGAGATGGCAGATTCCCCCCCAACTTCCATGGTAGAAAACTTCCAGCCGCCCTGCGCATGGCTGTCCATACTTCTGCAGCCTGAGATCCGTGAACTCTGCAGACAGAGAGGCCAGTTGGAAAGGAGGACATGAAAGGATAGGTATATGAAAGACAGAATTGAGCTTGTACCTACCTGAGCAGAAGGTACCTACCCAGCATCCTCTTTGTGCCCACAGTCATGTTGACCCCAAGCTGGCCTTGGGCAATGCCACAGTGCAGACTCATTGCCCAGGCAACCCAGCTCATCCATCCAGATGGGCCCAGATCCTGATCCAAAGTAGGAACCCCCAGGGGCACTAAGGGTATGGCCACAGTCCAGTTGACCACAGACTACATGGGCATCCTTCAGGTCCCAGGCGTCATCACACACGGTGCCCCAGGAGCCTCCCTGTAGCACCTCTACACGCCCTGCACAGCGGCCAGGGCCCCCAGCCAGCCGCACCTGAAGGCTTTCTGAGGAGAGGGTGAGTAAGAACCTGCCAGGTTTTATGACAGCCAGGGCAGAGGAGGCCTGGGACACATACTCACCAGAACACACGACACCCACATCCCGCAAGGACCCCACGGGCACTAGCCGGGACACTGACACGTTGCACTGGGTCAGGCGGGTCTCTGAGCCCTCACAGCGCACCTGGCTCAGCCCCACTGGGACAGCTGCACGGTCAGAGGCAGTTGTGTCATAGGCTCGCTGGGCCTCTCCACACCCAAGCTGCCTGCACACGACGCTGGCACCACGCAGGTCCCAGGCATCATCTAGGACGCGGCCCCACACTCCATCCAGAGAGACCTCCACACGACCATCACAGCGACTCTGTCCATCCTTCAGCCTAAGGGCTCCAGGGAGACCTGGGAGGGACAGAGAGAAGCCACTGTGGAGCATCACAGAGTTCCCAGCTCCTGCACACTGGGAGGCAGTTAGCTGTCCACCTATCAGGGCATCTGTTTCTTTGTCTCTCTGAGCCCCCTTCATTTTCTGTGTGTCCTGTCTATTTATTCTTTTTTTTTTTTTTGCCTTTTCTTCTGGTACCAGGAATCGAACTCACGACTTTGCGCTTGCCAGGCTGTCTATTTATTCTTTCTTCTCCCTAAACTAATCTCAAGCATAGCCCTACCTGTATGGCCTACACCATGTTAACACACCCACTTTATCACATTTCTTTCACATATGGCCTAGTGATTGTCCAACTCAATAAGCCCCTCTTTTGCCCAGGGTGCTGAATGGGCAGCTCAACAAATGAAACTCTGTCCCCACACAGTGAAACACATCTGGCCAGATGGGAGCGTCTCCATCTCCAAAATGGCCTCCTCCTGGTGTGGCCACTGCATTTCCACAGTTGAGCTGATGGCAAAGGACGGTGGCGTCTGTTAGGCTCCAGTGGGCTGCACAGAGGGGTGCCCAGGTCCCCTGCACCTGGAGCTCCACACGGCCCTCACAGGGGCTGCTGCCATTGACCAGCCGGAACTCTGGGGGAGAAGCAGAGTCAGTGAGGACTCAGATGCCCGACACAGACACACTGACGCTGTGAGACTTCTTAAACCTAGTGCACACCCAGATTCCACAGACACAAACTAAAGGCAGGAGAACAGCTTTGTAACATGGTACTGCGTAAAATTAAGGTAGGGAATTACAATATCCATCCCTGTGCTAAAGCAGTGATTAAACTGTGGGAACTGTCAAAATCCACTTTGTCAGAGCACCAGATGTGGGAGAACTGTGGTGAGACCCTAATATTGGTCACACACAAACAAAGTGAGACCAGGCAGAGTTTATATGCCATGGATAATAGTCATTTGAGGTCACAGTCCAGAATTAATCTAAAAAGAATAGAAGATCACTTTTTCTCTGGCATTTAAAGGAAATCTCTGTCAAGTCCTTCACTGATAACTATGATTCTGAATAGAGACTTCAAAAGCCACACAAGAAAGAAGAATCTCTATAAAAGAGTTTAGATAAACTGCTTGTTCAAGCCACCAAAACACAAGAAGAAACCTTGGGTTGAAGGATATAACCTGACTTCCAGAGTTCCTACAGCACAATGTTCAAAATATCCAGGTTAACTCAAATTGACAAGGCAGGTAAAACACACTAAGGCACAGTGTAACAGAAGCAGTCCCTGAGGAATCCCAGGTATGGGAGTTTTTGGACAAAACCTTAAAATATGGATCTTAATTCTGCTATAAGAGCTACAGTAAGCCATGAGCAAGAATTCAGAAAGTACTGGCATAGCAATATCTCACCAAATAAAATTCCAATAAGCAGACAATTGTCAAAGGGAGAAAAAAGGAATTTATATCTGAAGTGTATAATATCTAAAATAAAAATAATTATTAGATGGGTTCAAGAGAATGGTAGAGGGGTTCAGTGTGGCTAGACAAAAGGAAAAACCAATGAATATAAAGGTAGAACAATGGAGATGATTCAAAATGAATAATGTTTAAATTAATTATGAAATATCAACAGCCTCACCAACATATCCCTCAGAGAAGTCCTGCAAGAAGAGAAAAACTGGACAGGAACAATCTTTGAAGAAATCTGGACAAAAATTTCCCAAATTTGACTAAATGCCTGACTCAACACCTCCAAGAAGCTCAACTAATACTGTCCATGTGATGCTCCAAGAGATGTACATTGAAATGCGTTATAGCCACTTAGTATATATCCAAAAGAAATGACATCAGTATGTTTTAGAAATATCAATACTCCTGTGTCCATTCCAGCAATATTCACAATGTGAATTTACAATGCACAAATCATATGAAAACCCTAAGTGTCGTTCCGTGATGAATGGATGATGACAATGAGGCCTGTATACACAGTGCAATACCAATTAGTACCTCAAAATAAGGAAATTCTGTTATTCTTAATGACATGGATAAACCCAGAAGTTTTATTATGTGGCCTGGCACAGCAGGTAGTCATCACATGATTTCACTGATATAAGGCATCTCAAACTCTAGAGCAGAGTAGAACAGTGCTAGCAGGGAGTTGGGGGATGGGGTAAGGGAACAACAGACATTAGAGAGATATTTTCAAAGGGTACAAAACTGTGTCTAAGAGAAATAAATTAATAGTGTCACTGCATAGCATAATCAGTAACAATGTGCTAAATCTTAAAGATTGCCAAAAAAGTAACATGTCAGCACAAATAGTTTACTAGAAGGTAAAAGTAAGTAATAAATATGTTAATTAGTTTGATTTAGTCATTCTACCATGTATACACATAGCAAACATTATGTTGTACACTTAAACATACAATTGGTTTTTGTCCATTTAGAGAATAACAAGTGAAAGTATTAAGTAAAGTAAAATTGAAAAAATTTTGAAATAAGAATAAGCTTTAAAAAGACAAAACTGCATTATATACAAACGGTCAGTGCACAAAGAGAATCTTCAAAGCAACAAAGAGAAGCCTTGTCACACACTAGACATTTACAATGAGATTAACAGCCAACTTCATACTAAGATCATAAAGGAAGTCCTGAAGGGAATTCATTTTTAGTGGACCTGCCCTAGAAGAAACATTGTGGGGAGTCTTTGCAGTGGAAACAAGAGAACTGTAGGAAGCATCCAGAAGTCAGAGGAAGGAACAAACAATGCTGGCAGAAGTAACTACGTAAGACAATACTGAAGCAATATTTATGTATTTGACATGTGACTCCTATTCTCTCATATGTTTCAAAAGACAAGAGCAAAAGTCTATATTAAAAATTCACATAATATATAAAGGTATGATTTGAGAAAACACCATAAAGGTAGAGACAACAGTGTACGGAACCAGAATTAAGGCATAACTTTGAATTATTTTTATTTTAAACTGAAAAAAACATTAAAAAATAACAGAATAATACAGAATTTCAAAACAATATCATGGAGATTTAAAATGGTAATATATTGCATATTTTTAAGTTAATATCAATATAATGTTCTAAATTTAATATATTAATTACAGTTCACCAAAGTAACCTTAGGAAAATAATTTAAAATATATCCAATTCATGTTTATTGCAGTACTAGTTACAGGAGCCAGAAAGTGGAAAATGATGGGATGGTTTGGTACATTCATCACGAATGAGAGCATTTTGAAGGGGGATTAACAGCAATATGTCATTTACTATAATAAATATTTAAAATTTAAATATTCACCAGGTATTTCAATCATACCACTCATGTGAAATTTGAACAAATTATCTCAGAAAAATTGAGTGCAACATCTGGCATAGGATGTCTTTCCTCCACTCCATCCAGGTTGGGAACCTTGGTCCTGGTGGTTCTATATTGTTTGTTTGTTTTTTTTTTTTTTTTTTTTT
>NW_004955477.1:11161522-11174528 GCF_000276665.1 Chinchilla lanigera | reverse complement strand
TCTCCGGTACCGGGAACCGAACTCACGACCTTGCGCTTGCCAGGCAGGCGCTTTTGCCGCTGAGCTAAATCCCCAGCCCGGTTCTATATTGTTTTCATTCTTGTTCTGGAAGCCACAGCTGACTCTGTGACAGTCCAGGTTTAATTACTTGGGCTCTGCAATGACCTAAAAAGCCTCTGGAACTAAATACAAAAACAGCTCTGAGACTGCCGGTTTCCCTTTGAAGTGGTAAGCTTTCTCCTTCATGTTATGTGCATGGTTCAAATGAAGTCATTGGAAACCAGAGAAAAAAAATATAAAGACTGAGTTGCAAATAGAAAAAAAATTGAATGCAAAATAATGGTCATGAGAAAGTAGAGGGGAGGGATGAATGATGAAAACACTGGTAAGTGGATATAAATTACATTATAGAAGGAAAAATATATTCAGTATTCTACTGTTTCTTTCTTTGGTATTCTGCTGTATACTATATATTTTCAAACAATATATAGGAAAGAGTTTGGCTTTTTCACCACACAAAAATGATACATTTTGGAGGGTATAGATATGTTTACCCAGATTTGAATTCTGTACATATATATATATCAAATTTCACATTAATCACAAAAATATGTAGAATTTTTAATGTGTCAGGTAAAACTTCAAAATATATGGAACAGAAATAGAAGATTAAAATGGTACATGAGGGGCTGGGGATTTAGCTCAGCGGCAAAAGCGCCTGCCTGGCAAGCGCAAGGTTGTGAGTTCGGTTCCCGGTACTGGAGAAAAACCAAAATAAAATAAAATAAAATAAAATGGTACATGAAAAAACTGACTGTCTGCCTCGCAGGCCCCCAGGGGGGAGGGCCTCTGGAGCATGGGGAGCCACGGGTGGGGAGCACCTGTCTTCCAGCTGGCTAGCTTCCTACCTTGTAGGTCCCCGGAGGGAGGGTCCCCAGTGCACGGGGAGCCACGAGCGGGGAGCGCCGGTCGACCGGCGGCTCACTCCCTGCCTTATAGGCCCCCAGAGGGAGGGCCTCCAGCGCACGAGGAGCCACGGGTGGGGAGCGCCAGTCTTCCAGCTGGCTAGCTTCCTGCCTCATAGGCCCCCGGATGGAGGGCCCCCGGTGCACGGGGAGCCATGCGGCTGAGAGCGCTGTGGCACGCCGGCCTTCAGGCCGGCCACCACTGCTCAGTTGAGAACTATCATGACACAGAGAAACAATGACACAATTGGCCCACAATGCACCGGCTGCAGATGCCCACCCACTGACGTGTGTGAATCATTCAAACATGGAGAAACCCCTGGGAATACATGTCATACAACAGGCCAGTCTTGCTCCTGCCATTGAGAACCAGAAAGGTCCAGAGTCAGCAGTGGAGTAGCTGCTGAACAAGGACTTGGAGAACATGAGAATGCAGACTAAGCCCAAGGAGTCAGAGGTCCAGTGGACTGGGTTCACGAGAGCCGCTCGCAAGCTGTAAACCAGGAGGACCTTGCACAATACCTGCAGAGACTCATTGGAAGCCATTCTTCCCCTGACGGTACAGGCTGTGGTGGAGCTCCGGAGAAGTCTGCAGCAGGATTCCTTCTGCCTGTGCTGACAGTTGGGGAGAGGACATTAACTGGTTGTGGGGTCCCAATGCAATGGGAGGCTGGAGAGAAAACGCTACAAAAAAATGGCTTTGGCCCCAGACGGCTCACTTGATTTTTGACAACCCTTATGCTGTAACTACTTGTTAGATCCTTCTTGTGTATCTCTGTCTTCCTGAGAAACCACTTTGAAGATACCACCATGTATTACAGCAGTCATTGATATTTTCCTACTAATCTGTCCATAACTCTGTAATGTTTGTATTGTTCCTATCCTATTTCATAAATGGATCCATGTTTATTATTATGTGTTTCCTAAAACAACCATTGAGAATTATTGAATGATTATTCAGTAGGTCACTCATGTATAGTTCTATTTATATTCATTAGAAGCCACTTTGAAGATACCTAAGTATAGTACAACAACTATTGATAATCTCCTACCTCTTTTGTCTGTAACTCACTATCATTTGTCTATTTGTGTTTCTGAAAAACTATCTTATAGATAACAATATGTAAAACAATAACCATTGATAATTTCCTATGACTTTGTCTGTAATTTGGTAAGCCCCTCCTATTACTATGTTATCCTTCTTTTACTCTTTAAAGTAAAAAAAACTCCACCAAAAAACTTCTAGATTTAATAACCAGATTCAGTGAAGTAGCACTCAAAGTCAGAACTCAACTGAAGTCTTGAGTTATAACAGCCAAATGTCAGCCATTCATGAAGTTGTAAACAAACTTTTGTGATGCTAGAAAAATATGTAAACATACATAAGCATCAGTCTGAGCCCAGATGTGTATGTTTGTGGACTTGACTTCAGTCTGTGCTTTACTTAATTGCTATACTCAGTGCTATCAAAATGGTCCCCCCCAAAAAAAGGTAGAAAAGAAGCTAAGAAAGGAAGGGAGGGAAGGTAAATAAAACAATCATAATTGAAAAGAATGATTAAAGAAAAGAAAAAACAGACAAAGAAACAGATAACTTTAGACCAGTTTTTACTTCTGAAAAGGTTGAGATCTAGTGAGTCAGAAGCAGATCATAGTGGGCTACAGACTCTTTCCAAGGAGAGAGAAGACACAAGAGAGCCAGATTCTTGATGCATTGGGAGGTTCAGAATGCATTATGGGTATTTCCATGATTTCTTATGAAAAAGATAGTCTTAACTTAAAATCAACTTGAGTTACAACCAGCCGTTGGGAATGAATTGAGTTAGTAAGTCAAGGATCCACTGTACTTGAGGTTCAGGAGATCCCTTAGGGCACTTCCTAGTATTACCATACCCTGTCATCAAAGTAAATGGGAAACTAAAAGAACCAAATCTAGGAAGAATGACAAATGGTCTGAACCTTCAGAATGGTGGTACGGATCACTCCACCAGGGAAAGAAATAAGACCACAGGGGTGCTTGCTGAAGATCAAGGGAATATACAATGGATAGTAGAAAAAAGGTAGTTCAAAATACCAGCTATAACCCCATGATCAACTACAGAAACAAGGACTAGAATTGTACTATTTCTCTATTAATATAGTTCTAATGTAATATAATGCTGGTAGACTCAACACTAGTTGTTAAGGATAGTTAAACTGAAAACAGCAAATCATGAAGATTATACACCATGACCAAGCAGGGTTCATACCAGGAAAGCAGGGATGGTTCAACATATACAAAGCAATAAACATAACACATCATATGAACAAAGCCAAAGAAAAAAAAATCACATGATCATCTCAACAGATAGAGAAAAAGCTTTTGATAAAGTCTACCACTCGTGCATGATAAAAATCCTATAGAAAATCAAAATGGATGATTTTATCTCAATCTGATAAAAGCCATCTATGACAAACCAACAACCAACACTATACTAAATGTGCAAAACCTGAAAGCTTTTACTCTAAAATCAGGAACAAGACAAGGATGTTCATTAACAACATTCCTATTCAATATAGTTCTGGAAACATTAGTTACAGCAATTAGACAAGAGAGACAAATAAAAGGAATAAGTATAGGAATATAAGAAGTTAAACTATCATTATTCACAGATGACGTGGTACTCTGCATAGAAGACCTCAAAAACTGTACCAAAAAAATTCTAGATTTAATAACCAAGTTCAGGAGCATAGCTGGATACAAAGTCAATACTCAGAAATCCATAGTATTCATGCACACAAGCAACAAATTCACAGATAGAAAAATTAGGGAAACCTTCACAATAGCATCAAAAAAAATGAAATACTTAGGAATCAATCTAACAACAAAAAAAATCTATACATTGAAAATTACAGTGCTCTGAGAAAAGATATGGAAGAGGATATCAGAAAATGGAAAAATATCTCTTGTTCATGGGTAGGAAGAACCAACATTGTGAAAATGGCCATACTCCCAAAATTGTCATACAGATTCAATGCAATCCCAATTAAAATACCACTAGTTTACCTCACAGATCTAGAGAAAACATTCCTAAAATTCATTTGGAAACAGAAGAAACCTAGAATAGCAAAGGCAATCCCGGGCAACAAAGACAAGGGAGGAGGCATCACAATCTCTGACTTAAAATTATGCTACAAAGCAACTGTGATAAAATCAACATAGTACTGGCAAAAAATTCTGAGGATCCATGGAACAGACTAGAAGATATAGACACAACTAAAAATACAGTCACCTTATCTTTGACAAAGGGGAAAAACATGTTCACTGGAAGAAAGATAGCCTCTTTTTTATTTTAAAGAGACAAAAAAGACAACAAAAATGATACAGAATTTCAAAACAAGATAGGATATTAACAATGGTTATTATATTGCATATTATTATCCTCAAAGTAGTTGCTCAGATCACCATGTACAGACATGCAAAATTCATCAACAATATAAGTAATAATGGTTCCTTCTAATGAACTAATAGAAGTTAGTAGTAAAATAATCCTAACTATCTTGTGTATATATAGATATCTCTTTTTCCTTTCTTCTTTTCTCTTTTCCCCCATCCCAGATATTCTTTCCTTTTGAGTGTTTTTTTCGTGGTTTTTTTTTTGTTGTTGTTGTTGTTATTGTTGTTTTTGGTACCAGGAATCAAACTCAGGACCTTGCACTTGCCAGACAGGCACTTGTGCCAATGAGCTATATCCCCAGCCCTTGATCAGTTTCCTTCCCTTTTACCATATTTATTGTACCTCTTGGATCTTGTTTACCCTTTCAGTTTGTTACAATAGGGAGACAATATCATGTTTACAAGTGCAATTCTGATTTATTTCACTTACAAGTATGGTCTCTAGTTACATCCATTTACTTATAAAAGCCTCAAGTTTGTCCTTCTTTATACTTGAATAGTACTCCATTGTATAAAAATACCACATCTTTTTTATCCATTCCTCAGTTGATGGGCATTTAGGTTGTTTCTAAGATTTAGCTATTACAATTTGTGCTGTTATAAACATGAGGGCACAAATATTGCTGTGGTATGATATTTTCATTTCTTCTGGGAAAATTCCCAGAAGGGAAATAACTGAGTCAAATGGGACCTCTAATCCTAGCTTTTTGAGGAATCTCCACACTGATTTCCACAGTCATTGTACCACTCTACACTCCCACCAACAATGAAGAGTTACTTTTTCCCCACAGCCCAATCAGCATTTGTTATTGGTTAATTTTTTGATGACAGCTCTTCTTTGTAGGGTGAGATAGAATCTCAGTGTTGTTTCAATTTGTGTTTCTCAAATGACTAATGATGTTGAACATTTTTCATATATTATTTGCCATTTGTATTTCTTTGTCTGAGAAGTGTGTATTCATCTCAGATGCCCAATTTTATCGGGTCTTTGAATTTTAGGGGCCTGATTTTTTAAAAATTCCTTATATGTTCTAGAAGCCCTTTGTCTGAGGGACAGTTGGCTAAAATTTTTTCCCTATTCGTGGGTTTTCTTTCCACTCCATTGGTGATTTCTTTTAATGTGCAAAAACTTTTTAATAGGATGAGATCCCAGTTGTTGATTCTTTGAAGTATTTCCCATACAGCTTGGTTTCTATTCATAAACTCTCTGCCCCTTTAATAAATGGTGCTGGAAAAACTGGCTTGCCACGTGCCAAAGACTAAAACTAGACCCATATCTATCACCATGCAGTAAACTCAAAATGGATCAAAGATCTAAATATTAAAACAGAAACACTAAATCTACTAGAAGAGAAAGTAAGTAGAAATATTGAAGACATAGGAATAGGCAGAGATTTCATGAGGAAAACCAAACCACATGGGAAATACTTCAAAGAATCAACAACTGGCTTCTGACCCTATTAAAATTTTTTGCACAACAAAAGAAATCATCAGTGGAATGCAAAGAAAACCCACATAGTAGGAAAAAATTTAGCCAACTGTCCCTCAGACAAAGAAGTTCTACCTAGGATATATAAAGAATAGAAAAAATCAGGCCCCCCAAACTTCAAAGACGTAATCTACAAATGAGCATCTGAGATAAATACACACTTCTCAGATAAAGAAATACAAATGGCAAATAAATATATGAAAAAATGTTCAACATCATTGGTCATTTCAGAAATGCAAGTTAAAACAATACTGAGATTCTGTCTCACCTCAGAAAGAACAGCTATCATCAAGAAATCAGATATCAACAACAAATGTGGGGCTGTGGGGAAAAAGAAACTCTTCTCCATTCCTAGTGGGAGTGTAGACTAGTGTAACCATTGTGGAAATCATTGTGAGTATTCCTTGGCAAACTAGGATTAGAGGTCCCATTTGACTCAGTGATTTCCCTTCTGGGTATTTTCCCAGAAGAAATGAAAACATCATACCATAGCAATATATATGCCATGTTTATAACATCACAATTTGTTATAGCTAAATCTTGGAAACAGCTCAAATGCCCATCAAGTGAGGGATGAATAAAAAAAGATTTTTTTTTTTTATATTATGGAGTATAAACTTGAGGCTTTTATAAGTAAATGGATGCAACTAGAGACCATACTCATAAGTGAAAACATCAAACTCACACATGTAAACATCATGTTGTCTCCCTAGTATAAGAAACTGAAGAAATAAATAATCCAAAATCTACAATTGAAAAAACCTATATTATAATGCTCAAGTTGTGAAATGTTAAGAATAAGCGTCATCCAAAGAAAATTTGCCTTGTATTCTAGGAGGGAAATTATGGCATGTCTGTTTGTACAGAGGAGAGTTATAACATGTTAGGCATAATTATTTGCATGACTTTGTATCTGGAGTCTGGTTTAAAGAAATGTGACTGGTTACCAAGTTGACAAGGGGTGGATTGTAGTGTTTTATTGATTGTGTCAACATCAGTAAGAGAAGCTTAACTAAACTGGCTCAGAAATTCCACATCCTAGAGTGCTGAACAAAAACCATAGCAAACCCAAACTCAAACAAGAGAGGAAATTGTAAAGATCAGAGCAGAAATTAATGGAATTGAGACTAAGAAAACAATATAAAGAATCAATGAATGGAAAAATTAGTTCTTTAAAAGGTTAAGTAAAATTGGCAAACCTTTAGAGAACCTTATTAAAACAAAGAAAGAAAAGACTCAGATTCCTGAAATTAGGAATGAAAAGGCTGAAATCACACCAGATCCTGCAGAAATCCAGATCATCAATTTCAACTTTAAGAAATTTTATTCTACTAAAATGGGAAATGCAAGAGAAATTGGCAGATTCCTAGATATGTATGAATTGTCAAAGCTTTCAAGATGATATGAAAATTCCAAACATTTCAAAATCATCCAGTGAAATTGAAAAACTAATGAAAACTCTACCAGCAAAGAAAAGCCAGGTACAGACAGATTCACTGTTGAACTCTACCAGAAATTTAGAGAAGATCTAATGCCATTTCCCCATTAACTCTTTCATTAAATTGAAATGGCAGCAATACTCCCAAATTCATTCCCCAAAGCAAGAATTATCCTGATGCCAACACCATTGCAGGATCTAACCAAAAGGAACTATAGATCAATCTCCCTAATGAGCATAAACACAAAAATGCACAATAAGATTCTGCCAAACAGAATGCAACAAATCAAGAAGATTATACATCATAACCAAGTAGTATTCATCCCAAGGATACAGGAATGGTTCAGTGTAACAAATCAATAAATGTAATACACCATACTAATAGAGCCCAGGACAAAAACCTCATTATCATCTCAGTAGATGCAGAAAAGGCATTTGACAAAGTCCAACTTCCATGCATGATAAAAACCCTACAGAAAATCAAAATGGATGATTTTATCTCAATCTGATAAAAGCCATCTATGACAAATCAATAGCCAACATCATACTAAATGGACAAAACCTGAAAGCTTTCACTCTAAAATCAAGAACAAGACAAGGATGTCAATTATTAACAGTCCTATTCAACATAGTTCTAAAAATATTATCCAGAGCAATTATACAAAAGAAAAATATAGAAGAAAGAAGGGTAGGAACACAAGAAGTTAAATTAACATTATCTATAGATGACATGTTACTCTGTATATAGGACCCTAAAAACTCTGCCAAAGGACTTGTAGAATTAATAACCAAATTCAGCATCATAGCAAGATACAAAGTCAACACTCAGATATCAATAGTCTTCCGGTACATAAATAACAAACTAATTGAGAGAGAAATGAGGGAAATCACACCCTTCACAATAGAACAGAAAAAATGAAATACTTGGGAATTACTCTAATAAAGAAGGTGCAGGAACTTTACATTGCAAACTACAGTGCTGTGAAAAAGGAGATTGAAGAGTATATCAGAAAATGGAAAAATACCCCTTGTTCTTGGGTAGAAAAAAAAATATAGTGACAATAGCCAAACTTTCAAAATTATTAAACAAATTTAATGCAATCCAGATCAAAATACCAATAACATACCTCCCAAAAATAGAGAAAACAATCCTAAAATTCATATGGAACCAAAACAGACCCAGAATAGCTAAAACAATTTTGGGCAACAAAGGCAAGGCAAGGGCCATCACAATCCTCAGTTTGAAGTTACACTATGAAGCTACTATGGTAGAAAGAGCACAGTACTGGAGGATAAAAAACAAAAGTGGTCTGGCTCCTGTGCACATTCTGAACTGATTAGAGAACCAGAACAAGGCAGGCTGTGACCTGCTGCCACCATGGTTCCCAGCTGAAAGCCACAGAGAGAGCCAGGTATTTCCAATCTACTTCCTGGGGGCAGAGCAAGTGACCCAGGACTCTGCCGCAATTACAGTCTGAGTCTCTGCCCTCCGTGCACCTGTGGCAGACAGGAGTTCCTACTCAGAAGACTCACGGACTGCTCTCACCGGGGTTTGCATGTGGGCCCTCCTTGTGCATGACCTGCACTGCGTGAGTGGGTGCTCCAAGAGCTGCTGATACTGTGCTTTGAGTCTGTGCTTTACTTGTGCCCCAACCTACTGGAGGGCAAAGACAGGGACAGTCTGTGATTGCTCTCTTTGCGGCATGCATCTGGCTGTTGTATGAGTCCTGAACTGACTGGAGACACAGAATCAGGTGGTCCACAAACAGCTGACTCTGCAGTTTGAGTCTGGGTTTTGCTTGTATTCTGAATTGCCTGGGGACACAGGTCCACTGGACCAGGATTGTGCCACCAGTGCAACAAAAGTCCAGACCATACACCTGCCCTGAACTGCAAGGGGATGCTGGATCAGACAGTTTGCCATCAGCTGACACCAATGCCCACATCTGAGACCTGGGATAACTAGATACACTTCAGCAATGGATGGAAAATGTCAAACTAAGTAGTGCATCTCAGCAGAAACTGAGGGGCAAACCTGACCAACAGGAAAACTAGAGACATTAGTGGGCCTGTGTGATGCAGACACTGAAGAGGGAAATGAGCTTTCTGCATCCAGTATCAAACATGACAACACAAAGAAATAAAACACAATCCCAGAACACCACTCCACTCAGAAAAAGTCCAGGAGACATCAACATAGGAGAACTTGGTAAACATATGCCTGAAATAGCTGAAATGATTGCAATGGAAGTAAAGAAATAACTCCATAAGGCCATAGAAGAGATCAGATCAGAAATAATCTCTCAGGCAAAAAATGAAATGACAATAATAATGAAAGAACTGCTCAGAACGTCTGAAGAAGAAACATATAAGAAAATAGAAGAACACAGGCAATGGAAGGAAACAATACATGAAAAAATATAGAAAGGACTAAGAATGCATGAACCACACTCAAAGAGACTTCCAGGAAATCAAAGCTTCCACTGAAAGCTGATAAAACTGCTTCAATGAAGCTGAAGATAGAATCTCAGACTTTGAAGACAGCATGGCAGCTAGAGACCATGAAAGACAGGATCTCATAAAATCAACAATGATCCAAGAAAAATCAATTCAACAGCTGCAACACAAGGCAAAGAGGAATAATGTACGACTAATAAGAGTCAATGAAACAGCAGGAGGCAACACAAATGACATAAAAAGAATATTTGCAGAAATAATAGCAGAAAATTTCCCAAGTGTGGCAACAGAACCTAATGCACAGCTAAATGAGGCATATAGAACTCCAACCTACCACAACAAAAATAAAACCACACCCAGACATACAATAGTCAAGTTTCCAGATCTCCAGCAAAAGAACAGAATATTAAAAGCTGCTAGAGAAAAGAAACTGATTACCTATAAAGGAAAGCCCATCAGAATCACGGCAGACTTCTCAGCACAAACCATCCAATCGAGAAGAGCTTGGAGTGAAGTATTACAGGTCCTAAGACAGAACAGCTTCCAACCAAGACTGATGTACCCTGCCAAACTACCTCTCAAATTCAACAGAGAAATAAAATATTTTCACAACAAAGAACAACTGAAGAACTTCAGGAGTGCCAAGCCAGCATTACAAAGAGTACTAAAAGATATTCTAGACAGAGAAAAATCTGACTGCAATTTCAAGAACAACAGCAGAAATGAAATGTCAAGAAGAGCAAGCAAGTACATAGGTAGAAAAAGTAGGACATCAATGAAAGTAAATAACATGACAATGATAAATCAACACATATCAGTTATAACCATAAATGTACATGGCCTCAATTCTCCAGTCAAAAGAAACAGACTGCCAGAATGTATTAAAAAACAAAATCCAATGATGTACTGTATACAGGAAACACATTTTACTCAAAAGGAAATCTATAGACTGAAAGTCAAACGATGGAAAACAATCCTTCATGCAACAGGAACTCAGAAAAAAGCAGGGGTAGCTATTCTGTTTGCAGATAATGTAAACTTCAAACAGACAACAATCAAAGGAGAGAAAGAAGGTCACTACATACTTGTCAGGGGAAAACTGCAAGAGGATGAGATAACAATCATAAACATGTATGTGCCAAATATTGGAGTTCTAAACTATATAAGACAAATTTTAACAGGCATAAAAAGCCATGTAATTAATAACACTATTGTAACAAGGGACCTCAACACCCCATTGACACAAAGAAAAAGGTCAATGGGACAAAAAATCAGCAAGGAAAAAACAGATTTGAACCAAAGCTGTGAACAAATGGACTTAGTAGATGTAGACAGAGTGTTCCACACCACCACATCAGGATACAAATTTGTCTCAGCCTGCACCTGGGACTTTCTCTAAAATAGACCACATTTTAGCCCAGAGAGCATACCTACCGAAATGCAAATGAATTGAACTTATACTATGCATATTATCTTACCACAGTGCAATGAAATTGGAAATTAATGACAAAAGGAACTCCAAAAACTCCATAAACACTTGGAAATTAAATATCAACCTCCTCAACAACCATTGAGTCACAGAAGAAATTAAAGAGGAAATTAAAAAATACCTACAAACAAATGAAAAGGTAAATACAATTTACCAGAATCTGTGGGATGCAATGAAAGCAGTCCTCAGAGGTAAATTTATAGCAGTGAATTCACACATAAGGAAAACAGAAAGAGAACAAATAGCCTAATGCTGCATCTTAAACTTTTAGAAAAAGAAGAACAAGTCAAGCCCAAAGCCCAAAGAAGGGAGGAGATTATAAAGATTAGGGCAGAAATTAATGCAATTGAGACAAAGAAAACCCTCCAAAAAATAAATGAATCAAAGAGTTGGTTCTTTCAAAGAATAAATAAAATTGATAACCCCCAGCCAACTATATAAAAAAGAAAGTAATGAACTCAAATTCATGCAATAAGGAATGGAGCTGATGAAATTAATACAAATTCCACAGAAATTCAGAAGATCATTAATACTTCAAAAATCTTTTCCCCCCTAGGATAGAAAACTCAGAAGAAATGGACAGATTCCTAAATATAAACAAATTACCAAGGTTGAGTCAAGAAGATATAAAAATCCTGAACAACCCAATATCAATTAATGAGATTGAAAACGTGATTAAAAACCTACTGACAAAGAAAAGCTCAGGCCCAATGGATTCAAAGCAGAATTTTACAAGAAATTCAGAGAAGATTTAATACCAACACTCCTCAAACTCTTCCATGAAATTGGAAAGGAAGTAATTCTCCCTAAGACATTTCTGGAGTTAAGTTTCATACTGATACCAAAACCAGAGAAAGACCCAACCAACAAAGAAAACTACAGACCAATTTCCCTAATGAATATAGATGCAAAGATACTCAATAAAATACTAGCAAATAGAATGCAGCAAATCATCAAGAAACTCATACATCATGACTAAGTTGGATTCATTCCAGGAATACAGGGTTGGTTCAATACTTCCAAATCTATAAATGTGACATGCCATATCAATGGAGCCAAAGACAAAAACCACATGATCAACTCAATAGATGCAGAAAAAGCTTTCAATAAGGTCCAACATGCATTCATGATAAAAATGACAGGGAAAATAGGAATAGAGGGTTCTTTTCTTCAACCTGATCAAAGCCCTTCATGACAAGCCAACAGCCAACATCATACTAAATGGACAGAAACTGAAAGTGTCTAGTATAAAATCAGGAACAAGACAAGGATGACCACTGTCACCACTCCTATTCAACATAGTTCTGGAACCATTAGCCAGAGCAATTAGATAAGAGAGAGAAATAAAATGAATAAGGATAGGAAATGAAGAAGTAAAAGTATCATGATTTGCAGATGACATGATACTTTACATAGAAGACCCCAAAACTCCCACAAGAAGACTCCTTGAATTAATCAACAAATTTAGCAGTGTAGCTAGATACAAAGTCAACACCCAAAAATTGATAGCATTCCTATACACAAAAAACAAACAGACTGAGAGAGAATAAGGAAACCATACCTTTCACAATAACATCCAAGAAATTGAAATATTTAGGAATCAATCTAACAAAATAAGTCAAAGATCTCTTCAATGAAAACTACAGTACTCTGAAAAAAGAGATCGAAGAAGATTTCAGTAAATGGAAAAATATCCCTTGCTCATGGATAGGAAGAACCAACATTGTGAAAAT
>NW_004955477.1:11152108-11159490 GCF_000276665.1 Chinchilla lanigera | reverse complement strand
CCTCAGAAGGAGGAATGTTCAGAAAGAGTCATGCATGCAAAGTACTGATCTGAAAGAGTGCATGCACTTGGGGAAGAAAGTTAATATGGTTGGAGCAAAAAGGCTACAGAGTGATAAACAATAAGTCATGAGGAAGAAAAAAGAGGTTGGAGTATAAACAGAGAAGCTCCTTATCTACTAAATTCCAGATTTTGAATTGGTGTCCCTATAGGAAATGGGGGCTTTTGCTTTAAAAAATTCACCAAGTGTGCCATTGTTTTTGTTGTTTCATATCTAAAGATTTACAATCTGATAGGGTATAGTAGAAGACATGATATGAAGACATGAAATCCAGAAAAGAAGCTGATGAAATAGCTCAGGTGAGAGATAGTGAGGCCTTGGCAAGAGAGATACAAAGGAGCCAGGTAAAGTACCTGAAATTTTCAGCTAGGTATGTGCATGCTAAACCTCACCAGTTGCTTCAAAAGGAAATATAGGTCATGTCAGCCATATTTCCGTATGCTTAAGCTATAGGAGGAAAATTACTGGAGAGAAGATCTGTGAGAAAATATTTTATATCAGAGGATTTCAGAACATTAAAATGCACAGAACTTGAATTGAAACAGCAAAAATTATGTGGCATAAACCTTGGTTGCTAGATAGTTCATATAGTATTTTCAGCTGAAAACCAAAACCAACAACTTTGATAGTTTTAAATCTTCCCAGTTTGCAGAGTTCAACACATATAAGTGTTAAATGTTTTTGAAAATGTCCATTTCCTTTGTATACTTAAATCCTGATTAAAAACTGGAGTATAGAAAAGTAAAAAAATAAAACAGAAACATTATATCTACTAGAAGAGAGAATACATAGAACTTTTGAAGACATAGGTAACAGCTTCATAAACAAAATCCCTGATTGCATAGAAACTGTCACAGAGAATCAACAACTGGGATCTCATCTTTGCCAGACTAGACCTGGTCTCTTTTCCAAGCACCACTGCCCCACAAACACACAGTATTTTTCAGGAATCATGCTGTTTTCAGTAAACTGCATTATCCAGCAAATGTGTGGTCATCAGCAAACAGCAGGAAACCATAAAATGAGTTCCATCATCACCAGATAAATGGGACAGGATGTGGTAAGGATAAGAGAGAACAGGAGACCTTCAACAAGCCAAAATATCTTATAACATCTACACAACAGATGATCTGAGAACTTTGATCATGGATGTCTGTTTAGAACCCCCTTCATATGATGCCCTTTGCCTAATTTTTTCACATGACCTCTTTATCTCCAGGCCTGATAAAAACCCTGCTTTTTCTTCTATAGATGGTCTTTTTGCCCTCTACCTGACTGTACCCAGATGTAATAAACCTCCTGCTGTGTTTCTTCCACATAACCCTGCTGAACTGGTCTTTGCTGGTCTCTAACTCACAGCATTATTACAATCCTATTTAAAAGCTTTTACACAGCAAAATAAATCACCAACTGGGTAAAAATACGGCCCATAGAGTGGGAAAAAAATTTTGCCAGCTGTTCCTCAGACAAAGGACTAATATCTAAAATATCAAAGAACTAAAAAAAAATCAGATCTCCAAATTTAAAAACTCAATCCAAAAATGGATATCTGAAAACTAAAAGGAAGACGTACAAGCAGCAAATAAATGCATTTTAAAATGTTAAACATCGCTAGTCATTTGAGAGATGCAAATTTAAACACTGAGATTACATCAAACTCCAGAAAGAATGACTATCATCGAGAAAAAAAGTAAAAAAAAAAGAAATCAACCAATAGCAAGTGCTGGCAGGGTTGTGGAGGAAAAGGAACACTTCTCCACTATTGGTGAGAGTGTAGACCAGTGCAACTGTTTTAGAACTCAGTGTGGAGATTCCTCAAAAAACTAACACTAGACATTCACAGAAGTAATGGCAGAAAAGTTCGAAAACATTAACAAAGAATTTGACATAAAAATGAGTGAGACTCATAGTCCAATTAGCCATGAGCAAAATAAATCTACACCAAGGTATGTAGTAATCAAGACTCCAGAAATTCAGCACATGAACAGAATATTAAAAGTTGTTAAAGAAAAGAAACAAATCACCTATAAGGAAAGCCCATCAGAAGCACAGTAGACTTCTCAACACAAATCCTAAGTCAAGGAGAGCTTGGAGTGAAGTATTTCAGGTCCTCAAAGAAAACAACCTCCAGCCCAGATTGATGTACCCTGTAAAATGTACTTCAAAATCAATGGTAAAATAATATACTTCCATGACAAAGGAAAACTGAAGAAATTCATGACCACCAAATAAGCTCTACAAAATATTCTGAAGGATATCTTAGAAAGAGATAATGAAGACTATAATTCCAAGAATACCAATAGAAAAAAGCAATCAGGCAGGTCAAGCAATTAAACAAAGAGGGTAGACAAGGAACCAAAAACAGGAAAATAATATGACAAGGATAAATCAATATATATCCATTATAATGATCAATGCAAATGGTCTCAATTCAACTATCAAAAGAAGCAGACTGGCAGAGTGGATCAAGAAGCAAGATCCAACAATATGCTGCATAAAGAAACATTTAACTCAAAAAGAAATTCATAGACTGAAAGTTAAAGGATGGAAAACAATAGTCCATGTAATAGGAAACCAGAAAAAAACAAGGATAGCTATTCTATTTGCAGACAATGTGAACTTCAAACCAAGAGTAGGCAAAAGAGATAAAGAAGGTCACTACATACTTGTTAAGAGAAAACTTCAAGAGGACGAGATAATAATCATTTGGTATACCAAATACCAAATACCAGTGCATACAATTATGTAAAACACATATTAATGTACATGAAAAATCAAATAACCACTAACACAATTGCAATGGGGGACCTTAATACCCCACTGTTGGGCCAGGGATATAGCTCAGTGGCACAGTACCTGCCTGGCAAGTGCAAGGTCCTGAGTTTGATTCCCAGTACCAAAAAAAAAAAAAAAAACCCCACTGTCACAAATAGACCAACTAGACAAAAATCAACAAAGAAATATCAGAACTGAACCAAAATGTAAACAAATGTACTTAGTAGATGTCTACAGAGTGTTCCACCATACAACATCAGAGTACATATTTTCTTGGCTGCACATGGAGTGTTCTCCAAATTAGATCACATACTAACCCAAAGAACATGCTTCAGTAGTGCAAAGGAATTGAAATTATCCTATGCTTCTTATCTGAATGTAATACACTGAAATTGGAAATCAAAGGCAAAAGAAACCAAAAAACCTCCGTAAACACATGGACTTTAAATAACACCCTCCTAAATAACAAATGGGTCACAGATGTTATTAAAGAAATTAAACAGTATCCACAACTAAATAATAATGCCCATGAAACATACAAGAACTTGTAAGATGTAATTAAAGGAGCCCTAAGAGGGAAATTTATAGCAGTGAATTCTCACATCAGGAAAACAAAATAAGTTCAAATAAACAACCTAATGTTGAAATTCAAGCTTCTGGAAAAAGAAAAACAAGTCAAGCCCAAAACTCATATGAGGGAGAAAATTATGAAGATTGGACCAAAAATTATTGCAGTTGAGACTAAGAAAATAATAAAGAGATTCAATGAATCAAAGAGGTGGTTCATTGAAATATTAAATGAAATTGATAAACTCTTAGCCAAACTTATTAAAGCAAGAAAAGACTCTGATTCTTGCAATTAGGATTGAAAAGGGTGAAATCACAATAGATCCTGCAGAAATTCAGAAGATTCTCAATATCTACTTGACAGCCTTTATTTTAATAAGACAGAAAACAGAAGAAATGAACAGATTCCTAGATATATATGAATTGCCAAAGATGAATCAAGATGATATAAAAATTCTAAATAACCCAATATCAGTCAATGAAGTTGGAAGTGTAATTAAACCTTACCAGCAAAGAAAAGCCTAGGTCCTAATGGATTCACTGTTGAATTCTACAAGAAATTTGGAAGATCTAATGCCATTACTCCTCTTACTCATCATGAAATTTAAAGAGAAGCAGTGATCCCAAACTCAGTCCTGGAAGCAAGTATTTCCTGATATCAAGACCAGTGAAGGATCCAACCAAAAAAGAGAACTATAGGAAAGTCTCCCTGACTTAGACACAAAAATCCTCTGGAAGATGCTGGCAAACAGAATAAAACAAATCAGCAAGAAGATTGTACCCTGACAAGTAGAATTCATCCCAGGGATGTAGGAATGGTTCAACGTATGCAAGTCAATAAAGGTAATACACCGTATCAGCAAAGCCAAAAACAAAAATCACATGATCATTGCAATAGCAGCAGAAAAACCATTTGACAAAGTCCAACGCCCATTCATTAAAAAAAAAAAACCCTACAGAAAATTGAACTAGATGGTCATTGTCTTAATCTGATAAAACCCACCTTTGACAAACCAACAGCCAACATCAAAAATTAAAAGCTTTCACTCTAAAATCAGGAACAAGAGAAAGATGTTCAGTATCACCATTCTTATTCAATATAGTTCTAGAAACATTAGCCAGAACAATTAGACAAGGGGAAAAAAACCCAAACGGAATAAAGGTAAGAAAGGAAGAATTTAAATTATCATTACACAATACTCTACGTAGAAGAACTCAAAAACTCCACCAGAAGACTTCTAAATTTAATAACCAAATTCAGTAGTATAACTGGATATAAAGTTAACACTCAAAAATCAATTGAAAACTCACTGAGAAAACACTGTGCTCTGTCCCAAGGACCCCTTTCTACACAACAACACCCACCCTAGGTTGGGTAGCCTGTGTACAATATAAGGGACAGAAAAGGTCTTTTTCTCTCCTTTGTTGTTTTTGCTGCTGTCTGCTTCCATGAACTGTTGCCTCTCTGCCATGTGCCACCCTGCCTTGGAGCCAGCAGATTATGAACTAAAACCTCCACAAACTGTGAGCTAAATAAACCTTTCCTCCTCTAACTTTGAGTGTTGGGTATTTTGTCTCAGCAACAAGGAAAGTGACTAAGACAGATGTTAGTGTATGAGTTGTTTTTTCTAAACAAAAACCTCAGTATTCAGGTTTAATTGCAGTGTTGGCACTTGGTGATAAATAAGTGGGCTTGGTGGTTACAATTTGGGCACTCAGTCTCTAAAAGGTTCCCCATCACACTCCTAAAGGGCTTCATCACCTCTCTATAACACAACAGCCTGGGAATCAATACTTCAGTAGAAGAAGTAGAAGAAGAAGTACTCTCCAGGAGTACACTGGAGATCCAAACTACACCAGGGTAACATCTACATACAGACATTGTGAAGGTCCATTGTCTGTCAGAAAGTTATGGGGACCCATGACAAAAAGTTTAAAGTTCTCAGCACCTGTATTTCTTTGATAAGAGATCCATAAGAGATAAGAGGAAAAGGAGAGTTGCAACATGTACAAAAAGTAATCAAGCAAGTTGTATCCTCATATCAATTTTCCAAAATGAATCACATTATTCTGTTTGACTAATATGCATCCATTAAAAAGTGTCCAACACTTACTAGATAGTCAAGAAGCACTGCCTAGGGGGCTGGGGATATAGCTCAGGGGTTACAGTGCCTGCCTGGCAAATGCAAGGTCCTGAGTTTGATTCCTGGCACACATACAAAAAAGGCCCTACATAAAGAGGACTAAAATCAGCACAGGATAAAAGTAAATAGACTGTGCCAAGTGAGCGAGTGCTCCAAGAGCTGCTGGCCCCATGGTTGGAGTCCATGTTTTACTTCCACCGCCAGGGTTCTCAGCTGAAACTCATGCAGAGAGCCAGCTGAAACTCATGGAGAGAGCTAGACAGGAGGTCCTCACTCAGAAGCCCCAGGGACTTCTCTGGCTGAGGGGTGGGCACATGTAGCCCCTCCCTGCGTGCACCCTGCATCAAGTGAGCAAGTCCTCCGAGAGCTGCTGGTCCCACGGTTCAAGTCCATCCTTTCTCACACCGCCATTGTTCCCAGCTGAAACTCGCTGTGAGAGCGAGGTATTTCCCATCTACTTCCTGGGGGCAGAGCAGGCGACCCAGGACCCTGCTGCCATTACAGACTGAGTCTCTGCCCTCCCCGCACCGGTGGCATAGAGGAGGTCCTCACTCAGAAGCCCCAGAGACTTCTCTGGCTGGGGAGGGCTGTGTATCCGCTCCCTGTGTGTGCCCTGCACCGAGTGAGCAAGTGCTCCAGGAGCTGCTGGTCCTGCAGTTCAAGTCCATGCTTTACTTCCAACACCACAGTTCCCAGCTGAAACTCAGGAGAGAGCCAGGTATTTCCCATTTACTTCCCGGGGACAGAGCAGGCAACCCAGGACCCCGTGCCATTACAGACTGAGTCTTTGCCCTCCCTGCACCTGCGGCAGACAGGAGGTCCTCACTCAGAAGCCCCAGGGACTGTTCTAGCTGGGGGCTGTGCATGTGGCCTCTCCTTGCATGTGCCCTGTGCCACGTGAGCAAGTGCTCCAAGAGCTGCTGGTCCAGCGGTTCGAGTCCATGCTTTACTTTCACCTGGACACCCTAGGGGGTTGCAGGCATGGGCAGTCTGTGATTCCTGCCCGTCCAGCCTGCATCTGGTTCCTGTATGTGTCCTGAACTGACTGGAGACACAGAATCAGGTGGTCCACAAACTGTAAACCCTGCAGTTTCTGTCTGAGTTTTGCATGTACCCTGAACTGCCTGGGGACATAAGTCCACTGGACAGGGATTGTCACATCAGTGCAACCCCAGTCTGGGCCGTACACATGCCCTAAACTGCAAGGGGATGCTGGATCAGATGGTCTGCCACCAGCTGACACAAATGCCTGCGTTTGAGACTAGGGATAACTAGATACAAATCAACAACTGCCAGAAAACCCCAGACTAAGTAGTGCTTCTCAGGGGTCACTGAGGAGCAAACCTGACCAACAGGAAAACTAGAGACATTAGTGGTCTTTGCCATGCAGCTACTGAAGAGGGAAACTGCTTTCTGGGTCCTTCATTTAGTCCTTCAAAATGAAGGAGTAAAACAGTAGCAAACATGACAAAATGAAGGACTAAAACACAATCCCAGAACTCCACCCCAATCAGAACAAGTCCAGGAGACATCGACATAGAACTTGGTAAACACATGCCTGAAATAGCTGAAATGATTGCAATGGAAGTAAAGAAACAACTCCATAAGGCCATAGAAGAGATGAAATCAGAAATAATCTCTCAGGCAAAAAATGAAATGACAATAATAATGAAGGAACTACTCAAAAAGTCTAAAGAAGAAACATATAAGAAAATAGAAGAACAAAGGCAATGGACAGAAGCATTAAATGAAAAATATAGAAAGTACTTGGAACTCATGCACCAGATTCAGAGAGACTTCCAGGAAAACAAAGCTGCCACTGAAAGCTGCCAAAAC
>NW_004955477.1:11094402-11150391 GCF_000276665.1 Chinchilla lanigera | reverse complement strand
GAAAAGTTTCTGCACATCTCAAGAAATCACCAGCAAAGTAAAAAGAAAACCCACAAACTTGGAAAAAATTTTAGCTGACTGTCCCTCAGACAAAGGGCTTCTATCTAGAACATATAAAGAATTAAAAAATATCAGCCCCTCCAAATTCAAAGACCCAATCCAAAAATGGGCAGCTGAGATGAATACACACTTCTCAGATAAGGAAATACAAACGGCAAACAAATACATGAGAAAATGTTCAACATCATTAGTCGTTGGAGAAATGCAAATTAAAACAACTCTGAGATTCCACCTTACCCCAGTAACAATGGCTAGCATTAAGAAATCAACCAATAATAAATGCTGGCGAGGATGTGGAGAAATAGAAACCCTTATCCACTGCTGGTGGGAATGCAGACTGGTGAAACCACTGTAGAAATCAATTTGGAGATTCCTTAGAAAACTAGGTCTAGCAGTCCGATTCAACCCAGCTATTCCCCTTCTGGGTATTTTCCCAGAAGATCGAAAAACATCATATCACAAGTGATATATGTGCACCTATGTTCATAGAAGCACAATTTGTAATTGCTAAATTGTGGAAGCAACCCAAATATCCATCTACTGAGGATTGGATAAGAAAATTGTGGTACTTTTATATAACGGAATATTACTCAGCTATAAAGAAAGATAAACTCGAGGCCTTTATAGGTGAATGGTCACAAGTAGAGACCATACTTATAATTTAAATAAATCAGACCTGCATGTGCAAGCACTGCATTGTTTCAGTAGTGTAAAACCTGAAAGAGTTAATTTAAACTAGGAGGTATGGTAGACATTGTGAAATGATAGGAAAACACTCAAGGGTAAAGGGCAACTGGGATGTGGGAAAAGAGGAAGGACATAGGAGAAATTTGTATGTATGTATATACAAGATAATTAACACAGTTTTTCTACTGTCTTCTATTTCTTTGCTGAAAGAAACTGTCAATGAGTCCTTGATTGATCAATATTGCATGTCTCTATCTGTTTTCATGAGAAACCACTTTGAAGATATCAATACGTAATACAACAAGCATTGTTAATTTCCTACCACTTTGTTTGTAATTCTGTATTGTCTTTACTGTTCTTTTGCTATTTTGTAAAAGGTTGTCTGTCTGTTAATGTTTTCCTCCTTTTATTTTTAAAATAAAAATTTTTTAAAAAGTAAATAAAGAAACCATCAATTCCTCCCCTGAGCTGTTATCTTTCCTGAATAGTTACTATATGGATGTCTTTGTTTAAGTCTAAAGCGCCTTTTCTGAGTCTTTCACATTTTGCAAGTTTGATGTACAACTTTAGTGAGAATACAGATGCTCCTGAAAGATTAACAAACAACAAGATGCCCTGGAAAATGCACTTCTAAGATATATACATTTGCCAACTCAGACCCTTTTCCAAATTTCCATTCCCTTATTTAAAAAAAAAAAAACCAGCCTTTCACCCTGACTGTCTGAATCTTCTCTTAGAAACTTGCCCTTTGTCTTTTTGCCATTGTACCCAGTAATCTAAGTAAACTCCTTGATTATATCATTTGTTAGTAAATTCTTTTTACCACCTGCATCATCAGCCCTCTGTGCTGCCTGGCAAGGCATCCCCATTCTCTGAAAGGATACCAGGAAATCTTATGCTGCCCTGTGATACCATGAGGGTCAGTTGTACAGCAGGACATCATGAGGGTCCAACTGTCCACCAGAACTGGATGAAGGTTCACCCAATGAAGGTTCACCCTTCATCAGGCCACACATTTCCATTCAGTGCAGACTGTAGACATCACAGGGAAGACGGTAGCAGTGAAATTTTTTCCCAGAGAAGATGAGGTCATGGAGGGATGGTCAGGGAGGTGAGTGTTCACAGAGAATTTGATCAAACTGGGGGGGAGAGATGGATATTTGGTGGTCACTGGTGGGTGTGGTTGTAGATAGCCATAAGGGTGAGAATATGGGTTAGTTCAGTGAGCAGACGTGGTCACCGATAAGCCTGGACATTCAGGATGTGGTGCTAGATGAAGATGGTCAGAGTTTTTCTGTGTGATTGTACTCAAGGACCTGCTGGGATCAAACATCACAATTGTGAGAGTGTAGTGTCAGGTGTATCCAGCTCTCACTGAAGAACAAGTCCTCCCCATAGATGATAAGAGTGGATACTACCTGGCCTTTAGGAGGGAATGCCACCTCATAGTCTAAGGAGAACTGCAAGGATACATATGAGCTGGAAATAGGCAAAGCCTGGGTCAAACAGGAATACTAACACCCAAGGTGAGGCAGAGAGAAATGGGCCCAGAAAAGGAGGAACACAGTGCATAGATAAAACCTTCTGTGTAGTACTATTGACAAATGGGTGAAATCAAAGTATATTTAATAACATTTTTAAGAAAGAAGGTAAGAAAGCCCTCCTGCATTCTTCTCATGCTCTGAGCACATTTATGGTTTGCATGATCAGCTCATAGGCATATGATTGCCATGGCCCACAATAGGACTTTATTCCTGGCTAAGCTTCAGGGCCAAGGAAATGAGGAGCCCCACCTGCATTTAAAGAGAGAGAGAAGTATTGCAATCCTCAGAGATTTCTCAGAACCCCAGGAGTTCTGGCCTACTGGAATCCCAATGCGAAGCAAAGCTACTGTGAAGCTGATACAGTTTGATATAGTAGGTGAGATGACACAAAGATTATCTTTAACCTGAAATCCCCAACCTAACCACCCGGAAGGACACTGCACAGCTACAAAAGATACCCAAAGAAAGAGAAAGGAATTGCCTGATTCCATAAAAGTCAATGAGAAGACTCCAGCCTAAGGAATTTTCTTGAAGGGATAGAACAGACCAACGTCTTAGACAGGGGAATGAGATCACAGACACAGAGAAACATCACTGTTAGTTATTTTAAATGTAGGCATCAACTACAGCAGAACTCTCTGAGTAGAAGCAGTAGAGCAAGAAGAGCACAATGAACCCAAAGGCACAGAGATGCACACCCATGGGACTGAGTAGGACTCTGGACAACTCTGCTTCCTCTGCTTCCTCCTCATGGCCTTCCTGGGTCTCTTCTATGTCATCATAACCCTCCAGCACTGGGCCCCCAAACACTGAGGGCCTCTCTTCTCTCTCCTCCACAGGAACAAGTTCGATGTCTTCATAGACACCCTCAGAGGGCAGGGGCTCAGAAAGTCCAGATCCTGTAAGAACACACAAGAACTTTAAAGGACAAACACTCTTGTAGCCTACTCTCCCTCTACCCAAAAGCCTGCAGCCACTCATGGATATTAAAAGCCCCAACACCTCTACATCTTTCTCCTTGAGAGCAGTCACCCCTCACTGGAGCCAAGCACTTTCCAGAGCATTTGAACCCACCCCTGAGGCCCTCAACCTGCAATGAGAGCAAAAGAGGGGAAAAGCCAGCTAGTGCCACAGGAAGTGGCATGTCCCTCATCTATCCATCTTAGAAATAGTGAAACATGAGCCCAGAGGACTCAGATCCTCAACACCTGATGGACCCACCTCATAGGTCTGCCCTAGTCACTAAACAGGGGCTAGAAGGGAGATCAGCCAGCATGTAGGACAGGGACCAGAACAGGAAGGGGTTACCATGGCTGGAGTCTCTCAAAGTTACCCCAGCATGCACTCCCAAGCCCTTTGCTAACTATGCCCAGCCATATCTACCTACCCATGTAGGCAGCTCTGCTGTAGCAATGTTGAACAACCAGAACAAGAAAAACAAGGCCAAACAGGCAGCCAAGAACCAGGCAGGTGGTCTCAGGCAGAGTCCAGGCCTCAGCAACAGGTAGAGGGGTCAAGGAAGGGGCTGTGGGGAATAGAGAAAGGCGGGGCCTCCTGTGTGCTGGGATGCCTGGGGCATTGTGACCCTGTGCCTGGATGACCTCAGCCTCTGAAGTAGAGTGGGAGACCCAAGAGAGGTGGGCCTCGGTGCTACCTGCACAGGCTGATGTTCTCCCAGATACAGCCCAAGTACAGGCCATAGATGGGAGAGACCAGTTAGAAGGCCCAGGTGGAAATTCCAGATAGATTTTTAACCACTAGGTGGTTTGAGTTAGGAGGCACAAGATAGATGCCCCAGGTATGAACAAAGGGAAAGCCCCTGCCTTCTGCCTTAGAAAAAAAGCCACAATACCCAAGAGGCCGTAGAACACTAGGGCCAAGCACCGCAGTCACCAAAGGAAATCCCTCTCAGATGTGGCTGTACTCAGGCTGGGATTCCACACTCAGGCAAGCAGAGGGAAGGAAAGCAAATGGCATTAAACCATGGACCTGGAACACTTGAAGGGAGTCAGCCTTGGGTCCCAGCCTCCCCAGGACCAGGCAGAGCTAAGCTCCTCCTGGCACTCAGGATCAGGAGTATGGTTGGTGAGAAGGGATCAACAACCTGATATGAGGTCCCCAAGACAGCTTCAGGAAAATGAACACCTGAGCACCACAATGAGGAGGTGTGGACAACCCTGAGTAGCACAAATATGCCCAGTACAGAGGCAGGCCATGTCCTACTAAGCCAAAGCCCAACAGTGCAGAGGAGCCTGTCCTTGAATCACCAAATGAGACCTTTCACACTAGGGACCTGTACTGGGGGATGTGGCTCAGTAGAAAACAGCAGACATTTAAAGACAGTGTCTTTGTTCCCCTCTCCCCCCTCACTCCCCATCCACTCACCAGAGCAGCACACACCTGCATGCTCCTTGTGTGTACAGTCACTATGTCCCCAAGGCTTGGCCTGGCAGTCCAACAGTGATGCCTTGCTGCCACAGTACCCCACTTCATCCAGCCACACAGGCCCTGATCCAGGACCAAATGCAGCTCCCCACCTGCATCCATGGCCTGGCCACAGCCAAGCTGTCAGCACATAACATCAGCGTCGGCCAGATCCCAGGAGTCATCACACACTGTGCCCCAGGAACCTGAGTGCCAAAGCTCCACATGCCCTGAGCAGTCATCCTCACCCCCGCGCACCCGCAGTATGCCCTCCTCTGAAAAGGGAGAAAGTGATCATCTCAGGAAAACCCAGGGATGGGTAAATGAAGCAGGACATGAAAGGGATACCTGGGCAACTGAGCATGGAGGAGAGTTGGGAGAAGGCTCATGGCTCTCAGGAATTTCTGCCTTCTCTGTGTGGGAAATTAAGAAGCATTGCAGTATTTGCAAACGGCAGCTTCAAACTTTGTGGAATATTTGTTTTCCCTCCCTTTGTCTTTGTGTCTCCATAACAAAGAGCTTCTGCTCAGGAAAGGAACAGGACTGTTTGTGTTCAAGAGAGCGTATCCACACAGGCTGAGGGACTGCAACACCAGTCCTCTGTGAATGTCCTCAGAAGAGGCCCAGGAGTCCCAGTAGCCTTCCGCACTGGGAAAGAACAGAGGGTTTGAGAGGACTCTAGATGGCCCACAGCTTACTCAGGAGCCTCGTGGCTGTGACCACCCCTCTCACCCTCACACACACCTGCACATCCCCTCCTACTCACCTGCACACAAGACCCAGGCCTCCTCACTGCTGGAGCAGGAATGTGGGTCCCAGGAGGAGGAAGGACACTGCCACAGGGACCTGTCATGCCTAGGCCTGCACTGAATGAAAGTCAGCCGGAAAACCCCAGGGGAAGGCCAGCTCTCTGGCCTGGCCGGCAGCTGCCCACACAGGACCCCTAGGGAGGCAGCGCTCAGGGTCCAGTAGACTCCACCCCAAGTCCCATTGTAGAAAACTTCCAGCAGCCCTGCACATGGCTGTCCAAAATTCTGCAATCTGAGATCCGTGAAATCTGCAGATAGAGAGGCCAGTTGGCAAGGCAGACTGGGAAGCAGTGGGACAAGCATGACAAGCTGAAACCCTGCACAGACCTGAGCAGAAGACTCCGGCGTGCTCCTTGTGCCCACAGTCGTGCTGGCCCCAGCCCAGCAATGGGCACTGCCACAGCGCAGACTCATTGCCCAGGCAGTCCAGCTCGTCCTTCCAGATGGGCCCTGACCCTGCCCCGAAGTGGGTGACCACCGAAGCACTGAGGGCAAGACCGCAACCCAGTTGACCACAGACTACGTGAGCATCCTGTAGGTCCCAGGCGTCATCACACACGGTGCCCCAGGAGCCTCCCTGTAGCACCTCCACGCGCCCTGCACAGCAGCCAGGGCCCCAGCCAGCCGCACCCAAAGGCTTCCTGAGGAGGAACTGAGTAAGGACACATGAGGCCAATTCAGGCCCAGGGCAGAGGAAGAGCTGGGTCCCACACTCACCAGAGCACATGACACCCACATCCCGCAAGGACCAGCAGGGACACTGACACATTGCACTGGGTCAGGAGGGTCTCTGAGCCCTCGCATCGCACTTGGCTCAGCCCAACTGGGACAGCTCCATGGCCAGGGGCTGAGGGATGATAGGCTCGCTGGGCCTCTCCACACACAAGCAGTCTGCACACGACGCTGGCACCACGCAGGTCCCAGGCCTCATCTAGGACGCAGCCCCACACACTCCATCCAGAAAGACCTCCACACGACCATCACAGCGGCTCTGTTCTTCCCTCAGCATAAGGGCTCCAGGGAGACCTGGGAGGCACAGAGAGGAGATCTTGGGTTTTGGGAGAGATTAGGGGTCACAAGAATGGCCACATGCTTCCCCTGCAGGGAAGGGGAGGGACCACCACCCCAGGCAGCCCCACCCAGTCTCAGCCCCTTCTTATCCATCATTTGCACTCCTCTGTTCACTGCTCTCTGACTTTCATCCTCCATGGTTCTACTCTGGCATCCACCTGAGCAGAGGACAGAGGCAGAGTTTCCCGGGGTACAGAGCTTTGCCCCAAGGGTGCTGGATGGGCAATTCCACAAATAAGGTTCTGTTCCCACACAGTGAAACACACCTGGCCAAATGGGAGCATCTCCATCTCCAAAACGGCCTCCTCCTTGTGTGGCCACTGCATTCCCACAGTTGAGCTGATGGCACGGAACAGTGGCATCTTTTAAGCCCCGGTGGGCTGGACAGGTAGGTGCCCAGACCCCCTGCACCAGGAGCTCCATACAGCCCTCACAGGGGCTGCTGCCATTGACCAGTCGGAACCCTGGGGGAGCAGTAGAGTCAGTGAGGCTCCAGATGGCCACTAGACAGAGACACTGATGCTCATGTGAGCCTCTTTACAGTGTACACCAGGTCTCAAGAGTCAGACGAAAGGCAAGAGAACAGCTTTGCAATGTGGTATCATCAAAAATTAGGCTAAGGAATTGTAATATCCATGCCTCCGCCTAAACAGTGATTAAGAGGGGTGGGGAGGGGGAAAACTGTCAAAATCAGCTTTGTCTGAATACTGGATGTGGGAGGACTCCAAGGAGAAAGAAGCTACCTCTGGTGGCTTTGTACACAAGCAGAAAGTGAGACTAGGCAGAGTCGGGCAATGGACACAACACAGAAGTAGTCTGCAAAGACTGAGAGAGTAAGAGTTTTCTCCAGCCCCCCTTTACAGAGAGAGAGACAGAAAGAGGGACAGAGGGAGAGGGAGAGGGAGAGAGGCACCTGTGCCCCAGTTGTCGGCTAATGGCAATGGAAACATTTTCTTGTTCATAGCTCAAGCAATACCTGTAATAACTGGAGCTAAAAAATATATGTTGAAACATGAACTACTGATTTTGAATGTAGGAAAATGAGGTACAATTTGTTGTAGAGAACATCCCTCAAAAGGGCAGGGATATTTAAACTAGGCCTTGAAATATCAGCAAGATTTTCAGTAAGAAGAAATAAAAGAAATGAGAGAAAATGTCAGTATTGAATCATATTGGTGGTAGGAAAGTGTTATTTTCAAGGGTGAGAAACTGAGTTTGATGGGAAAAAAGAGGATATATACAGAACAGTGCAGCTAAAACTAAAAACGCCACCTGCAGTAGTGTTGTGGATATCTCTAAATGGCACATTGTTTATTCAGCAGGAAAAATGACTGAATAGAATGTTTTTGAAAAAAAATAATTTTACTAATAGAATGCAGGACAAATGATAGATGAAATAAAGCCCTGGCAATACTTTAGATAAGAAACTGTGGGTTCCAGTGAATGTGACCCAAATCTTCTTCAGCCATACTACAGCAAAACTGTCAAAAGTATGAGACAAAGAAAGTGCACCAAAAACAGCGAAAGTGTCAAGTCATGTAAAAGGGAACCCTCAAGGCTAACGGTAGGCTGCTCACAAACACTATGCAGGCCAGGAGAGAAAAGGCTATGGGTGATTCGAAGTCTTAAAGGAAAAACTGCCAAGAATGTTATATCCAGAAAACCTCTCTTTATGAAAAGGAGAAATAAAGACTTTGCAACATAAGCCAAAAAAATAAATAAATAAATAACCAGCTGGTTAACAGTAAACCAGCCCTGCAAGAAATGCTTAAAGGGAGACTACACTAGAAGCAAAAGGATGAGAACACACAAAAACACAAAACTCAACAGAGCAGATTCTTAAAACAGAAAAAGTTGATCAAACTCCATTACTACAGAGAACAGCCAAATCACAAAGATGGAAAAAAAGATAAAAAATTAATAGAGCATACATCAAACTAGCTAAAACATTAACAGAATGATGGGAATGTGCATTTGCTTCTCAATATTAACCTTGAATGTAATCACATTAAATGCCTCAATTAAAAGATACACACTTGGTAAGTAGACTTAAAAAAAACTAGACCCAGCAATATGCTACTCATAAGAAATTCACTTCACCAGAAATTATACATGGACTGAAACTAAAGGGGTAGGAAAAAGATATTTCACACAAACAGAAACCAAAAGTGAGCAGGGGTACCTACACTTACTTTGAGTAAAACAGACTTTAAGTCAAAAAAGTATAAAAAGAGACAAAAATGATTTATATTAAGAAACAATTAGACAAAACAATATGAAATAATTGTGTATAAATGTATGTGCATCTAATTCCAGAGAACCCAATTTTATCAAACAGACTTTTTAGAGCTCAAGAGAGAGATCAGATTCCTTACATAAATAATGGGAGATGGCAACATCCCACCTTCGTCAGCTGACAGATCATTGAAAGTAAAAATTGACAAAGAAATGCCAACCTATAAGATAGACCAGTGGACCTAACAAGCATTTACAGACCATTACATGCAACGGTGTTAGAAGACACAATCTTCTCTTTAAACATGAAACATGTTCCAGGTTATTTTAGGCCACAAACTAACCCAAGAGACTCAAAAAGTACAAATAATGGCAGTGTCTTTGTCACCACAATGAAATGCACCTAAAAATCAGCAACATGAGGAACTTCAGAAATTCCTGTATCGTAACATGGACATTTTGAAAGAGATTCTCTTGAATAACCAATGGGTGTGTGAAGAAATCAAGAGGAAACTTTAAAGTTTTGTCAAAGCACATGAAAACACAGTATAGCAAGCACTATGAATGGTGAGAAATGTAGCTCAGTAGTAGGGTGTGTGTTAAGCATGTGCAGGACCCTGGGTTTGATATCCAGAAATACCACCAAAAAATTAAAAACTTAAACAATAAGCAAAAGAATGGTCTGAAGGCTACAGAACATTATAAAAATACTTAAAGGAAAGGTCAGTCCACAAAAGTAAAATTGTCCACATCAAAAAATGGAAAGAATCCAGAAATGGTTGCCAGGCCTGTGATCCCAGCATCTGGAGAGGTTGAAGCAGGAGAATTGCATAGGGAAGCACAAAAGACTCTAAATATCCAAAGCAATCCTGAGGATGAAGGGGGAGCTGGAGGACAGAAGCCTTTCGTTGTGCAGGCAAAGAATCTCTGTTGTTCCACTGCCCACAGGAATCTGGAAGTCAGTGTACGCACAAGCAGGACGCCAGGCTCAGGTGCTCAGGGGAAAGTGAGTCAAGTTATGGAGTCCAGGGGGTCTGGGTTGTGGTGTTGCTCAAGGGGGGGCTCTGGGATAATTTTGAACAGTGGGCAGGGAGAGAGCTCAGCTTGGTATTTCTGGTATCTTCTGTCTCTCTCTCCCATCTCTAGTTTTGCATGTTTTTTCTGTCCTCAGAGAGTGGTCTATTTAGGTCCTTCACTGACATCAGGTATAAAGTACCTGGGGTTTTTTTGTGAATATTTTTGTGAATGTTTTCCCATGTATTTTACATAACAGACCCCCATTAATATATGATTAGGAAATATTTTCTCCCATTATGTGGGTGGTTGTTTCAGTTTTTGAAAATGTTCTTTGATGCGTATTAAGGTTTAAATTTCAATTAAGTAGAACATCTATTTTTTCTTTTGTTCCTCATTCTCTTGGTGTCACATTTATGAATATAATTGCCATGTCCAAGGGCACGAGGCATCACCTCTATGCTTTTTTCCCTGAGTGTTTACACATAGGCCTTTGTTTCATTTTAAGTTAATCTTTGTAGATGGTGTATGGAATGGGCCAGCTTTATTCTTTCCCATGTAGATATTCAGATTCTTCAGTACCATTTGTTCAGAGACTGTTTTTCGGTCAAAGAACGATCATGGTGCTTTTTCAAAAGCATGCTAATCTAAACATGTGCATGTATTTCTGGATTTTAAATTCTACTCCATTGATTACGTTCACCCTCTTTTAACTACTATAGCCTTGTAATAAGTTTCAAAATCAGAAAGTGTAAGTCCTCCAACTTTGTTCTTTTTATATGTGTTTAGCTGTTTGAGACATCTTTATATCTCTATAACTTTTAGGATTAACGTTTTCTTTTATAAAAGGATACTGTTTACATTTTGATAGGGACTGAGTTGAATCTGTGGACTACTTTGGGTGATATCACCATCTTTAAAATACATCCTTCAACCCTTGAATGTGATGTATGTTTTCCTTTATTAGGTCTTGTTAAATTTATTTTTAAAACGGCGTGTATTTTTAAAATACATTTTTTATTTTCAATTAAACACATTTTTATGGGATACAGTGTGACACTGCAATACATGTGTACAATATGTATCGATCAGGTCAGCACAACATATATCTAATACCTTAGACATAGATCTCTGTGTTCATCAGAGATATTGGCCTGTATTTTTTTTTTTTTGGTTTTTTTTTTTTGTTGTTGTATTTTTGTATAGTTTTGGTATTGAGGTGCCTACTTCTCCATGTCCCAGTCCCAACATGCCAAAACCAGCCTCCAGACACAAAAATCACCTCTCATGGGACCCCAGAAGTGCGCTTGACCCACCAAATCTCTAAAGAACTTCCCACATATCCCACAAACAATTGAAAGGTATTTGGCAAACACTTCCACTTTAGTGGAAGAAGAGGCTGGAGTCTCTCCTGCTGAAGGAAGGAGGTTTCTGATACTTCCAGAGAAATAAAGAATCAGTACCAGGAAAGAGAAGAGGCAAGAGAGAGTAAGGCCTGTAGCCCACATCCAGGAATGCTCAGCCTCAGGAGCAAGACAGACAGGATGTGAAGGGCCAGGCCCTCTGGTGCTATTGAAATCCCCTGTGAGGTCTGAGGCTATTAGCTCAGCTGACTTGTTCTGGTCACCAGATTCCACCCTATCCTCCTGAAGTCTTAACAAGTTCCTACCAATCCATGGAGTTCTATAAGAAGTGAATGATTACATGGATGTCTCGAATGTCATACCATCAGTAACCCAGTATAGACTGTTATCAACAGTCTTGCCATTTAGTGTTCTCAGTACCTCTGGAAAGAGATCATATTCCATTTTATATGAGAGCAACATGATGGTCAGATCCTTGCCAAAACAACATTAGAGTTCTCTACTAGGAACTATAAGGATCCATTCTGCCCAAGGACCACCACATGAGGGTACATTCTACACAAGGATACCATGAAGGTCAACTACCCACAAGAACTTCTTGAAGGCCCATCTTACCTCAAGCAAGCCATGAATACTGCCAGTTTTGCAAAACTATTCCAGACGAGACAAGGAAAACAATTCCAGCAAACATATTTTCCAGAGAGGGAGTAGTCATGAAGGTACAGTCCTTTATGTATTCTTTTTTTAGGAGTTTGACTGATGTGGGGGAGATCCTGGGTGGTGATGATGAGTTGGCATGGTTCATGGTTTCTCTAATATAAGAAACACAAAATACAAGGAATTTGAAGAGCAAAATAAAGGATGGCTAATAGGAATCAAGGAAACGAATGTTTTGCAAATGGGGAAAGGATATAGATTATGGAGGGAGGAAAAGAAGAGGAAAGGAAAGTAAAAAGAATTAAGATGTGTTATGTATATGTAAAAACTCCCCACAATGAGTGCAATCACTATGTACTGCAAATATGTACTAATAAAAAAATTTTAATGATTGGGCATAGTTGTGGACAGAGGTGGCCAGGAGGTATACATATGAATTGTTTTGGTAAACAAAAGTGGTCACAGGTTGATCTGGACATGCAGGATACAATCCTAGAAAACAATGGTTAGAGTTCATCTGTAAGGTCACAGAATGTGCTGGAATCAAGAACAGAGCAGCTGTAGCAGCTGGAGTTTCAGATGCATCCACCTCCCACTGAAGGAGGATTGACCACATGTGAAAGGAGATTCCTTACATGGTTTGCTGGGAAATCCCTCTGCAGATCTCAGAAGAACTTTGAAGACAACAAATGCAAATCAATAAAAGTGATACATCACATAAACAGAAGCAAGGAAAAACCGTACATGATCATCTCAGTAGACACAGAAAAAAAATCTTTCACAAAATCCAACATTATTCATGATTTTAAAAAACCTTATAAAAGTAGATATAAAAGAACTTTCTCTAAAAAGCATAACACTAATTTTGTCAAAAAGGTGCAGAAACATGTCTATGAGACCCACATTTATTTTTAGAATATTTCTGTTGATGAATTATTAATTTTGATTTTATGAGTTGTACTATATTAAACAATGAATAATTAACAGGAAAAATAAAAAATAAAATATTGAATTTTTATTATTATTGAGTGTTTATTAAAAAAGGATTAAGAGACTTCTGGGAAGATGACAGAGTAGTGAGCAACAGAGAAAGAGTCTCTCTGAGATTTGGTACAATGTAAAGAAGAAAAGGAGGAAAGCGGGTCCTCAGGCACCAGAAATGATCTGAAGTTAGAATTGAAGCCCACAGGGAGAGCAAAGAGAGACTTCAACAAAGCGGAAGGAAGAGGCAGGTGAGGCTTTTTGCCTGAATGTAGACCCACTGCATGAAAGGTGCAGCTTTAACCTACAGATGTACGGTGACTACTGGCAATACAAGCAGCCTCCAAGGAGAAGTACACCAGTGTAGTGGAGCAGTGGACACAGCAGACTAAAGAAGCTGGTGAGTTCTCCCCATTTGGACTTCCTGCAAGAGAGAGCAATTGGCCGGGAGCCATCTTAAAGAGAGGCCAACTGAGCTTGGGACTCAGAGTAGCTGCTGGATCCACCTAGTGGCTTCCAACAAGTGCAGCATGGAGGGTTTGGGGACTGCTATGGGCTGAATGGATCTGGTACTAGCTTTGCAGCCAAAGGCCATCCTGAACTTTAGTGTAAATAAGGCTACTGGCTCACTGGAATTAACCATTACCCCACTGTGGGGCTTCTAAAGGTTTGCTGGGATTGATCAATCTGAATTTGGACTTTATCTGGCCATGCTGTCTACCAGTGGCAGCAGAGACACACCTTGAAATGGACTTTTTTTCTTTTTTTCTTTATTTTCTTTCTCTCTTGTTATGTTTAGTTCTTTGTTTGTTTGCTTTTTCTTCATTGTTTGTTCTTGTTTTTATATGAGTGTGAACATAGTCTCTAGGTTTTTTGTGTTATTGCTCTGTTCCATTCTTTTTCTTTCTTCCTTCTCTCTTTCATCTTGTCTTCTGCATCAGTTTCCCAAAGTTTGCATGACCTCTTTTATCCTCCAGCCTTGCTTTTAATCTCTTCCTCTTCTTCTATTTCTGTATTTTCCCCCTAAATCCTTTTAAATTTTCTCTCCTGAGGGCAAAATTTCCATGTTGAGGGCTTATTTACTGCCTACAATTTTCTAGTTTGTTTTAGATTTTGTTATATAGCCACAAATCTAGTTCATACAGTTAAAGGTGGCAAATTAATAGTTACCTGAGTTTCTCATTTTAAAGGTGGTGTTTGATACTATAGTTACTGCTGATTGTAGAACTTTAGTGAAAGTTACAGAATTATTTTAACCACCTATTTTTCCTGGCATACAAAGACTGAGACTGCCTAAGAGTGGCAAGTGCCAAAGATATAGGCGCTAGACCAAGTAAGAAGTACATTCTCATCCCTCCAAAATTGAAGAGGTATGATCTTCTAACAGACTCAAAACCCAAAAACCAGCAACATCTGGAAGGTACCTCTGAAAAGTAGTCATTTCCTAAGGTTCCTAAATACTGGCAATAAAACAAATCACTATAGCCTAATTACAAGCATCAGCCCAGAACTATACTTTAAAAATAGAAAATGAGAAGTCACTTAAACAAGATACAACCCCAAACACCCAATTTATCAAAAGTAAAACCACGGGGCAATGAAATGGGACAACCTGAAAGTAGGTAGCACCAAACATAAATGAGGCTCCTGAAAAAAATTGAATCAAAAATAATTTCCCAGATAACTACAGAGGTGGTGACCACAACAAAAAACATGCTTAGTGACTCCAAAACAGGTACAGATAAAAAACAGAGGAACAAAGGAAAATGATGGAAACCATGAATGTCCTACATAGGAAAAGAAATGAAATCCATAAAACAGATTCAAGAAGATATGAAGGAGACTAAAAATTCCATTGAAAGTATCCACAACAGAATAAATCAATGTGAGGACAGAATCTCAGAAATAGAAGACAGGCTTGCAGTTACCAATCATGAAAAGAAAGAGTTCTTTAAAATACTACAGAACTATGACTAATAAATCCAGCAGCTGCAAGATGATTCAAAGAAAAATAACATAAGTGTGATTGGAGTCAGTGAAAAAGCAAGAGATAGCAAAACTGATATAAAAAAAAAAAAACAGATATTGTTAACAGATATTGCAGAAAACTTTCCTGGCAGGGAAAAAGAATTTGACGTACAGAAAAATGAGGCATAGAGGACTACAATTAGACATGATCAAAAAATTTACAGCAGGGCATATCATAGTTAAATTTCCAAAAATTCAACACAACAATAGAATATTAAAAGCTGTTAGAGAAAAAAACAAATTACCTAAAAGGAAACCCCATCAGAAATACAGCTGACTTTTCAATACAAACCTTCAAGTCAAGGAGAACCTTGAGTGAAGTATTTCAACCCCCACAAAAGAACCTCTAATCCAGGTTGATGTACCCCCACAAAACTATCTTTCAAAATTGATGGAGAAATAAGACATGACAAAGAACACTGAGGAAATTCATGAACACCAAACCAGGACTCCAAAATGTTCTGCAGAACATGCTAGAAAGAGATAACACAGACTAAAAATCCATCAACTCCAAAAGAATTAATCCAATAGGCAGGGGGAAAAATGAAGGAGCCAACAACAAGAAAACAGCATAACAAGGATAAGTCAATACATACCAGTGTAACCATCAATGTTAATGCTCTCAATTCACGAATCAAAAGAAACAGACTAGCAAAATGGATCAAAAAGCAAGATCTAACAATATACTGCAAAGAAGAAAAACATTTAATTCAAAAAGAAATTCATAAACTAGAAGTCAAAAGATAAAAGCAATATTCCGTGCACCAGGAACCCAGAGAAAAGGGGTAGCTCTTCTATTTGCAGACAAAGTGGATTTCAATCCAAAACTGATTAAGAGAGACAAAGAAGATAGCTACATGCTTGTAAAGGGAACAATCCAAGGGGAAGAGATCACAATCATAAATATATATGCAACAAATAACAATTCACCCACCTATATAAAAAAATATTAACAGACATGAAAAATCAAATAAGCACTAACACAATTGTATTTGGGGATCACAATATCCCACTGTCACAAATAGACAGATCAACCAGACAAAAAATCAACATTGAAATATTAGAAATGAAACAAACTTTTGCAACAAATGGACTTAGTAGATGTTTACACAATGTTCTACCCCACAACATCGGAATACACGTTCTTTTCAGTTGCACACAGGACATTCTCCAAAATGGACCACATGGAAGCCCATAGAACATACTCAAGTAAATGCAAAGTAATTAAAGCTATCTCATGCATATTATCAGACCATAGTGCAATGAAATTAAACATCAATCACAAAAAACCCATAAGAACTTTATAGACACATGGAGATTAAATAACACCCTCTTGAAAAGCCAATGGGTCACAGACAAAATTAAGAAGAAATTAGACAGTTTCTACAATGAATGATAATAACAATGCATCATACCAGAATTTATGATCTACAATGAAAGCAATCCTACATGGAACATTTCTGGCAGTGAATAGCTATATCAGGAAAACTGAGTGAGCTCAAATACACAACTTAATGTTGAATCTCAACCTTTTAGAAAAACAAGAGAAGGCCGAGCCCAAAGCTGGTATGAGGGAATAAATTATAAAAATCAGAGCAGAAATTAATGCAATACCGACTAAGAATACAATATAAAGAATCAAGGAATCAAAGATTTGGTTCTTCAAAAGATTAAAAAAATTGACAGACCCTTAGCCAACTGTTATGACTTGTGTCTGGATGTCCCCCTAAAGCCTCATGCAGTCATGGGGCAGGCTTCTAGGGTTTATGATTGATTCATGGTCCAATGTCAGAATTATGGATGTGAATACTATACTCACCCTGGGGCGGATAGTTTGCATACAATGTAAGGGAGGGAAAGAAGCTGCTTGCCACTGCTCCCCCATTTTGCTCTTCTTGCTTTTGCTGTTTTCCACCACCATGAACTGTTGCCCTCTGCCATGTGCCACTCTGCCTTGGAGCCAGCCGAGTATGAGCTGAAACTTCCACAGACTGTGTGCTAAATAAAACCTTTCCTTCCTTAATTTTGGAAGGCTGGTATTTTGTCTCAGCAATGAGAGAAAACTAACCAAGACAGAATTTGGTAACAGGGGTGAGGTCGTTGCTGTGACTACACCTGACCATATGGTTCAAGAGCCTTTGGAAATGGCTTATGGGAAGTGTTTGGAAAGGTTTGGAGATGTCACCTGAAGGAGTAGAGCTGGAATACCTTTGGCTGTTCTGTATGGGCGATTCTGGTCAGAGCTCAGAAGACCAGAAGACTGATAGAAATCCTGCCGGTAAAGACCCAGCTTGGGAGGATTCTAGGGGGAATATAGACTGCATTGGTTGTTGGACTCCAGACAATATATGTTATGGCTTGGTAGAAAGTTTGTCTGCATTTTGCTTGTGTCCAGAGACTTTGCCTAAGATTGAGATTAAGAGCAGTGGACTAATTAATCTGGAAGAAGAAATTTCAAGGCAGTTGAATGTTGAGGCAATGGCGTGGCTATTGTTTGGGGCTTTTAGCCAGATTTATATTGAGAATCAAGAGCAAAGAGCCCAGAAGGATGATTTAAAATGTTATGAGTTTAGCCAGAAATGAAGCTCCAGTAAAGCTGTGGACTGCAAAGATAGATCTGAGGAGATTTTGAGTGCTGAGGAGGAACAAGAGAATCAAAAAGATGGCCTGAGGGTGTCAAAAGAATCAGCAAGTCTTCACCCTTTGCAGCCTCAAAACTGCAAATGTGAAAGACTTGACTTTGAGAAGAAAGCCACAGAGCGTCATGTTCTAGAATAACAGCAGAGGCTACATCAGGTTTTAGAATTGTGGCAGCATAGAGAATTTTTTATTCAGAATCAGATTCAGAGTGCCTGGCAATCCAGGCACTCAACTCCTATGGCCAAGAGAGAGAAAAGCCTGGCTACTGTTCCAGGTGGCAGCAGACCTTGGCAACATCACCCATATGGTGCTGGTTATACGTGCATGCAGAATGCAAGAGTTCTAAGTTTAAGAAGGCTTCCACCTAGACTTCAGAAGGCCTGGGAGGCCAGGTAGTGTGCCCCTGAGAGGGCAATGTGTTAAGCTGTGAGTGTGAAGCAGAAAGTGCACTGAAGACCACGGAACCTTGGAAAAGCCAGGAACGTGGACTGTCTGAGGAAGGTTGCAAGGAGGGAGCAAAATGGGCCTAAGAGAGAAGCCAGGGAAGCTACAACTACTGGAAGTGCCATAGGGGTGGAGTCACACAAGGCCTTTGGAGCTCACAACTTACCACAGATTGCTTTAGAAGTTCCACATGCAACTATGGGGCATAACATTAGAGCTGCTGGATTTTGGACTTGCTTTGGTCCCAATGCTTTGTATCCCCGTTTGTACTTTTTGGAATGGTAATGTCTATTTTGTGCCATTGGATATTGGAAGTGTTTAACTTTTTATTTGTACAGGGGCTCACAGGTCAGAGTTTGCCTTACATCTTGGAGACTTGGGACTTGGACTTTTCAGCAATGCTGAAACTGTTAGGACTTCGGTAACTCTTGGAGATGGACTAAAATGTCTTATGCATAAAGGGATATACACGAGTCTTTGTTGGGCCAGGGGTGGAATGTTATGGCTTGTGTCTGGATGTCCCCCTAAAGCCTCATGTTGTCATGAGGCAGGCTTCTAGAGTTTATGATTGATTCATGGTCCAATGTCGGAACTATGGATGTGAGTACTATACTCGCCCTGGGGCAGGTAGTTTGCATACAGTGTAAGGGAGAGAAAGAGGCTGCTTGCCACTGCTCCCCTCTTTTGCTCTTGTTGCTCTTGTTGTTTTGCACCACCATGAACTTTTGCTTTCTGCCGTGTGCCACTCTGCCTTACAGCCAGTCGAGTATGAACTGAAATCTCCACAAACTGTATGCTAAGTAAACCTTTCCTTCCTTAATTTTGGGTGTCAGGTATTTTGTCTTAGCCATGAAAGAAAAGTAACAAAGACACCAACCTTATCAAAAAAGAAAAGAAAAGACTCAAATCCACACAATTAGGAATGAAAAGGGTGAAATCACAATGGACCCTGCAGAAATACAGAAGATCACCTCTATCTACTTCAAGAACTACTATTCTAAGATGGAAAATGCAGAAGTATAACCCTAGACACATGTGAATTACCAAAGCTGAATCAAGAGGGTATAAAAATCCTAAATAAACTAATATCAATCAATGAAATTGAAGATGTACTTAAAAACTTACCAACAAAGAAAAATTCAGACCCAGATGGATTCACTGCTGAATTCTACAAGAAATATAGAGAAGACTAATACCACTATTTCTCAAACTCTATAATGAAATTGAAAGGGAGTCAATACTCCAAAATTCACTCCTACAATCAGCCATTACCCTGATATCAAAACTAGAGAAGGATCCAACTAAAAAAGAGAATTACAGTCCAATTTCACTCATGAACATAGATGCAAAACTCTTCAATAAGATACTGGCAAGCAGAATGCAGCAAATTATCAAGAAGATTATGCACAATGACCAAGTGGGATTGGTCACACAGATGCAGGGATGGTTCAACATATGCAAATCAATAAATGCAATACACCATATTAATAGAGCCAAGGACAAAAATCATATGGTCACCTAAAGAGATGCAGAAAAAGCACTTGACAAAGTCCAACACCCATTCATGATAAAAAAAAAAACCCTACAGAAAATTGAACTAGATGTTCTTTATCTTAATCTGATAAAAGCCATCTATGACAAACTAAGAGCTAATATCACACTAAATGGTCAAAAACTGAAAGCTTTCACTCTAAAATCAGGGACAAAGACAAGATGTCTGCTATCACCAGTTTTATTCAATATAGTTCTGGAAACAATAGCCAAAGCAATTAGAGCAGAGAAAGAAATAAAAGGAATAAAAATAGGAAAGGAAGATATTAAATTATCATTAAATACAAGATACTATACATAGAAGACCCAAAAACTCCACCAAAAGACTTCTAAATTTAATAACCAAATTCAGTAGCAAAACTGGATATCAAGTCAACATTCAAAAACCAATAGCCTTTCTGTACACAAATAACAAACTCACTGAGAGAGAAATTAGAGAAATAACACCAGTCACAATAGCATCCCCAAAAATGAAGTACCTGGAAATCACTAACAAAGGAAGTAAAAGACCTCTACATTGAAAACTGCAGTACTATACAAAAAGAGACTGAGGACAATCAGGAAGTGGAAAGATATCCCTTGCTCTTGAGTGGAAAGAACCAATATAGAGTAAACGGCTGTCCTTCCAAATTGTTATAGAGATTTAATGCAATTCTTTTTCATTTTAAAGAGAAAAAAATAACAAAATAACAACAAATACAAAAACAAAACTTCACAGACATAATAAAAACAATACAGAATTTCAAAACAAGATGATAGGAATTAACAGTGGTTGTTATATTACATATTATTATCTTCAATGAAGTTGCTTAGATTATCTCATGTAAGAATACAAGATTGATCAAACAGTTAAAGAGAATAAAAGTATTCCAGCAGCACATCTTATAGAATGAGAGAAAATAGTCCTAAAATTCATTTGGAACCAGAAGAGACCTATAATAGCAAAGGCAATTCTGAGCAACAAAGGCAAGGCTGGGGGCAGCCCTACAATATCAGATTTAAAATTATACTACAAAACTACTGTGATAAAAGAAAAAAGCAGGGGCTGGGGATTTAGCTCAGCGGCAAAGCGCCTGCCTGGCAAGTGCAAGGTCGTGAGTTCGGTTCCTGGTACCGGAGAAAAACAAACAAACAAAAAAAAAAATAAAAGAAAAGAAAAAAGCATGGTCCTGGCAAACTTTGGGAATGTGGTGCAGAAGACAGGAGGGAAAGAGAAGGTCTAAATAAAAACAAGAACAAAACAACCAAAAAACCCAGAAACCTTGTTCACATTCATAGAAAAAACAAGAGCAAACAATTAAGCAAAAACAAAACAAAATAAAAACATGTATATATATGTACATAGAAGGGTAGCTGGGATAACTGTACTGCTGATGTCTGGTGGTTGATTGAAAGGAACAGTTAATGTTTCAGTGTTTTTATATATTTTGACCAACTTTGCATGCTTATATCTGGTAATCTGAGCAACTTATGTGAAGACAACAATATGCAGTACAACAACCATTGGTGAATTCCTACCATCCTGTCTAGTGAAACTCTGTATTTTCTCTAATTTTTTTAAGTTATTGTTTTGTTATTCTCATTAATCATTTGATCAATCTTCCAGTCTTACATCTGATAATCTGAGCAACTTCATTGAAGATAACAATATGTAATATAACAACCACTGTAAATCCCTAGAATTTGGCTTGAACCCTGGTATCATTTTTAATGTCTTTGTATTGTTTTGTTTGTATTTTGCTATTGTTCTTTTGCTGTTTTTTTTTGTTTGTTTTTTTTTTTTTTTTGGTTTTTCTCCGGTACCAGGAACCGAACTCACGACCTTGCACTTGCCAGGCAGGCGCTTTTTGTTGCTGAGCTAAATCCCCAGCCCCCTGCTGTTATTTTTTAAATGAAAAAATTTTAAGAAAACAACTACACATGTGAAGAGAATATTAGACTTTAGGGAAATGCAAATAAAATCACTACACATGTATTAGTGTGGCTAAAATTAGAAGACTGATTAGTGCTGTTGGTGAGGATGTGAAGCAACCAGAACTCAAAATATGTAATACACTTTGGAAAACAGCTTAGGAGTTTTATAAACAGCTAAACATACACCTACCACATGGTCAATTATTTTATTGCTAGGTACTTGCCTAAAAGAAATTAAAGCATATGTGTCTAAAAAGACAGTACATGAGTGTTCATAGCAGCATTATTCATAGTGTCCAGACACTGAGGCACCCCAAATGTCCCTGTGTAGGTGAATGAATAAACAAGCTGCCATATGTGCATGCAATGGAATCTGGCTCAGGAATGAAAGGGACTGAAACTGCTGAGACAGGATGAATCTCAAGATTTCCAATGAAAGATAGCACACACTGTATGATCCCCTTTACATAAAAATTCTAGAAATGCAAATGAACATTTAGCGCCAGAAAGTACAGCTGTGGTTTCCGGCAAGGGCAGGAAGAGGAAAGAGTGCTGGGTTGACAGGATGTTCAATATCTTGATTGTGGTCATAGCTCCGTGTGTGCGCTCATAAGTCAAAACTCATTAAATTGTGCACTCTAGATCTGTGCAGCTTATTATATGTCAGTTATACCTCAGTAAAACTGTTTTTAAAGAAAAACTCCTGATCCAAAATGCCCAGAGTCAGTAACGTGTGTCACACACTGCCCATGCCTGTGCCGGTTCAACAACCACCAGTGCAAAGCTTTCTTCAGAAAAAAGTTATCATTAGAAAATCAGTCACTGTAATTTGCCACATTGAAAAACCAAGGAAGAAAAATCATCTTCCATCTTCAGATGCAAAAACCTATATAAAACTTAACATCATTTTATGAATACAAGTAAATAAAATCAAGTCTTTGCAAACTAGAAAAGGGAGGGAACTTCCGCAACCTGATTAGGAGCATCACCAGACACACCCATGGCAAGTGTCCTACTTTCTGCTCTGACCACTTCTGGTGAGCTGTGCACCAAAGGTGGTAATCAACACAAGAAGATAAGGGGAGAGGGGAGCAAGAGGACGGGAAAGTAGGGAGCTGAAACCATCCTTACGGAGAATGCCACTGACTGGGATGGGAAAAGTCCAGGAGAATTTGCAGGAAAGTTGGTAGCAGTCACAGATTTCAGCAAGTATCCTGAATACAGCCAGTAAACAAGAGTTAACTGTCTCTAAACAATAAACAGAAAATTAAATCTCTTAAGTAGCTCCCACTTGTGAAAGCAGCAAAAATATCAAATATCTAGGAATCAACCCCATGAAATATATGGGAGGCCATTATGCAAAAAACTGAGGATACTGCAGGGAGAGGTATGTAAATGTGGAAACACACCAAGTTTATAGGTTGTAAGAATCAAGCTTATGAAAATATGAAATTTTCCTCAATGAAACTGTAACAGGGGCCAAGACTTGACAGTTTGACAAGCATACCTATGATTTACATGAAAATCCATATGGGGAGGAAGAGTTAAACAGGCTACTGGAGCTAAATTCAGAAGTACAGTTGGATTTGACTGCAGTCACTGGGGTCTTCTTTGAGGTAGAGGCAGTGTGGACTCAAGACCATCGGGACAGAGATAGAAAGCAGGTCAAGTAGCAGCTTTCTTCCTCACTGGAATGAGCTTGAGTAGAACATGCAAGTGTGGATGCTACAAAGAGGCAAAGAGGCAAAGAGGAGGAGGCTTCAGGGATGGGGCTTGTACCCTTTTGTTCCTAAGGCAGGAGATGAGCTGCTTCCACATGATGTCCAGAAGCCCAAACACAAAGAAGGTGGAGACCCAAAGAAAAGCCCCTGAGTAGCAAAGCTGGAGGAGGCTACCCCACCCAGCAGCAGGGGCCCAGGATGGATGTGGACTCAGATAAGGTGGCTGGAGCAGGAGGTCAGGCCCTGCCTTGTGGCTGATTTCTGAGAAAAGCCAGGGGAGCTGGCTAAGAGTTAGAAAGCAGGAGGGTGTGGCAGTAAGGGACAGGGTGTGCGGGAGGAGGGATGTGGAGTCTAGGCGTGTGCTTCTGGGTGTTGGGCTCTTGGTAGGGCAGGACATGGAGGTCATACAGGAGTGACTATGAGGAACAGGCAGGACACTCATTTCCACGCTTCCAGGGTTCCTCCCGAGCCTGAGATTCTGCTCAAGCATCAGCCCACACACACATTCTCCTCCCCTGTCACCTTTGTGCCATACAGCTACCCTTCATTTATGTACTGTGCTTCTCACTGACACCTGAGCCCCAAGTGGGAGCTGGGGTTGTAGTTGAGTCCCACATCTAGAGTAACCCTGACACAGTTCGGGTCTCACAGACATTGCTGAAACGTGAATGAGTGACTGATATGAGTTTTTTTCTTCTTGTTTTTATTTTTTATTTTATTAGTACATTTTAGATATGCATAACAATGACATTCATCATGGGGAATTTGTACCTGCAGTGATATATCCTGCTTCTTCTTTTTTTCCCCATTCCCCTACCTTCCTTTCAACTCCTCTTCCCTTTCTTATTTACAAAAGCTCTATTTCCATATTTTTCCTTCTATTCTTTTTTCTTCTCCCTTCCTTCCTTTCCCCCGCCCCCTCCCTTATTCCCCTCTCCATTTGAACATTTTCTTCCCATTTCCCAATATCCATTGTATATTTTGGTTGTTATTTACAGTTTCAGTTTCACATAACAAAGGAGTGACTGACATTTGCAAAATGACTTTGGGGCAGGGGGCCATAGAGCCAACAAGGCTGGTCCTTAGGCCAAAACTGGGGTCTGGACTGTACTAGGACTAGGGCCCCATACTAGCCTTGGGGGTTACAGGTCCCTAGCCCACCTCCAAATGGCAGGTCAGCTGCCTCTTGTGACTAATGAGTCTCTTTTCAGACAGTAAAAGGTTAGAGGTTGGAGCCTCCTATCAGGCACTTTCACCACAATTCCCACTGCCTCCTGACCCCCACAGCCATGCCCAGGTCACACCCCTTTTGTGGAACATCAAGCCAGACACAGCCAGTGGAGGTTGGGGATACCTCAGAGGACCACCTGCCATAAACAGCATAGTCAAAGGGTCATGATGGGAGACTACAGTGTCCCAGGGCTCCAGACAAGTAAACACTGTGGCCTCAGAAAGGGCAGAGCGAGGGGCAGTGGTCACCTCAGGGTCTCAGTGCTGAAGGCATAAGGTCCTGACATCTGTATCCCCTTCCACAGCTCAGCTGTCCTGTGACCCTCAAAGTTGGTCAGCTAGGGATGAGGAGGGGGTAACAACAAGGTAGGACTGCTTTGAGCAAGCAGATGGCAAGGGTCTGGGTGGCCTATATCCACAGTTCAAGTCTCTAATGGGGCAGTGGGCAGGGATCTTCAGGTGGTTTGCATCTCAAGCCTCTTCTGGGGGTAAGAATGTCTGTCTTCACCACACTTCATGGCCACACATCAGTCCTGTCCCACAAGGACGCCAAGGTTCAGGGCAGATGTCCATCTGCCTCTGATCTGGCCCTTCTAGCTGATAGGCATGGTCAGATGGGAGGCAGCTGGAAAGAGCAGAAGGCAAGAGGAACTTTCCATACACCACCTGGGGGCCAGGGTAAGGCATGGCCTGAACTTCCTCCACCCAGCCTTAGCCCCTCCTCAGGAAGCTCCCTGCCTAAGCAACTTCTCTCTCCAAGTTCCTTGGCACAGAGAATGTGCCAGGGCAAGGAGGGCTCTCTGTGTGTATACTCTGCTTATACTTCAGAAGTATACCCTGGCCAAGGCAGGAGGGGTTGCTGGCTTTCAGCTGCTCATCACTAGGCGGCCCTTCCCACCCTGATGAGACAGGGTATGTTTGGACCTGCCCAGTGGCAGGAGACTTTCCTAGCCAATCCTGACTGCTACCCTTGGGAAGTAGCACAACACAAGGAGATGCCTGCTTCAGTCTCTAGCCACTGGTTATTTTCTCTGATGCAGAGTGTTCTCTTACTGGGGGAAGAGTGAATTTTGCAACCGACTCCCCTGGATTTGCATTTTCCAAGATCTGAATCTTGCTAAAACCTGGATGGTTACAAAGACCCTGTGCTCCTTCCAAGAACAGCTCCACACCCCTCTTGTCCTGGGGCTGCCTCTAGACTCCCTGCAAGATCCAGGACCAGGTTGGTTTCAGCTGAGAATAAGAGAGGTCTTATTCTTAGCTCAGAGCTTGTGGTGGTCCTCAGTTACCCCTGCCCCTATCCCTGCTCCTCATATTTCTCCAGAACCACACCCTCTACTTCTCGTACTGATCCCTCTCTGAGCCTCAAGGACAAGGTAAGTTACTGAGTTTGCCAAGTCCCTGGCCCATAGCAGCATTCAGTCCTCAGCAAAGCCTGGGAAGAGTGGTTAAGCCCAGGTTCCTTCACAGATACAGAAGATAGCTGGCAGTCAGACTGGAGTGCATGGGATGGGTGGAAATCAAACTTCATGAGCCTTTACATGGGTGAGAGCTGAGGAATGCAACAGCTCATATTCCTGAGTGTGCCTGTGTGCTGACCTGGGTATGCATCTGTGTGTATGTGTCTGAATGTGCATCTGCCTATACCTGTATGCTTCTGTACATACCTATGTGACTGTACCTGTACCTTAGTCCATGGGTATGCACCCGTGTATGTACCTGTGTATGCCTGCATATGTGCCATATGCACCTGTGTAATACTATGTGCACCTGCATGTGCCTGTGTATGCACCTATGTGCTCACCTATTTGAACAACTATATATGTACTTGTGTGTGTGTGTGCACCTAGAAATACTCACATGTGCCTGAGTGCAGTGAGTATGCCTGCATGTCCTGTGTCCGTAATCTGGATGGGTACTGAGCCTGATGATGTCTGTTGGTGAACATCCTTCTTGGGGGCAGACATCTTTGTAAAAGGGGCAGTGTGTCTGTGGTTTCGTTGTTATCCCTATTTCAAAGTTGCATTTGTCCACTTACTTCTGTGAGAGAAAATGGGACTCTCAAGACTGAAGGGCTTGGCATCTGTCTGTCTCCTGGGCAGGGGCACAAGTGTTTGGGGATGTTTGTGTATACTGGGGCTAGGTCTGCTTGAGGGCTGTGTTTGTTTGTTTGTTTGTTTCTCTGTTCGTTTGGAGACAGGGTCTCACTCTGTAGTTCAGGCTGGCTTCAAACTCACAGTGATCCTCCGGCCTCATGCTCCCAAGTGCTAGGGCTACAGATGTGTGCCACCAAACCTTGCTGGGCTGTGTCTTTATCTATCTGGCGGGATCCTGCATTCTGTGTGGGAGACTTGCTGGGGGTATTTGCCCGTGGTGTGGGGGAGGATATAGTTTTGACGGCTGTAACAGAATCTAAGTTTGGGGGATGAAGTGTGTGATTCTGTACTTGTATTAAATTTGGAGAGCATTGTGTTGTATGTGAGTATTTGGGGGGCTATCTATACTGTGTCTTGTATATAGGGCATGAAGCTATTCTGAGCCAGGTTCAGAAGCCCTGGTATCATAGGCACCCCATGGTCCTTTGGCAGCACACACTGGGACATTCCAGTTTGTCTCCATATATCTGTGCGATAAGAAGTAGGGCTTGCTGCTGTGAATCCAGCCCATATAAGGTGGTCCTTGTTCCATCTTTCAAAGAGAGACTCAGGGCATGGTGGTGCATGCCTATAATCCCAGCACTTGGGAGGCTGAAGCAGGAGGATTTTCATGAATTTGAAGCCAGCCTGGGCTACACAGTGAGTTCAAGGACAGCCTGAACTAAGTAGCAAGATCCTGTCTCAAAAAAAAAGAAAAAAAGTTAAATTCAAAGAGAGAGAGACAACTAGAAGAGGCAGGTGTTTTTCCTAAGCCCCACAGCTGGTAGGGGGCAGGTCTGAACAAAAGCTTGTCATAGGTCACAAGAGCCTTGTTTGGAAGTGGAAGGGCCTGGGTCTTGTTTTGCCCAGCCTGGCTCCCAGGCAGATCATTTGGAGGCAGCAACGCCAGGGATCACGGCTGTGCAAAGGGAAGATCTCCACACACCAGGGCTTTCTCTCCTGCTACATGGCACATCTGATGGCCCAGGTGCCCAGAGTGAGCTCATGCATCTGGGCCAGGATGAAAACTATTCCTACCAACCTCACTCAGGCACTGAGAAGCATGCTGAGGTTAAGGGGTGGGTTGTACAAGGATCTGGGGTGTCTGGGAAGCCCAAGGACAGTGGGAGGGCTGACAAAGGACAAAGTACCCACTTCTCAGAGCATCTACTCTGACCAGCAGTGGCAGAAGGTGCAGCCCCTTCACAGCTTTGCTACTCCAGTCTCAGCTCTTAGATGGGCTTGGCTCCATGGAGTGTGCTTTCACGGCTCATGGATAGCTGCAGATGGAGGGACACTGTTTTTCGTTTGGTGACCTGCCACCTCAGTTGAGGGCACATTAGAGGCACTATAAGGGTGGAGGAAAGTCTGGAGATTTGTCCTCAGCCATTCCTGTCCAAATGCATTTTTCATACAATTACACAACTCATTCAGCAAACTTACTGAGCTTTACTTTAAGGTTAATAGCCAGACACATCAAAGCCCATGTCTGAAATTACAGTAAAGATACACAAGAAAGCCCAAATGAACAGACCTATTTTAAAATGAGGTCAGGGGCCCTGGTTGGTCTCAGCCACATTTTGAGACTAGCCTGGCCTCAGACACACCTGAACCAGCAGGAGGAAAAGAGCCAGGCTTCCCTTCCATGAGGCAGAAAGGAAGCTGATTTCTGTTCTCCACCTCACTGTGTGTAAGGCAGGGCCACCCTTTGTGGAGCCACTGCAATCCTTGTTAGCCCTCAGAGTAAACTCTGCAAAGCCGCCACTATCACCTGTGTACAGATAGGGAATCTGGCCAAGCTCTGACACTGCCCTTCTCATCCAAGGCTGCTCACTTGCCCACTGACCCCTCAACCCCTCTGCTGACACCAGGATTCCCTCCTTGTTGCCTGGCCACTAGCTCAGTGACATCCCTGAAGCCCTCTCTCTCCTAATTCTTAGATCCCTGTCCACTTGTCCCTAAGAGTGGATCTAAGTCTAGAGTGACCCCAGCCATAGGTACTTTTTTGGGGGTGGGGAGGGATGCCAGGGATCAAACTCAGGACCTTATGCTTGCCAGGCAGGTGCTTATGCCACTGAGCTATATCCCCAGCCCAGCCATAGGTACTTCCCAACCCAGGGATAGGGGTGTGAGCTGGCTGTGAGCTGACCAGTCCACGCTGAGGCAGTGGGGGCAAGGGTTTCACACTGTCATCCAAAGTGTTGTTTGTAAGTTCATACAGACAGATCTCTCAAATGAGCTCACTACTCCTAGACATCTCCTCCAAGACAGACAGCATTTGTCTGATGGATGTCTGGGCTGTGCTGAGCTTTGGCTTCCACTCAGCAACCTGTGGAAAACTGACCTAAGTGCCATGGCTGAGCTGTGAGCTGAGGGAGGAGTATGCAGAGGGATGAGGTCTCCCTTTCCACTCTAGGGAGATTCAGCATGGGGGCAGGGGAAATTGCTGATTTCTGCCTACTGCCTGCCCAACCATGTACCTCTACTCCCCAAAGTAGGACCATGGGCACTATGTCTGCAAGGAGCAACCACTCAACAGTGTCTGAGTTCATCCTGGTGGGCTTCCCGGGATCCCTAGGGCTCCACCTGTGCCTGCTGGTGCTGTTCCTGATAGCCTACATGCTGACCATCACAGAGAATCTGATCATCATTGCAGTGATCTGTGCCAGCCCTGCACTGCACAAGCCCATGTACCTCTTCCTCAGCAACCTGTCCTTCCTGGAGGTGTGGTACATTTCTGTCACAGTGCCCAAGATGCTGCTCAGCCTGGTTATTCCTGAGTTCCAGCGTATCTCTTTTGCAGGCTGCATGGCGCAGCTCTACTTCTTCCTGGCCCTGGCCTGCACCGAGTGCACACTCCTGGGAGCCATGGCCTATGACCGCTATGTAGCCATCTGCAACCCTCTGCGCTATCCAGCTATCATGAGTCCCAGCCTCTGCAGCCTTCTGGCTGCCGGCTCCTGGCTCTCTGGTTTCACCATCTCCCTGGGGAAGGTCTTTTTCATCTCCCGCCTCGGCTACTGTGGTCCCAACATCATGAACCACTTTTTCTGTGATGTGTCCCCACTGTTGAACCTTGCATGCTCCGACATGTCAGCGGCCGAGCTCGTAGACTTCCTCCTGGCGCTGCTCATCTTGCTGGGGCCGCTGCTGCTCACTGTCTTCTCCTATGCAGCCATTCTCAGCACAGTGCTGCGCATCCCGTCCACAACCGGCCGGCAAAAGGCCTTCTCCACCTGTGCCTCCCACCTGGCTGTGGTGATCATCTTCTACTCAGCCTCCCTCTTCATCTATGCCCGGCCACGCGCCATCTACTCTTTCAACTATAACAAGCTGGTGTCTGTGGTGTACACAGTGCTCACGCCCCTGCTCAACCCAGTCATTTATTGCCTGCGGAACCAGGAGGTCAAGCAGGCCCTGAGCAGGGCACTGCAGAGGGTGGCTCAGGTCCTGCGGGTCTATTCCTAGATGGGCCAGTACAGCTTCATCTGCTCCTAACCCCCCTGAACCTGCTCACCAGCAACCCTGGACAACCAGGCCGCTTCAGGGGCTGAAGGAAAAAGTCAGCATGTCTTCCTACCCTGAGTCCTCACTTACTGGGTAACAGCACAACCAGCTACCCCAAAATGGCTCACCCCCTTCCAGGGCCCCTCAGGAGCCCTTGCTTTGACCCCTAGATGCCACACAAGGGTTGTGCTCAGCTAGGCCTCTCTCTAACTGACCACTTGAGTAGGCTCATGTCAGCAGCCCCTTCCCCACCCAAGGGGAACAAAGTAAATGTCATCATCCCAGTTTCCAGGCAAGGACATCAACACACACACACATCACACAAACAGTTCAGCAACCATCAGAACCTCTGTCCCCCACCCCAAGCTGAGCCAACCCCGGGGCCTCTGCTGGGTAGCCCTTCCTCTATCCAGACCCGCATGGGCTCTATGATGGTTAGCCACAGAACAGACTAGAGAAAAGGACAAACCACTCAGCTGCAGAAGCCAGAGGAGGTAGAGCAAGAGGGACCAAAAATGTTCCTAAACAAAAACAGAAACTCAGCTTCCCAATGCCCATCTGAAACTGGCATATCCATGACTAGCATCCTGCTCTGTTAAGCACAAATGAGGTGGTAAATAAATTCAGGGCTTCTGGGGGCCCCTCCCACAAAGGTTAATACTCAGTGGCCCAGACTTCAGGCCCTCCTTGCCCCATCCCCCACCATCTCCCATACTCTGAGCAAATATGTTTCAATACCACTGGAGGGCAGAAGGCCCTGACTCCCGCCAAGACCCCTCTCATTGGTGTCCACACTGACCAAAGGCCTGGTTTGAAGGGCTTGTACCTCAGTCTCCCCTGTAAGAACTCTTTATCTGCTCCTCCTTAGAGGCTGAGAAGAGAGGGAAGGTCCCTGGCCACTGCATTAGTGGCCACTGCATTAGCAACCATAGCTCCAAATACCCATCTCAAAGTGCAAGAGCTCCAGGCAATGTGAGCTGTAACGATGCCATAAATTTTCTGCCATGACCTTCCAGGATCGTGAGGTCCCACACCCACCTCATGCCCAACCAAGAGCTGCAGATGCAGCATGTAGATGGATCAGGAGTCACATTATGTCTGTAACAGCTCTTTCAAGTGATGATTCCCAACCCTGCTGGTAGAGCTGTTCACCTGTGAGGTGAACACTTGGACTACTGAGCTCCACTCACATCCACCACAGAGCACATGAGAAGTAGAGGGTGGAGGCCTCACTGGGAACTCAGGTATTAGGATCAGCTGACCAACAGCTGCGTCAAAGTCTACAAACCACAGCCCCCACCCTGGAGCAGGTTGCTCACAGGGCACATACACATGCAGTCCAAGGACAGATGCCAGAGCATGATAACGGGGTCTCCAAGTACTGACAGCATAGAGCATGGCCTGCGGGTCTCTCTGGGGCTCTCTTTGTCTCACAAGGAAGATGAAAGCTGGGGCAGAGGAAAGGAGGAGCTAAAACCAGCCGAATTAGAGGAGTACTTCCAGGACTGTGGACAGGACTGACCTGAGCATCTCCTGTTGGACACTATTTGGCCACTGGGGGACCCATCTCTACATCTACATCAGAGGAAACACAGAGCCAGGCAAATATCCAAGCAGAAGCACTCTTTCCCTGCAGACTGGACAGTGAAGAAAATATCCCAGGAGGAGTGCCTTTACATAAAATACTACGAGTATGTCCTTCTTCCAAAATGGACATACCATACTTCCAAACCAAACTCCTGTAACCTGAGCCTTAAAAGAAATCAGAATAGAAGCATTGGCTCACTGATGCATTCTTTCATTAGTAAAGTGCATGTAAAGTGCCAGCTCCAGCCAGGGTCTTCCAGCCCTACAGAGAACAGGAGCATCAGGGAACTTACAGCCTGCTTTAATGATGGAAGCTGGAACCAGTGCCTACTGTCAGTGGAGTCTGCCTGGTGCCAGAGTAGTGGGGGCACAGGTTCTGTCCTGGATAGAGTATGGCACTCATGGGAGATGGAAGGTGTCTGCAAGTCAGCTGCAGCCATAGTGGGGGCATGCAGGACAGCAAGATGAGGAGCAGGGAAAGCATGCCCCAGAGTCAGGAAAGCTAAGGCACAGATTCCAGGGAACCTCAGACCCCTGTCACAGCCCTCCACTGGTCCTGTAAGGGTCTAAACCCAACTTGCCTCTCATAACAGTCCCCCGCCAAGCAGTGATGTACCATCTTCCAGGTCTTCCCAAGATCCCCTCCTCACCACCCCATGCCACTACCCAATCAGGATGCTTGCCCCACCCTAACCCAGTTATCCTTTCCCCTAGTTCGACCTGCCTTGTGCCATCAGGCTTCCAACTGTCCATAAATTGAATTCCCAAATCCTCATCAGGCCCATTGTGACCCAGCCATCCCCAGGCCTGCACACTGCAACCCATCACCAGCTGAGTAACCACCCAATACACCTGCTCCTGTCAGTCCAAACCCCCATGTAGGGACACTTGAAGTCAACCCCTGCCTAGAGCCCTCTTGCCAGCTTGTCTAAAAGAATACTTGTGCAGAGACGCATCCTAAAGCAGCCCAGCTCCCAGTGGGTGTTAGGTTTCCAGAGATGTGGACATTTATGTGCATCTCTGCGCCATGGGGCCAGGCTACTTCCTTTCTGTGCACCATCTTTCCAGGGCAGATGTGCCCAGAAGAAGAAAAGGCCCTTAAGCAGTGGGAGCCCCTGACAGAGAACAGAGACCTAAATGGATGGCAGTTGTGAACCAGCTCCACGAGAGCTGTTCTGTGGGATGGAAGAGTGAAATGTGTCACCTAAACACATCCAATCAGTTCTTTCCTCATTCCAGAAAATGGTAAAGCTCAGCCCTGACCCCAACACAATCCTGGACACAGTAAGCTGAGGGAAGCCCCAAAGATCCTGGACTTGGACACATCCTGACTTCTGAAAGCAGAGGGATGAACCTCAGGTGGTCACTGACCAGTGGCACTAGCCCCTACCTGATCCTTAGACATGGATGGAAGTCAGTTCCACCATCAGACAGGAGTCTAGAAGGTGCTTCTGTAAAGAATCTGAGTGTCCCACACTCAAAGAACTAAGGGTGCTGGCTGGGAGTAGGGAGAGCTCCAGCTGAATGTGCCAGCCTGGCACAGTCAGTATTTCAGATCTCTCCAAAGATCCAACACTTATCCAGGAAAGAGTTTCAGAATGAGAAAACAGAGAGGCTTGGGGATGCACACCAACCCTTCCTACGGGATGACTAGAGTTTCAGCCTTCTTGAAAGCAGCAAATGGGCAAAAGTCAGGGAGGAACTACCAGACTGAAGGGTAAGAAAGCAGGTGTCATGGTGGCGGCCCTGCACTCAGGCCAATGGCAGTTCCTTCTGCTACCACACCTTGCCAACTAGTGAGTGACCCTGGAAAAACACTCTGCTCTGCTAATGAAGCCAAAGAGCCACACCTCTGGAAAGAGGACCAGCCAGATAAGACCTAACCCCTGTGAGCCTAGGACAGCTCAGGATCATCAGTTGGAATGTCAAAGTGCAGACATACAAGCTTAGAGTCACATGATTCTAGATTTCTATCATGGGTGTGGAAGAAGTAAATACAAACAAAAATATCCTTTCTATAGGAACGTAACAGCAAAGTAAGTTCCAAACATGCCCTCAAATAATTCTTCAAAGACAGTGTTCAACACACAATCAAAGACAGTTATGCACATGAAAAAGTAAAGAACAATAGATAAGGGTAGGTACTGAGCTTATCAGAAACAGACTCTAAAACAACCCTGCCTACAAACCCAGGAAGACAGACCCTTACTTTGTTTTTCATGAATATAGGTGAAAATTTTCTAAATTGTTAGACTATAGACTCCAGTGATTCTATAGAGTATAGACTATTGTCCAATGATATACAAGACATAATACATCATAACCAAGTGTGGTTTGTACCAGCAATGCCGGTTTGGATTAACAGTTGAAAATCATTCACTGCAATTCCCCACAGTAACAAATTTAAAAAGAGAAACCATGTGGTCATCTCAATATATGCAGAAAAATAGACAAAATTAAATATACATTCCTTACAAAAAAAATCTCTCCACAAAGAATACACACACAACTGCCTCTTGACTCTAATACAGGCTTCTGCCTGAAAGAGTTAATTTAAACTAGGAGATATGACAGACATTGGGAATTGATAGGAAAGCACTCATAGGTAAAGGATAACTGGAATATGGGAAAAGAGAAGGGAAAGAAGGAGAAAGTTTGTATATATGTATATGCAGGATAGTTAACACAGGTGCTCTACTGTCCTGTATTTCCTTGCTGAAAGAAACTGTCAGTGAGGCATTGGTTGATTAGCTTTGTATGTCTGTATGTGTGTTCATGAGAAACTACATTGAAGATATCAATATGTAATACAATAAGCATTGTTAATTCCCTACCACTCTGTTTGTAACTCTGTAATGTCTGTACTGATCCTTTGCTATTTTGTAAAACATTGTCGATCCGTTAGTATTTTCCTCCTTTTATTTCTAAAATAAAAAAAAAATTAAAATAAAATAAAATAAAAAATAATACAGGCTTCTGCAGCAAACCCAGCTGACACCATCATTAATCATGAAGTCTGAACACTCTAACCCAAATAGTAAGGCAAGGCGGTCCACTTTTATCACTTCTGGTCATCATTTTATTGGAAGTTCTAGCCAGTCCAATAAGGCAATAAAAAGAACTAAAAGGATAGGAGAAAAAAAGTAAATCTGGGGGCTGGGGATTTAGCTCAGCGGCAAAGCGCCTGCCTGGCAAGCGCAAGGTCAAGAGTTCGGTTCCCGGTACCGGAGAAAAACCAAAAAAAAAAAAAGAAAAAAAAAAAAGTAAATCTGTTTTTCATGGCCGACATGATCAGCTAAGGAGATGCTATAATAGAATCCACAACAAACTACTAAAACTAATGCACTGCTCCGTAAGAAGTATATTCCTGTATGCTAGTAACAAACAGCAGAGAATTTAAATATTTTGAAATAATATTTCCAGTAATATCAAAAACATAAAATAGCTAAGTGTGTTTTTGTAAACAAAGAGTGGAAGAGGGGCTGAAAAGAGAGGAGGAGAATGGGGAGAAAAAGAAGTAAGATATACCAAATTCTCTATGATGAATGTTGTCACTATGTGTATCACTATGTATATCTAAAACACACCAATAAAATAAAAAGAAAAAATAGTTAAGTGTAAATCTTACAAAAGACATGCAAAACTGTACAATGAAATTCATAACTGTGTTTGTAATTTTAATTATTGTTAATTCTTTTATTAAATTGAATTATATGTAATCCTTGCCAAGAAAATTGAAGAAGACCTAAAAAATGAAGCGATAAGTGCTAAATGTTAATTTAAAAACTCAATATTGTTAAGATCCCAATCCTGCACAATTGATCTATGGAATCAATACAATCTCAGTCAATACAATCTCAATCAAGTAAAGTCTCAGCAGACTTTAGTTAGAAATTACTAAAACAATCCTACCATTCATGTGGAAAATAAAGGACCCAGAATATTTTTAAAAATGTGACGAGCAACAACGTCAGAGAACTAAAGTGATATCTATCCCTTGTTATAAAGATAGTGATTGAAACAGTGATGTATTAGAATCAAAGTAAACAGATAAGAACCAGGTAGAGAGCGTGCAGAAATCAACTTACATGTACCTGACTTTTTACAAAGATTCAGAGGCAGTTCAATGAAAAATGAAGAATTATTTTTTAAATGGTGCTAGAAAAGCTTTGTATCCAGATTCAAACAATGGGCCTTGATCTGTGCCCTACGCCATGTATAAAAATAGAGTAGATCACAGGGCTGGGCACAGGGAACAGCACAGCTCGGTAGTAAAGCACTTGCCCAGAATATACAGAGCCTGAGCTTCAACCTTGGCACCAGAAAGGACAAATGTCACAGAAGTAAATGTAAGAACCTTTCTATAAAAAAAAGTACCAGAAAAATTTTAACCTTGAGTTAAGCAAAAATTCTTAGATATGAAAGCAAAACCAAAATCCATAGAAGAAAAAATCAATTGGATTTTTAAAATTTAAAATCTTCAAAAGAGACGGTTAAGATAATGAAATGATGACTACAGCCTGGGAGAAAACACATGACTAGTTTCCTTTCATCCAATATCTTGTATACAAAACTTAATAATTTTTAGAAATCCAAATTTTTTGAAAATGGAGATGCATGTGAATAGACATTTTGCCAAAGAATGTATAAAAATGACAGATAAATACATATGATGCTAGACATCACCGGTTACTAGGGAAATGCAAATCAGAACTACAGTGTGACACCACTGCATACCTAGTAAAATGGCTAAAATTAAGAACTGAGCATACCAAGCACTGACAAGGATGTAAAAACATTCGATCCCAAATACACTACAGTGTGAATACAAACTGAAAACTCACTTTAGGAAACAAGTTGGAGTTCCCTAAAAAGTGAAATACACCCCTACCATATGATCCAGCCAGTTTGCTCCTAAGAGAAAATAAAGCATACACACTGTCTTTACAAACAGTGGGAGTATATGTTCATAGCTGTTTTATTTCTAACAGTGAGAAACAGGAACTAATTTAAATGTCCACTGAAGGGTGAGTGGATAAGCAAATCATGATATACCCATGTCCTGGAGTATTTGGCAATATGAATAAAGAACTGTTGATTGTTGTGACAACATAGAGAAATCTCAAAACAATTACACGGAATGAAGAAACTCTGATATCAAAGTAAAGACTATGATTCCAAGAATATGTGAATTTATCAGTAGTAACAGACAGCAGGTCAGTGGCTGATAGCTTGGGGAGAGGGAGGCAGGAAGATTGAGGAGCTATAATTTAATTTGGGGGCATGGAGTTCTCAGAACCTTGAACTGGGATTAACTCACAGGCTGGTACATTTGTCAAGACTATAATGTTCCCTTTAAATATGTGCAGTTTATTATATGTCATCTACACCTCAATTTTTCTGTTTAAAATCTCAAATAACCACAGAGAAACAAAAGATAGAAAACCAGAAGACAGGAAGATATAGAGAGGGCCAGAGTGAGAAGGTCTAGTATAAGTACAATTGAAGGCTCAGAAGGAGAGGGAGCAAGCCTGCCAGTCAAATGTGACACATTTGACCATGCTCCTTTCTTTTTGTATCATGCTATCCCTTAGCTCACAGTATACAACACAGAGGAACAGTTGTGACAGAAGCCTAGAAAGCTGAAAATATACACTCTTATCCTTTCCAAAAAAGGCTTCTTCATGGTATAGGGCAATGTTCACTAGACAATGACTGAGAATACAGTATTCCAGAACAAATCAAAGACAGAAATCTATAGATTCCAAAAGACCACGGAACATCATTGAGGAGCACTTGTAAAGTGAGAGGACAATTAGGTGATGCCACCAAAGTGCAGAAAACCTGTTATTATGGACTGTGGAGTTCAGGGAAAATGCCTTTGAGTATGGAGGTAAAATAAACTCATTTTCAAAAACCAGAGGTTAGCCTACTCATTCATACCTTCAACCATAGGTAAAAGTAAAACACATTATATAATTAGGACATGCAAATATCTCAAACAAAATTATAGAAAATAACTCTGGCAGTATATTTTAAAAAATAACATATGGGGACTAACTGTAGTTTATTCTAGCAGTGACATTTAGTTTAATGAGTCACATAAAGCACTAATCTTAATGGAAAAATGAATAGATTTTTTAAAATAAAATTAGAAACATCTTTCTTTTCATAAACACTATCAAAGACTAAAAAGACAAATCCAGGTGCAGGAGTATATGCCTGTAATCTCAGCACTCTGGGAAGCTGAAGCAGGAAATTGCACATTTGAACCCAGTCTGGGGAGCTTAGCAACTTAATGAGGACCTCTCTCAAAATTTAAAAAAAGGGAGGCTTGAGATGTAGCTCTGTGTGGAGTCTCTGCTTTTAATTCCCAGGATAAAAAAAAAAGACTAAAAAGACAAGACACAAAGTTGCAGAAGAAATTTACAATGTAGTCTGGTGGACTGAGCAACTTCATTAAAGATAACAGTCTGTAATGTAGCAACCACTGTTAATTCCTATCATTTTGTTTTGAAGTAGTGTATTGATTTTTTTGTTTTTGTGTTGTTTTAATTTTGTCATTATTGTTTTGTTAGTTTTTTTAATCTTTAAAATAAAATGAATAAAGGATAATAAAACTTGAAAAAAATAAATTTATAATGTATAATCAACAAAAGTCTCATTATGTAAATATACAATTTATAGACGTCCTATGAATTAATAAGAGATAATATACTAGGAAAATGACATTTCACAAAAGATGATGTCCAAGTTCAATAAACTTATAAAATGCTTAGCTTCATTAAGAATCAAGGAGTCCTACATGCCTGGAGTCCTACCAATCTAAAGACTGAGGCAGGAGGATTGCTACAAGTTTGAGGCCAGCCTGGACTACAAAGTTAGTTCAATACCAGTCTGAGCTACAGAGAAAAACCCTGTCTCCAAAAACAAACAAACAAAAAAAAAAGAATCAAGGAAATTCAAGATTGTGACAAGGTACCATCTCTCGCCCAGTGTAGACAACAAAAGTAAAAAGATTAAAAATATCAAGGGTTGGCAAATCTGTACAGTGATGCTCCCTCTCTATCTTCAGGAGTAAAACTGGTGCCCCTAGGAAATAGGTTTTATCTGTCAAGTGTGGACAGACAGATCTCCAGTCCAGCAGTGCCCCCAATGAGGGCGCCCCCAGAGGTAGCAGTACTATATACCAGGTGAGCACATGGGAACAAACATTCAGCCACAGCTTCTGAATGACAAACCTGCAAACAGTCCAACCACATGTCAACATAGGGCAGATAGGCTGGGGTGAACACATACCATGGAGTTATGAAGAGTAAGAAGAATGGACTAAGAACAGCTTAGTTCACAACAGATGCATCCCACAAAATAACCTGGAGGCACAAAGGCAAGCGAGACTAACCTACAGTGGTTAGGGCTGGGGATTTAGCTCAGCGGCAAAAAGCTCCTGCCTGGCAAGCGCAAGGTCGTGAGTTCGGTTCCCGGTACCGGAAAAAAACCAAAAAAAAAAACAAAAAAAAACCTACAGTGGTTATAACTGTATACATAGGTGGTACTGTAGACTTCCAAATACGGTGGAACATTCCATCCTCTCCCCAAATATAAATACCCCTGCAGGGTGACATTGCCTCCCACATCATCCAGAGGTGCAGCCTAGTTCTTCACACCCTGACCAGGTGCTGGCCTTGAGACTTGCTTTGACCAAGAAGATGCCTTAACATGACATTGGGTGACCTCCTGGGAGAAGCCATTCCTCCCCCTAAGGATCCTGAGGCCATGAGATCACAGAGACACTTGGATGAAAGAGACATAGACAGCAGCTCAACCACCTCCACCCCAGACCCATATGAAATGAGGCAGTCTTAGAGAATGACTTGCCTTAGCCAGGCAAGACCAATCTGAAAAATGTGCACTTGACCTACAGAATCCTGAGAAGTGATAGTTTTCTATTGGGAGTGAAGCTGTCTGTACTTCAGGTATCTTAGGACAAGGACACTGCCTCTCATGAGTTTGGCAGGGCCCCCATGAGAAGCATGCACAGATCAGGGAACTGATGCACACAGTGACTCGACCTTCACTTGAAATAACACAGAGAGTTTTCTCTTGTCCCCGTGAAGCCACAAATTGTTTCCCATGAAGCCACCAAGACATGCTGACTGTTTGGCTAATAGATTAGATATTCTTCCTGTCCCAGTTTCTACCTTCCCCTTAAACTCTCCACGAATGTTCATATGTGGGTGCTGGGAAGTTCCTTTCTTCCATCAGGAGAAAGGGCTCCACTTGACCTCAGCTTTTGTGTATTGAATCCTATCTTTCTTCATCCCCAACTGTCCTCCCTCCAGAGTTTCAAGAGCTATGCCAGATGTGGCAGTTCTCATTTCAAATCTCCAAATTTAGAAGTGATTTATTAAGCAGCAATAAATAAGCCAGGTAGGTTAAAACCCATAACAAGCAAGGCAGTAATTATTGTACTTAGTCAAAGTAGTGCCTAAATATTTCACACAGGCAGGAAAAGAATGTGTATTCTCGGGCTGCCAGCTGTGAAATAGACATGGTTACTGTCATTTTTTTCTGTGTTTTTTTTGTCATTTTTTTTCCTCTGTGCTTCCACCAGGATGTTTTACTTTAATATTTCATGTCACTAATTCTGTGTTCAACAGTGTTTTATCTCCTGTCAAACCCCTCTATTTATTTCTTCATTTCAGTTTTTATATTTTTCAGTTCTAGGATTTCCAGAGGTATGGAATATCTGGATTCATATTTGGTTTTGTTTCTAGTATTGTCCCAAATTTTTCAATTCTTTACTCAGTAGTTTGCATATATGATTTGCATTAGTATTAAATTCCTCTGGTAGCTCCACTACTGGCTCCCCCGTCACTGTGATTTCTGTTACTATTTTTCTTGGTTTTCTGTGTGTCTCATCTCTTCATATGTTTCATTATTTCTGATTGAGTTCTAGGTATCACCTGTATTTTTAATTAGAAATTAGAAAGATTACTTGAAATGGATTATTGTCCTTTGGAGGTTTATCTTTGTCCCTGGCTGGCAGCTGGAGTAGGTCACTGGCAAAGCCAAAACTCCATGATGCCTTCAGAGGCTGAAGTGACCCAAAGCTAGCTCTGTCGCTAAGAGAACTGCTATTTCCAGTTCACTCTCCCTCTAATGTACATCCCTCTGGATCTTCACCTCATATTCTGGATAATGAACAGAGTTCTCCTCCTTGTCAGGTTCTCAGCTCAAATTTTTGCCCACTGCACATGGCTCTCCCAGAATCAGCAGATACCTCTAGAGAGGAAATGATCCTGATTTTCATAATTCCCTTTCAGGAATATCCCCTCCTTTTGATCCTGACCCTACAGAATTTGTGTTTTATTATGAGTAAAACATCATGTATTTAAGAATGTCTGGCATACAGAAAACGTTTGTCAAAAGCCTGTCATTTTGTCCTGTCATTTTATTACTGTCCATCCCTCTATAACCAACAGAGATCATTAAATTCTCTGGATCATAAGTCTGCTTGATCTCTAGGAGGGGAATAACAATGACCACTAAGTTGTTGGGTAGAAATAAAGTCATAAAATAATTAAGGTTACTACATGAGTATGGAGTATTAGGCACTTGTGCTGTTTCTAACCTACCCTCAAAAGTCTGTCCCTGTCGAGACAATGCAGCCAAGGGATGGAGGAAACCAGCCAAAGGTCACACCAGCTCACTTGATCTTCGTCATGCATTGCCTCAGATAACATTTACTCTTACCCACCTTCCATTTTCCATGCATGAAATAGTGATGATAGTAATTATATCTATCAGAGGGATGGCAGGGACGGAGAGGGATGGTGAATATTGAGAGATGCCACGGGTGGAGCCATAAAGAAGCCCAGACACAGAAACTTCCATTCCAATCCCTCCCCAAATCCCACCAAACATGTATGTAGCAAAGCCATTATTTTCTTTCTGAAATCAGTTTCTAGAAGGACTGAGACATTTGACACAATTTATCCTTCTTTATACTATTTGAAAGAATTTTAGTTTCTTGGGATGCACACAGTGCATCTTAGAGTTGTTATCTCTAGAAAAGCAGTGAGTGACCATGCCTATAGCCCTGCTCCTCTGAACAGTGGGCTCTCACTTTGCTAGCCACCTTACCCTGGACTCCAATCCTCCTCCAATCATGCAGTTGAAAATGCACCAGTGAGTATGCGGGAATAAAGACCTAAGGATTTATAAAGGGAAGTTGCAAGCACTTTGTTCCAACTCATTAGTGGCCATGGAGACCATGGTTCTGCACCAGACCAGAGGCTGACCCCACTTCAGTCACCACACATCAGCTTCATCAGCCCTGCTGCCGGTAGCCTCCTGTCAGATGGCATCACATGGCCCAAGTACTTCTCCTGGGTCTCCACCTTTGCTCCAAACTTTGAGCGTGCCCCTGCCCAGATTCTGGGTACAGGTGCATCCTGTTCCTGGCCAGCGGAGGGTCAGCAAATGTGCCAAAAATAAAGCCTCATAGCCCACATAAGTTTCCACTTGTCACTGGCAGACTGGGTATGCTCACTCTTCTCAGACCTCTGACTCCTCACAAGAAGAGACCTAGGCTCTCTGCCATCATCTAACCTGGAAAAATCCCAATCACAAACAACCTCTAAACCAAAGGAGAACAAAGCCACCCTAGACAGCAGCAGCCCCAGCTTGGGGAGCCCAGCTGATACTGCAGAGGGGCCCACAGACATATCAGCAAAGCCAGCCAGGCCAGACATGCGGCAGGCTGTGGGTCTGTGAGGGGCACTGATGGCATTATTGTATACAACTGTAATGTTGGTTTTAAGTCATCAAGACTTGAATTAAGGGACTGTTTATATCCGATAACATTCACTCAATGTAAAGTGAAAAACTTGATGAATTTGGGTAACAGCATGAAATAGTGTGGACACCACTACTGTCAAACCAGAACATTCCCTGACCCTAAAGCTCTTCTGTGCTCCTCAGCCATCCACCTTCCCCACAACTTGCCCTCATCCTCCCCTCCAGGAGGCACTGCCCTGCCTTCTCCCCTCCAGTTTTCCTATCCAAGAATGCCACATAAGGGAATCATACAGAGTCCTCTGTGTTTCACTTAACATGTTATTTCATCCATGATGTGAGTGTTGATTCTGCCCACCAGCTGAAGCATGAACTACATTCTGTCTGGAGCTGACTAGCACATTAACATTAACACATTAACTAATGATTTATCATTCCAATCATGTATACATGTGTTGAAATATCACATTGTGGCCCAGGACATATTAAATCATTGCTTTTCAATTTAAAATAAAATTTTCAAAAACATGTCCATGCAGGACATAGAGCTTCCTTTTTCTTGGGTAAATAGATAAGAGTGGAATTGCTAGGTCACATTAAGTTTATGTTTACTTTTATATGTAATATGTTTCTGTGCTATCTTTCCAAAGAAAACCACTGAGCTTGTAGGCAACTTGTTACCGGGGTCATCGTGGGACTAGTGAGTGACAAGTCATTTGGTGCACTATAAAACCTGATATCAGAAGAATAAAGACAAGTAGGAATTTCTTTTGTTACTTGTAAGAGATTGTGGCACAGCAGCCATTCACATCAGAGAGCCTCAACCCAGCCCAAAGCTCACCAGCCAGCTCCCTGGGCACAGGCCCACACACGGAGCAATTACAAATATGAGCTAATGTAGGTATGAATGATGGCAATAGTGATCATGATTACTAATGAATGGGCACATATTAAAAGTAGTTTGATCCAAAAGGAGTAGTTTTGACAGCCTTGATGAACAGAACCTAAACTTCACGGGAAACACTTAAAAGAATCAACAACTGGGATCTCATCCTATTAAAAAGTTTTTGTACTTCAAAAGAAATCACCAATAGAGTGAAAAGACAACCTACAGAGTAGGAAAACGCTTTAGCTAACTGTCCTCAGACAAAGGACTTATACCTAGAACATATAAAGAATTGAAAAAACTCAGACCCCCTCAAATTCAAAGGCCCAATATAAAAATGGGCTTCTGAGATGAATACACACTTCTCAGGTGAAGAAATACAAATGGCAAATAAATACATGAAAAAATGTTCACCATCACTGGGCATTCGAAAGATGCAAATTAAAACAACACACTCCAGTAACAATGGCTATCATGAAGTAAACAACCAAAAACAAATGCTGGAGGGGCTGTGGGGAAAAAGGAACTCTTCTCCACTGTTGGTGGCAATGGAGATTGGTGCAACCACTTTGGAAATCAGTCTGGAGATTCTTCAGAAATTTAGGATTAGAGGTCCCATTTAACCCAGCCATTTCCCTTCAGGGTATTTTCCCAGAAGAACTAAAAATGTCATACCATAGTGATATATGTACACCCATCTTCACAGCAGCACAATTTGTCATAGCAAAATTTTAGAAACAACCCAAATGCCTATCAACTGAGGAGTGGCTAAGAAAAATGTGGCATTTTTAAACAATAGAATACTACTCAGCTATAAAGAAATATAAGCTCAAGGCTTTTATAGGTAAATGGATGGAACTAGGGACCATACTCACAAGCAAAATAAATCAGACTCGCATGTGTAAACACCATATTGTCTCCCTACTGTAAGAACCTGAAAGAGTAAATAAAACTGAAAGGTACAGTAGATATTGTGAAAGGAAAAGAAAGTGCTTAATAGGAAAGAACAACTGGGATGAGGGAAAAAAGAAAGAAGGAAGAAAAAAATACCCACACACAAGATAACTAAGGTAATTGTACTTCTAATTTCTATTGGTTTATTGAAAGGAACAGTTAATGTTTAATTGTTTGATCAATCTTGCATGACTATATCTGATAATCTGAGCAACTACTTTAAAGATAACAATAAGTAATTCAACAATTATTGTTGATTTCCTCTCACCTTGTTTTGAAATTCTGTATCGTTTTTATAGTTTTTGTGTTGTTTTGCTTTTGTCCTTGTTTCTGTTATTTTGTTTTTGTTCTTTTCCCTTTAAAATAAAAAATATTTTAAAAACAAAAGGAGTAGTTTTATCTTAAAAAAAAAATGTGTACAAAGCAACCTGGGGACTTTTAAAGATAAATCAGGTATACAGTTTCCCAAGAGCAAGAGACCATGAACTTCCCTCAGAAAGAGGAAAATACACCAGAGGAGTCCCAGTGTCCTGACCCTCACAGGGACCACACAGCAAGGTGTCCCACGTCCCTCCTTGATGAGTCAACTGTGAGAGAGAACACTTCATGGAAGCAGAAGTGGGCAAATGGACAGAAGTGCAAATTCTGGACTCTGAGTCGCTTGTGCAGAGAAAGATCCCATCTCTGTCTGACTAGGGCAAGTGAGATGAAAGGTGACCATCACACCCATTATACAGACTGGGAAACTGAGTACAAGAAGCCTGTACATTTCCTCAGGATTATAGAGCCACTGGCAGGAGCCTGGACTCCACCAGATCATCGGGTCCTGAACAAAGTGCTGTCTAGTAGCAGGCATAGGCACTCACAGTAAGACACAAGCAGCTCATGGTTGCTTCTGACTCCATCCAACACATCTCTGAGCTTAAGAGGAGCTTGTTAGCTAATCACATCCATCTCAAATGGAGAGCACTTTGTGACTAGGAACAGAGATGACTGGCTGTGTGGTGCACCACCTGCAAGGCCAATGCCCAACCTCAGGCCACTGCTGAGCGCAGGCAAGATCAGTACACTCCTCTGGGGTAGTGGAAACAAGGTCTCCAAAGGAGCCCTACTCTATTCTTCTGAACCCAAAATCAAGGAATATCTGACTCATATCCTAATAGTAAAGAAAGAAGAAGTGCTCAACCTCACTAGCCTTCAGGAAAACAAAAATTGAACTCAATGCGATGCACAGCCCCCAGGATGGCTGAAATGGAAAGACAAACAGTGCCATGAACTGCTGAAGGTACAGGGCACTCCAGTACTCTAACAGGTGGGACCATCACTTTGACAGTGGTTTATATTATCAACGAGGGTTGAATGTACACATAAAGATGGCCTAGAAATGACACCCTTAAATACATGCCCAAGATAAATGCATGTGCATCTTCCCTGTTGTGTAAGAATTATCACAGTAGCTTTATTTATAATAACCAAAACACGGAAATGCAAATATCCCCCACAGTGGAGTGACTGAGCCGGGGTCTGTTCATGCAATGAAATACAGTCAATGAGAAGTCACGAAACAGTCTACAGGACATAAGAGGCACAGCAAATGATGGCAAGTGAGAGGCCAAGCAGGAACGAGCACATTCTCTGTGAAGAGCAAAGCAGGAAAATCAAAGCTAGTGTCAGGTAGCCCAGACCCTTGTGCCTAGGTAGAGAGTTCTGAGGCTCTGGGGCTTGGCTGGTTTTTTATCAGGGTGCTGCTTTCATGAGTGTGTCCATTTTATGAAAATTCATCAAAGCATACCCCGTGTTTTGGCACTTTTCTAGAGGTACACATCCAGGGAAAAAAAGCATCTCATCTCTTTAAAACATAGATTGCGGAAGAATGAAACATGATAAAGAATCATAGCATTCCAAGAGTGGTCAAGGCTGTCCAGCCAGGTTCAGGCCTTTTAACGACGTGGTGGGGTCCAAGAAATACCGGTGTCCTGGCACACAGGTACATGCATTAGTCATGTACCTGTGTGAAGACTCCAGGTTGAGCTCTGATATAACCCAAAGTCTCCAGAAAACAGCTGGATTTTTGCAAGATAATTCCACAAAGACCAGGAAAGAAGGTAGTTACCAAGCCAGGAAGTCCTAACTTGCCTCCTCCCCCATGGACTCTCCCTTGTGTCACACTTTGAGGGAAGAAACCTCCCCAGGAGGCCTACCTCTTTCCTCACCTTTCCACCTCTAACTGATACCCCATCCCTCAGGAGAGCACATCAACGCATACATAATTGCTTGTTTGAAATTAAGTAACTCCTTTGAGCTGAATTTTATGGTGAATTTAAATCATTATTAATTGGGATAATCTTCACTATCTGTGGTGGCGCCCTTGACACTTTCCTGCCTAACAAACCAGAACCACCCAACTTTCTAATAGACCCAGAGCCTGGCAAGGGAGACTCCAGGTGCTCTTTGGCCTCCCTCAACCTCTGCTGCCTCCTTCCTAATGGCACCCCAGGGAAAGCAGCACATAATCCCCCAGCTATTAAAAGTTCTCACACAAAAGTTGGTTGGAATTTTTGTAAACTGTTAATTTGATTGGGTGTCAAGAGGTTTGTGCACTATTCCCCAGTGGCCTGAAGAACACAAACTTTTTATCAGAAACAGGGCTCAGAATAGAAAACATTCTTCCTGCAGTACTGCCAGCCCTGTGGTTGGAACATGTCCAGAAAGAGGAAAAGTGTGGGGCACCCCTGGGTTTACTGTACCGGTGCTCACCCTAGAGAGCAGAGTGACAGCTCCAGCTCCCTGAAACTGTGAGTGCTGCCACCTGCTGCCTGGAGAAGACTGCAGCACAGGGTTAGAGGAAGGCTGAGATTGCAGTGCATTGAAACTGGTCATGCGTTAAAACTCAGGTGGGGTCAGTATGCTCCTGAGAGCCTGGGGCAGGTACCTCCTCAGCAGGTGCCTCAGGAAGAGGACCTCAAGAGGTGTCCCTCAGCAGGTAGCGCCTCAACAGATGTCCCTCAGCAGCTGCTCCATGGCTCCTCAGCAGGCGTCTCTGCAGCACATAATCCTTCAGTAAGTTCCTCTGGCAAGTGTTCCCTCACCAGATGCCTCCTCCTCAGCAGATGTCTCCTCAGCACACTTCGTTTCAGCAGATAACTCTTCAGCAGGTGTCTATTCAGTAGTGATCCTTCCAATAAGTGCCCCCTCCACAGCTACCTCCTCAGCAGGTGCCTCCTCAGAAGATATCCCCCAAGCGGGTTCCCTTCAATATTGACTATTTGGGTGTGCTTCTTGTGGGCTTCAGGGGGACTGCTGGCCATTCCCAGACCTTGTACCCAATGCAGAATGTGAGGCACTTAGGTCATCCCTAGGTCTGAAGGACTGGTCAGAGGGTACACAACCGGTTAACTGCTTCTTTTTCCTGGGTCATGGCACCCTTACTTCCTTTAATCTCTCATATGACTGTCTGCTGCCTAGCCTAAGAGGTGGAGGCTCTGGAGCTTGCAGGAAATGCTGGGCTACAACCTCTTCCCCAAGTGGACGCTGGAACAGGAAGCATGCCCAAATAGTCCATTGTTGAGGGGCATCTGCTTAGGGGACATCTGCTGAAGAAACAGCTGCTGAGGGGACAACTGATGAGGGGACACTTGCTCTTCCCCACAGTGTAGCACCCTACAACCCTCACATGTAGGGTTCCACTGCCCGCATACCGAGAGTTCCACCACATCTCCAGTGTCCATGTTTTACTGGATACATGTATCCCAAATGTGAAGACTATGAAGTCTTTGTGTTTGATCATGTTTTGTTTCTGATTCAAGGGAATAAAGATATGCCTAAAAAAGTGTTTGAAATCATCTAAATATAAACCATTAACATGGCTTCTTCAGGGCAGGTATCCTTTTATAATGAGACAAAACAATAAAAGATATTCTCCTTTAAATTTTAATTTTTTTCTATTAAAGAAATTGAATCAATATTAACCTTCCAAAAAAGAAAGCCCCAGACCCAGTTGAGTTCACTGGTGATTTCTGCCAAAAATATAATGAAGCTATACCAGTTCTCCGCACTACCTTCCAGAGGATGGGTGTGGAGGGACTTTTCTAAACTCCTTCTGTGAGGCCAGCAACGCACTAACAGCAAAACCAGACAAAGACACTGTCAGAGAGGAAATTACAGGTCTGTATCTCTATGGACATAGATATAAACTCCTCAACAAATTATGAGCAAATCTTGCTCATTCCACACTGTAAACATGTACTCGAAATGTCATGCTGGACCCCATAAATATATACAATTATTATTAGTCAAAAACAAATTTTAAGGATATTTATTAGCAAGTCAAATCCGCCAGATAATTAAAAATTGATTTCAGATGTTCAAGGCTGAGACTCTGAAGATCAGTTAATGTGATTCGCCCATCATGCCTGCTAGCCTCCGCAGGCTCCTCCCCACTGTCGTGGCCGTGCTATTCTCCGCCTGTTCACTGGGGCCAGCACAGCTCTCAATATCCTTCACTTACTCCCGGTACCAGAGAAAAACCAAAAACCAAAAAAAAAAAAAAAAACAGAATATCCTTCACTTACTGGGCAGACTTCCTCACCCCATGGGGAAAAAAATCAGTCCCTAGAAGATGATAAAAGATGGCACTTTCTTAGAACCTGTCTTGTTTCTAATCCCAAGACATACATTTCATCTCACAATACCAACTCATGGCAAAACTCCTGGGGGACATGCAAGACAGGCACGACCAGCTTCCCCAAGAAGGAAGACCTGGCAGCCCTGGCCTGGGGACACAGAGCTCTCCGTTTCTCCAAAACCTGCTCATCTGAAGCCCCATTTAGGGTATGTCCAGAACCCAGCAGAGCTGCATAGTACTTCTCCTGCTGAGTCACTGTTCAAGAAAATACAGCACATGTGGCAGGGATGAGGAGCAATAGATGTCCTGAATCAGATAGAACCTAAAAAGATGAGGACCTTTAACCCTGAGTCCATATGCAGAAACTGCTCACCCCTGATCCATAACAAGCAGAACTGGAAAGGACTACAGTCCACCTCCAGAGTGGAGGAGTCTTAGAGGAGTCTCAGACAACTCCTCCACTGTGGGCTGCAGCAGTGGGGCAAACCTGGAACACGGAAGAAACAGACAAGAGATGGGTCCCTGAGGAGGGCCAGGTACTCCCTGTTCCCATCCCCCCAATCCTTGGTCACCTCAGACCTCAGTCTCTTAGGAAAGATATCTACAGAGAAGTCCATGAGAGCAGTGCCACCTGCATCAGAGGGAGAGGAGAGGGGACTGAGTGTGCTTGAAGGGAATGTGGTTGGTCTGCAACAATGAAGAGTAACGATGGTTCTGTGAGGGTGTGAGGCTGCTGCTGTACAACAGACCACAGGTGCTGAAATGCCTGTCCCTCTGTCCTCTGCCACCACCCATCTCCTCCAGCTGTTACTGCGAGGTCATCAAACCATGTTAATGTGAGCTAATATTAAGCTTCACCTTCAAGTTAGCAAAGACATGAACAAGTGAAAGGGGTACGCTCTTTAATTTGTCATTTACCAGGTAACTTCACAAAAGCATGATGACTACACAAATGTCAGTAGTTACATATGGCTGAGTGTTCAAGTTGCAGGGACCAATGAGTCATCTGGCTGCAGGCCCTGGGAAAAGGGGTCCTCCAGTTCAGTGTGGGTGGTGTTACCTCCAGGCTCTGGACAGATATCTAGTCCAGGCGTGGTGTCACTATGAGAAGCAGCCATCAGAAACTCCTGCCTTGGCTCCCACTCTGAGGAGAGAGTGAATGAAAACCACAGCCATCGGGCTGGAATGAGCAGGGGAGCCTGTGGGAAAAGAGGTGGGAGCCAGCACAGTGGTAACTGAGGGGGCTCTGGGGTGAGCCCTACAAGCAGGTCAAGAGTATAAACCAAGGTGACTCCTGACCCACTGATTTCAGCAGTGGTGACCCCCAGCACCCCTGCACCCCACCATCCCTACCCTGAGCAGCAGAGTGGAAAAGGGGCTGGGCTCAGCCCCTGTACACACGGCTCTGTGTTCAGCCCATTGCAGGTAAGGCAGCTAAGCCAGTTTAAGCTCTAGCCTGGGCAAGCGTCGTGGTCACACCTATGGCCCTGGTGGACCTGAAGCCACAGCTCCCAGGTGACCCATGGGCTAAACTTGCTCAGTGTCACTGGGGTCACCTGTCCAAGCTACCATCCCTCCTTTTTTATCCAGACCAGCTAGAGAATCCAGTTCTCTCAAGGGTTCCTAGTGGAGCAGAGATCAGGTTGGACACTAGAGGAAGAGCATGGCCCTGTTCATTGTTTGAGGTAAAATGAGGGAGATGAGGGACAGTTTGTACACTGTTCTATCTGCTAAGTTATGAAAATAATACTAACTATAGCATTTCTTGAGCCCATTTCTGTGGGCTTTTTCTAAAACCTTTCGCACACTGATCTGTCTTATGTTCACAAAGACTTCTCAAGATTGCACTTTTGTAGTCCTACTTACAGAGAAAGACACAGAGATCAGAGTGGTTACATGACTTGCCCAAGTCATGCCTTTCCAAGCCTACCTAGCCTGCTCTGAGAATAATGATAGTCCTGAAGATCAGACTAACCCCTCCTGGAAGTTTCCACCAGAGCCAAGGCTGCACAATTTTCTCCAGCCTCTGACCTCTCCTCCTGTAGTTCAGGGCCCAAGGACACTGTGACACCTGTTGGGTGTGCTCTGAGCCCCCTGAAAGGTGCGGTGACCACACATTGATGCAACCAGCCCTTGCAGGTTGCAAGGCCTCTCAAAGGGGCTTCCACACACATCTCTCTGGCTCTTGCCACCATTGTTGAATGACCCCAGTGTGGGTACAAAATAACCCAGGGGCATTCTTCCCTTGCAAGGGCCACTCAGAAGAAACTGCTACGGGAGCAATGGCATCTGGTAGCAATGGGAACCCTGTCAGCCTCAAGACCCAGAACTCTCAGAGTCACAGGCTGGCTGGCACCAGATGCAAGCACATGATAGGCAGAGGGTGGGGTACTGCAGCTACCTCGGGAGGCACCTTCTTTGAGTCTCAGGTGTCAATGCTTTTTTTAGAATCTACCTGAGAGTGGAGTAGGACATGACTCCAGCTCAGTGGGGAGATAGGTGACTTCCATGAGCAACTGAACCAAAGGGCAGGTTCCCAGTGACAAGCAATGTTCCCAGTGGCACAGAGGGAGCTGTGCCAGTTAATGGCCCTGCACTGCAGATGAGCTGAAGGGCAAGGCAGGAGGGCACCAGACACCACATCACCTCCCCTTCACCGTCCTACACAGAGCCTCCTTCACATCCTTGTTCCTCAGCGTGTAAATAAAGGGATTTAGCACTGGTGTGACGATGGTGTTGAGCACCGTGAAGGCCTTGGTCAGGTCCAGGGAGCTCTCCACGGAGGTCCTCACATGCAGGAAGATGGTGGAACCGTACCAGATGAGCACCACTGTGAGGTGGGATGAACAGGTGGAGAAGGCACGGTGCCGGCCCTGGGTGGAGGGGATCCTGACAATGGTGACAATGATATAGGCATAAGAGACCAGTGTAACACCACAGGAGCCCAGGATGACACAGAAGGCAATGCCAAAAGATGTCAGCTCCACCACCCGTGTGTCAGTACAAGACAGCACAATCCAGGGTGCAATGTCACAGAAGAAGTGGTTGATGACTCGAGAGCCACAGAAGGACAGGCGGGTGATGAGGGTAGCAGGTACAGTGATGGCAGAGAAGCCACACAGCCAGGAGCCCAGGGCAAGCCGCACTGCCAGGGCAGGTGTCATGATGCCACCATAGCGTAGTGGCAGACAGATGGCTAGGTAGCAGTCATAAGCCATAGCAGCCAGCAGGAAGTACTCCGTGCAGCCCAGCGAGAAGACGAAGTACATCTGTGCAGCACAGCCTGCCAAAGAGATGGCTCCGTTCTGGGAGGCAAAAGTGGCCAGGGTCTTGGGCACACAGGCTGTGGTGAACCAGATTTCCAGGAAGGAGAGATTGCAGAGGAAGAAGTACATGGGGGTCTGAAGTCGCCGGTGTGCCCCGATAAGGGAGATGATGGCCAGGTTCCCAGCCACAGTAAGCACATACATGACTAGGAAGAGCAAAAAGAGTCCGACGTGCAAGCTGTGTGGGCCTGGGAAGCCCAGAAGGATGAAAGGACCCTGCAAGGATAGGTTCTGGCCGCGGCTCCAGGCCATGAAGCATTGTTGAGACACAGAGCACCTTTCCACAGGAAGGGTCTCAGGAACTTGATACCAACCCTCCTCCACCCTCTTGAGGATCTATTCACTTCATCCTACAATCCCAGGACCCCACACAGGCTTGGCATCCTGTATGAGTGGATGGGCACTGTGAGCCATACAAGTGCTGGCTGAAACAGCTCAGACCTGGAGGGGAAGCCAGTTGCTTCTTACCAGTTGCTTCTTACCTTATCTTGTTCTGTAGTCAAGGAGCCTGGAAAAGGGCAGGAACTGTGAGGTTTTTCACAAATGAAATTAAGTCTGCCCTGACTTTTAGCACCTTCATCCAATGAGCCAGACTGGGTCCTAGTAGACCTAGTAGAACATTCTTATTGTAAAGCAATCCCATTCAAGACAGCAGCCTTCAGGGGTAGAGATAGAGGATAGGGACTGGTGCTGTTTGCCTGGGGTCCTAACCCTGCTGAGAAGGGAGGGCAGACCAGCTTCCCCAAAATATGGCTTTTGAAACTCTGTGTTACCAGCTCCCCCTGCTGGTCAAGTGCTGGCGGACAAGGAGGTGCACGTGAAAGACCCAAGGAAAGCTCAAGATGGGTGAGGAGGGTGAATAGATCCTGCAGTCCAAAAGACCCCTAGATATCCATGTCTCCCTCAGCACCGTCTTGGAACAGGCTCAGTATAGGGCTAAAGAACCAGCTCATCCGATGCCGAGGCTAGTGGAAGAAATGGCTGGGAGGGGAACCAGCGCCAAAGGCACCCTACATCTCCCAGGCCATGTTTACACACACAGCAAGCACATTCTCTCCTGCTTGTACCTGGACTGTAGCCTCTGAAGCCCCTACCTTCTTCCCAGCTGTAAAACCAACCACATAGCCCACCCAAAAGACTTGGGGTGAGGGTCCTTCAGCTGCTGTCCCTTCCCCAGACCTGTGGTCCTGTTCGGCTGTCCTTAACCTAGTCTATAAACGTCTTGGGATATACCAACTCAAGCCTGTTGCAGACCCCTGCTCTAGCTGAGCACTGCTTTGTGAGCCCTGAGCACACAGCTGTGTGCTGCCATGGGAAGGGGAAGGTGAGCAAAGGCCAGTTACACCTGCCCCAGAGCCCAAAATGGGACCACCAGGGCAGCACCCTGCAAGGAGCAACTTTCTCAGCCTGTCCTCATGACGCTGTTTCCAGAGAACCAAGGGCTGCACCCGGACACCTTGGGACAGACCCCTTCAGGGCTATACCTGCACTGGGTGGCCACAACACCCCTAGATCCCATAGGCACATTTATTATTTTCCAGGTAGGTGTCGCTGTGCCCTGTGACAGCCGTGGATCCTGACCTGAGGACTAGTGCCTTCTTCCCTCAACCCTGACCCAGACGGACCTCTTGTTTAGAAAAATGCTCTTGCCAATGACAGTTATACTGTGCTGGCTGAGAGGGAAGTAAAGAAGTCAGCAACACCTGCTGGGCCTGGAGCCTCACAGGCCTCCGATGCACCCTCCTGGGTCTGTCCTGCCCCTGTGAGTGACAGCCAGCCCAGCTCAGCAGCTCGCTCCTACCCTATAAGTCGTGTGTATGCAAGAAATGGACACCTGCAGTGCGGGTGAGGAAACCCAGACCCAGTATTCTCCCCAGCCTTCCTGTGACCACATCTTGCAGGCACCCCCTGAGGCTCAAGAGAAGATAGCTTGAAGTCAGGGAGTTTGGCCTGGGCTAAGGTGGGGTCCACAGACCCTGTGTGTACATGGGACTCAAGTGGGCTTGGAGATGAACCCAGGGATACACCCCAAGAGGCCTGGCTCCAGAAGGGCACAGGAAGAGACTTCACTGGTCAAGCTCAGGTAGGGGCCAACCTCAGACCTTCACTGGGGGGTGGGATGCAGAGTCACTCACCCAGCTCCAAGATACCTGTCCCTTTGGCACCCTAGAGACCGGGAGGGTCAGCAAGGGCAACACACAGTCACTCCACACAAGGACACACCCTGGGCCAGGGCACAAGGAGCAGATCAACCACCCTGCCTGGCCGACCCTCTGACATGCCAAGGAGGGTCTCCTGAGGGATGAATTGCTTGTTTCCTGCTGCCAACCTCCTGGAGATGAGGTGAGGAGTGTCTTCAGGATCACAGGCCACTTTGCACCCTCAACCAAAGCAGTTCTGCTGCCTTGATATATTCATGACTGCCCGAGAAGGCACCTGACTGTCCTTTCACCTACATAGCACAGCTCCTGGGCTGACTGCCTGGGTGTCAACCCTACAGGACTGCTCTGATCAAGTGGTTGTGATCGCTCGGAGCAGCCAGTGTTGGCCCCATCCAGGCCATACTCCAGAATGTAGGAAGCCACAGGAAAGAAACTGGGGGTGCCCTGCTACTGGTCTACTCCTTGGGCTCCACATTCATTTCTTCACTGTGTCCCCCACAGCTCCTGCTGGCCCCTGACTCCTCCCAGGCAGAGGCCTGAGCAGACATCTACACTAAGCCCTGCCACTGTCAGCCAATGTCCTGGCCAGAAACCCAGATCTGAGGCTGCTGGCACTCAGCTCCCAGCCCGCATAGTAAAAGCACCTGATAAGGCACCACCTGGGGAGCTCCCCAGCCTGCGCCTGGCCCTCCTGCCCTCAAGAGCAGCACAGGAAGCCCTGTGCCCAGCAGGCAGCACTGGAGTGCTTGAGTTACTTTTACCTCCACCCTGGCCTCCCCAGGGCTCAGGCCTGTAAGGACACTTTTCCCAGTTATGCGGCTGGCAAGAGGCTGGCCCTGGGGGTTTGGGAGAGGCGCTGAGGGTGGACCTCCTGCCCTTGGGCTGCACCTGAGTTCTCAACCACAGCCTCCAATCTCCTGGGGCAGTGCCCTGCATCAGGTTCCCACACACCAAGGCCATGTATTCCAAGAAGTGGTCAGGCTGCACACGTGATTCTGGGTGCTTCTGACAGTGTTCTGAGCCTCAGTTTCCTCCTCTGTAAATAGGGCTGTGACACACCACTACTGCGGCCCTGCCCTGCCCCAACGCATTGAGAGGTAAATTGTGGGCTGCCTGACCCTACCACAGCCTTTCAGATAGAGCTACTCTGGCAGGACCCAGGATGATTTCTGTTTCCTGCCTGGCCCCCTATCCAGGGCCACTACTCTGAGGCGGGGACCCCCACCCAGTGTGGGCAGGAAGAAGCTGTGGTCCAGGTGATGCCACATGGCTTTGGATGAGGCCTGACTCTCTGAGCCCCTCAAGCATCAGCCCTGGAGCACCTGCAGGCTACTCCTGTGGAGCTGAGCAGGTACCTGGAGCTAGTGTTGGGCTCACAACCACAGCAGGGATGTGTACAATTAGTCACATGGAGTCTGAGCCTTAGTGGCAAAGATTCAGCTGCCTGGAGCCGGGGTCTTAGGAGGTCGTAGGAAGGTGCCCCCACCCTCCCTCAGCCCATTTCCCCTACCAGTGCTTTTAGGCTCTGGGACCAGTTTCTAGGCAGCCATTCAAGGGGGTATGTGTATCCGGCCAGTCACACTTGAGCCTTGGGTGTCAAGCTGCCCCCCAGGAATGCCACCACACACACACCT
>NW_004955477.1:11082641-11086838 GCF_000276665.1 Chinchilla lanigera | reverse complement strand
TCCTCGTTTCAACTTTTAAGGATCACACTGTGGACATACTTCTGAGCTCTTTCTTACTTCACATTGCATGCCAGCATTTCCCACAGTGTTGTAGACTCGCTGAGTTTCTCAACAATGCTCCCATCAGACAGTTGCAAACTCAGATTTTCTGGGGTGTAACTTGTGTTCCTACACACGAATGTTGACCAGATGTTCTTCCTATTTCTGACAGTTCTCTTGTGACTGATAAAGTGTGGTTTCACTACATAATTTCCATGCGCTTAACTACTCTCCTGGTGATGAGGCCCAAGAAGCAATAAACAAGCCATCCATGTGCTGGGCAGGCCTGGACCTTTCCTGGGGCCCTGACCAGCCCAAGAGCCCGAGCAGTCCATCCTGCTCTGAAAACCCCTCGCTCTCTATAAAATGGGGATAGAAGAGTCTCTGGGAATCTCAGCCTCTAGGATCAAATGTGTTCATGAACAGCAGGATGCTGAGGGATCTGTGAACATAAGGAGGCTTGTTCTTGCCACCATCAATAATAGAAATAAATGCTCTTTGAGTACTGTGTGCATGTGTATTGTGAAAAATAAACGCATATGTGACAAAGCATGAGGCTTGTCCTGACTGCATTTAAATTTAGATACTGAGATAGAAGAAATCAGATGACAAAATGCAGCCCCAGAGGAAATGAAGATTTTTAAATGGCATTGAGAACCAAGTCTCTGAGCTGCACAGGCCTCCCACCCAGCTCAAGACTAACCTAGGTTAAAAAGCAAGCCTCCAGACAAATGGGATCAGCCTAGACGTGCTTTCTCTAAATCCCAGAGTGGCTTTGAGTGGGAGCCCTGGAGTGTGGAGGGCGTTGTGAAGGTCTGTTCTGCTCCTTCTGAAGGTCTCAGGATAGCGGGAGGAGAGTATCCCAGAACACACCAGCCCCAGAAACCTGTGTTCCCCAGGAAAGAGAGGTAGAAGCCCCTCTGGCCCAGCACAGCCCAAAGCCCAAGACCCCTGAGAGAGATCATGCTTTGAAAGGATGCACCCCACAGGATCGAGAGCTGCATGGATCCACAGGGAGCCTGAGAAGACTAGGAAAGAGCCCAAGAGGGGGCCCCATGGTGCAAACCTGGCTGTTATGGTTTATGTGTAGATGTCCCCCTAAAGCTTCATGCAGTCATGGGGCAGGCTTATAGAGTTTTCGATTGACTCATGGTCCAATGGGATTATGGGTGTGAGTGCTGGGATTAGGGTTGGGCTACACTTATCCTGAGGCAAGTAACCTGCATACAATATAGGAGAGTAAAAGGCTTGCTTACCACTGCTCCTCCCTTTTTGCTCTTGCTGCTTTTGCTGTTTTCTGCCAACATGAACTGTTGCCTTCTGCCATGTGCCACCCTGCGTATGGACTGAAACCTCCACAAACTGTGAGCTAAATAAGCCTTTGCTTCTTTAATTTTGGGCATCAGGTGTTTTATCCCAGTAATGAGAGAAAAGTAACCAAGACACTGGCTCAAACAGCCAGCACATATCAGTGGTCTAGAGCAATGCACATTTATTTCCTCCCAATTCTGTAGGTGAGATATTCAAGACAGGTGTCCCTGTGCTAAATTTAAGGTGCAGCAGGCATGTTGGCTCTTTCTGAGGCTCCATGGAGAGTCCATCTTCTGTCAAAGATCTGGTATCCAGAATGTATAAAGGACTCTTAAAACTCAACAGCAAAATACAAACCAATTTAAAAATGGGCATAAGACTTAAATAGATATTTGTCTCTAAAAAATATACAGCTGGAAATGGTAGTGTATCCTATAATCCCAGCACTTGGGAGCCTGACAAAAGAGGCTCACTGTGAATTTGATGCCATCTTGGCTACACAGTGTGTTCAGCACTGTTATAGATTGTATCTAGATGTCCCCCCAAACCCTCATGTGCTCATAGGTGGGACTTTTCAGAGATGGCTGGTTCTAGGGTGTGTGATACTCAGATTAAGAGTGTGTGGCTCTAAATTTGTCCAATAATTGGTTTAGCATAGTTCTGAGTGTGGGTGGCAGCAATCAATAATCTTATAGCCTGGATGGGAAATAAGGGGAAAAGAAGGAAGGTTTGCTGTGGCTGCTCGCTGCTTGCTGCTTTCTGCCTGTCTTGCCATGGACTGTTTCTCCTCTGCCATGCCGTCCTTCTTGGAGCAAGCAGATTAATGGACTGAAACCTCTATAAGCTGTGAGTTAAAATAAACCTTTCCTTCTTTAACTTGTGGGTCTCGGGCATTTTGTCCCAGCAATAACAAAGTAACTAAGACAAATCCAGCCTGGAACACATAATGAGACCCTGTCTCCAATAACAAAAAAGTCCTAAAGAATTAATTTATTAATTTAATTAAAGATATGCAAATGGCCAACAAGTACATGAAAAAAATGACATCAATGTCCTAGTCATTAAGGAAATGCCAATCAAACCACAATACAGTACTACTTTAGATCCCCTAGGATGGTAATAATTTTTTAGTGAAAATTTAGTTTTGGTAGGTATTAAAAATGGTGTAACAGGGGCTGGGGATTTAGCTCAGAGGCACAGCGCCTGCCCGGTAAGTGCAAGGTCATGAGTTCAATTCCCAGTACTGGGAGAAAAAAAAATGGTATAACAAAGACCAGCGGCAAAATACAGCCTCTCCAGAACCTGAAATTGAGACACCTGGAAAATAACAATTTAGTGAATTAAAAAGTAGATCTTCAGGAATCAAGAGTGAGCTAACAGAGAAACTACAGACAAATTGGAAGAACTAAAGACAATGCAGAGAAACAAGGAAGCAGTCTAGAAAGCTAACTTGGCTTCCAGGGAGAGGAACCTGTCTCCAATAACACAAGGAAAGCCCAGAAAGAGTTGACAGCCTTAGGGAGAAACAGTGGACTCACTAGTCCCAAGAAAAGCTCATGATTATAAACTGCAAAAACAACATGGGGTTTTAGTCTGAAAATGAGTACCTCCACATGGCATGCTAGCATTGGAGAAGAAATTCATTACAGAACCCACCATGTTTGGAAGTCCCCAAAGCCATTTTGGGAAAAGGTTAATTTTTTTACATTGAACTATTCTGAGAATCACAAGCCACAGAACAACTACATTTCAGGGTTTCTGGAATCATCCTGCCTCAGTGCTTGAGTGAGAGATGGACAAAGGAGACAGTCATGGAAAGGGCTAGACATACACCCCTAAGAAGCTTCAGTTCAGTCCAGAGGGACATGGCATCCCTACCCTCTGTGGAGAGAGGTCAGGCCAGTTACATGTGGTTTTCAGAAGGGCCTAAGTCTGAAAGTGATAGCATAAAGTCCAGTGGAGTGCTTGACCCCACCACACTGCTACCCCATTGCCCACATCCAACATACAGTTCAGTGATCTGTTTGCTTTCTGCATCTGCCAGTGTGATCAAAGATATGTCTTAGCTTGAACAGTTGCCACAGCCTGGGGCATATAGACACAAGGGTCTCCAGAGCCTGAGACCACCTCCCAAACCCACAGACTATAAAGCTAGAGAAAGCAGTGCCTTGGGGTACATAAGGGTCACAGAAACTGAAAGCTTCTGGAGGGACCATAGCCTTACAGTAGACACCACTGACTGACCATACCCCGTCAGAAAGGTTAGGCAAGACTCAGCATTCACTTGCTTTGTCTTTCTGTCTATATTATTATTGCAGGTCTTGAGTTCAAGGCCAGCCTGAACTACACAAATGAGACCTTGTCTCAAAAAAAAAAAAAATAACCAGTTTGTCTTTGATTCTATTATGATGGTTGATTTCTTTACTGTTGACAGTGGTGGCATAGTTAATACCATGATATTAATTGGTTTTTATTGTGTGCCAATACCTGCTTTGTTTTTGTGTAACCACTTCCAGAGAACTGAGTGCTGGGCCAGTAGCACTGTGTACTCTCCTCCCCAAATTAATGGAGGTGGTCAGACATTGCGACAGAGGCAAAGGCCTACATAATTAGTCACCCCAGAGTGCACCACTGGAAAGCAGACACTAGCAAAAGAGATCTCCATATTAGCAACAAAGCCTTTTCACTTTAATGACCCTAATTCTTCCCCACAAAAAAAAATATATAAGAAAATAAGACAAAAAAATGCCTCCAAAAACTTCCAATTCCCCAAAAATTGATCCATGGGCATCTACTGGAAGGAATTTAAAAGCCAAACAGCTAAATTATGTGAAGTAATGAAAAAAA
>NW_004955477.1:11028487-11075912 GCF_000276665.1 Chinchilla lanigera | reverse complement strand
CTTGTATTGTTTTTGTGTTATTTTCTAAATGTGTGTTTGTTAATATGTTTTTGTTCTTTTATCTTTAAAATAAAAAATGTGCTGCTATAGACATGGGGGTACATATATTGTTGTGGTATGATGTTTTTAATTTTTCTGGAAAAATACCTGGGTTGAATGAGACAGCTAATCCTATTTTACTGAGCAATCTCCAGACTGATTTCTGTAGTGCTTGCACCAGTCTACACTCCTACCAACAGTGGAGAAGAGTTTCTTTTTCCCCACAGCACCTCTAGCATTTGTTATGGGTAGATTTCTTGATGATAGTCATTCTTTCTGTGGTGAGATGGAATCTCAGTGTTGTTTTAATTTGCCTTTCTCAAATTACTAATGATGCTGAACATTTTTTCATGTATTTATTTGCCATTTGTATTTCTTTATCTGAGAAATGTGTATTGCCATTTACCTCAGCACCATTTGTTAAAGAGGCTGTCTCAGATGCCCATTTTTGGATTGGGTCTTTGAATTTGGGGGGACCTGATTTTTTTAATTCTTTATAATTCTTTATATGTTCTAGATAGGAGTCCTTTGTCTGAAGGAATTAACTTTAGAAACATTCATGATTTTAAAAATACCTGAATAGCCAGCTATGGTGTCACACACCTGTAATCCCAGCACTCAAGAGGCTGAGACAGGACTGCCATGAGTCTGAGGTCAACCTGAGCTACATAATGAAACTCTGTCTTGAAAAAAGGAAACATCTAAAGAAAATAGATATAGAAAGACCTTATTTCAATCTGATAAAAGTCATTTGTGACAAACCTATAGCCAACATCATATTAAATGAGGAAAAACTAAAACTTTTTCCTCTATAATCAATATCATCACTCATGTTCAACACAGTACTCAAAATACTAACCAGAGCAATCAGGCAAGAGAAAGAAATAAAAGGATGCATATATGGAAGGATGAAGTTAAACTATCTTTACTCACAAATGACATAATCCTTTACCTAGAAGAACCAAAAATTCAACAGAAAGACTCCTAGAACTAACAAAAAATTCAGTAAGGTTCCCAGATACAAAATCAATACACAAAAATCAGTAGCATTCCTGTATACCAATAATGAACCCACCAAGAAAAAAATTACATAAACTATACCATTCATAATAGCTTCAAGAAAAAATAAATATTTAAGAATTAACTCAACAAAGGATGTAAAAGATCCCTATCACAAAAACTATAGAACTCTTAGAAAGGAAAGCAAAGAAGACAGTAGAACATAGAATGATATCTCCTATTCTTGGATAAGCAGAAGCAATACTATCAAAATGGCCATACTATCAACAGGATATATAGAATTAACGCAATTCCAATCAATATACCAACAGCATTCCTCAGAGAACCAGAAAAAAACTGTATAATTCATATGGAACCAGAATGGACCTAGAATAGCAAAATCAATCCTAGGCAACAAGAGTAAAGCAGAAAGCATCACAATCCCAGATTTCAAGTTACATTACAAAGCTAGAGTAATTTTTAAAAATTGCATAGCATTGACCATGCTATCAATGGAATAGAATAAAGGATGCAGAAACAACACCATGCACATTCAGCCATCTGATCTTTGACAAAGGAGCCAAAAACATATGCTGAAGGAAAGACAGCCTCTTTAACAAATGGTGCTGAGGTAAATAGCAGTACACATGCAGAAGATTAAACATAGACCCATATCTCTCACCATGTACTAAACTAAAATCAAAATGGATTAAAAACCTAAATACTAAAACAGAAATACTTAACCTGCTGGAAGATAAAATAGGTAAAACTTGAAGACATAGGTGTAGGCAAGGGGTTTCTGAACGAATAATTGCACAAGAAATAACATTAAGAATCAACAAATGGGATTATATCAAATTAAAAAGCTTCTACACAGCAAAGAAAAAAAAAAGAGAAGAGACAACCTACAGAATGGGAAAAAATTTTGCCAGCTTTTCCTCAGACAAAGGACTAATATCAAGAATATATAAAGAACTCAAAAAAAGTTAGACATCTCAAAATGAAAAATCAAGTCAAAAATGGGCAACTGAAATAGACACTTCTCAGAAGAAGCACAAATAGCTAATAAATACATGAAAAATGTTCAGCATCTCAGTCCATTAGAGAAATGCAACTAAAAACAACACTGAAATTCCACCTTATTCTAGAAAAAAAAATGGCTGTCATCAAGATATCAAATAACAAATGGTGGCAAGGTTGTGGGTAAAAAGGGAACCCTTCTACATTGTCAGTGGAAATGTAAACTAGTACAACCACTATGGAAATCAACATGAAGATTCCTCAAAAAACTAAAATTAGAGATTCCAATTGGCCTAGCTATTCCCTTCTATGTATCTTTCTGAAAGAATTAAAGACATCATATTACAGCGATACATGCATACTCATATTTATAGCAGGAAAATTCATAATAGTTAAATCTTGGAAGTGACCTATATGTCCTACAGGTGAGTGGATTTAAAAATGTGATATTTATATATAATGGAGTACTACTTTGCCATAAGGTAAGATAAATTTGAGTCATTTGTAGGAAAATGTATGTACCTTGAAGCCTAAATGTTAAGTGAAATAAATCCGACATATGATCTTAAATATCACATGATGAAAAAGCTAAAGTATAAATAATTTAAAGAGCAAAGTAAAAAACAGATGATAGGAAACAGGGAGATAGATCTTCTACTAAAGGGAAAGGGACCAAGAGATGGAGGGAAGAGGTAGGGAAGGGGAAATAAAAAGATGTGTTATGTACTTGTACCAACTCCTCCCCACTGTGAATATAATTAGAATGTGTCCTAATAAAAATTTAATTTTTTAAAAAGAAGACAAATTTTGGTGAATATATGGAGAAATGAGAAGTCTTATTTGTTGTTGGTTATAAAATTCTGCACCCTTTGTAAGAAAGAAAAGAAATTTTGCCAGTTTCAAAAAAAGTAAACATAGAATTGTTATACGACCAAATATATGACTCCTAAATATAAACACAAGAAGAATTAAAACAGAAACTCAAATAAATACCTGGATACAAGTATTCATAACAGTCCAAACATGGAGACCTTGCTTGCTTTGCTACCTTCTGTGTACCGTGAACTGTTGCCCTCTGCCATGTGCAACCCTGCCTCAGAGCCAACTGATTATGGACTGAAATCTCCACAAAATGTGAGCTAAATAAACCTTTCCCCCTTTAAAAAAAAAAAAAAACAGTCAAAACATAGAAACAATCCAAGTGTCAATTAGTGTCAAAGTGTCAATCCAAGTGTCCTGACTGGTCAGGCATGATGGCTCACACCTGTAACCTCAGCACTCAGGAGTCTGAGGCAGAGGATCATGAGGTCAGCCTGAACTACAAGGTCAGCTTCTGCTACATAGTGAGCTCAAGGTCAGCCTGAACTACATAGCGAGACCCTGTCTCAAAAAAAAGATAAACATAATATGGGATACACATTGGAATATTATTTGGCCATAAAAAGGGAATGAAATATGGAGGCATCGTATGATGTGGATGAACCCTGAAAACGCTATGCTCAGGGAAAGAAGTCAGACACAAAAGTACACAATGAGTCTGCTTCCGTTTACACAAAATATCCAGAGTAAGTAAATCTACAGAGACAGAAAGCAATTTCATTGCCAGATACTGTGGAATGGAGTGGAAGGAGCAAGACTGACTACCTGCTACAAGATTTTATCTTGCAGTAATTATAATTTCCTGAAACTAAATACAGATGGTAATTGCATGACACTGTGAATGTTTTTAAAAACACTAAATTGTGTATGCTGTTATTAATTTTATGTAATGTTTCTCCTCAATGAAAAAAGAAAAAAATAGAAAGTCAATAACCAGGGCACTTTTAAGATATTTCCATGAATACATACAGAAATGTTATTCTGACCTCAGAGTATCCAAGAATATCATTAAAAAGAATATGAATGAATTGTAAGAGATTTGAAATTATAACTATGTTGAAATTAAGACATTTGATTCTTTGCCAAAGACATTCAAATGGAAAATAAACACATGGAAAATGAACCTCATCATTTGGTACTAAAAAACGATGGCTGGTGGACTTTTACTTTCTGGTTTGGGTTATAACCCACTACCGCCTCATCTCCTTATTCAAACTGTTGTAGTTTTGATCACTGGGAGTTCTTTCCATTGTTTCCTAGCCCCTTTGACCCATCACACCCACTAGTCCCATCACTGGCTTATTTGTGTTCTTTTACTTTTGAACATTTCCTAAGATTCTGGCACTACTGGGTACTCCAGGCTCTTCTTATGTATTTCCTGACCCAGCAGTAGAATCAGCCATTTTTTCAGAAAGTGCTCATACCTTTTATTAGAAAATGATATCAGAAGTAAAGATCTGGAGTACCTAGTGTGTTTCTTGCTACTGGAGTGTTGTACCATCTGCACATTCAGGGCATGGAGATACATGTAAATAGACTAAGCCATGTGTATACACACAGATCCTATATCTTTATATGTATTCATCTCTGTATATACATTGGGATAAGCATGAGATTCCACTCATGTCTCCAGCTCCAATCCATTGCCACATGGGTCACTCCAGCCTCAGTACATCACTTCTCTGTAAATTCCCACCCTACAGAAACCTGGCTCCCATCACCAACTGTACATTTGCTTAATTGTTCAACTCCAAGATACATGAATAGTAGTATCAGAATTGTTACACCATATTGTGTTATAAAAACTCTAAGCAAGGTATTAGGAAGAAGAAAGGTATGCAAAGAAGGAATCTCAGAGTGCTGCACAAGTGCTCATGAGACTTAGCAGAGAACAAAGCTATATCTGCACAGGATGAGACTTCAAGAGGCAGATAAGGTGCAACAACCAGAGTCAGAGCATTCACAAAGAAGAGAGCACCTAACCCTCAGCTAAGAATTGCAGACATGAACTGGAGCATTCTGTCTCCTACTAGCAGGATGGAGAGGAACTATGGAAAACTTTTGAGTTTTCAGGGAAGATTTCAACACCATATTCTGAAGCACTGGGAGAAAAGGTCATCACAGCAGTGGTTATCTCAAAGTGGAGAGCCAGGGATTAACTGAGAAGGGGCACCCAGGACATCTCTCAGCAAAGGAAATTGTATCATGGTGAGTGTTGGTTCTACACATGTATGCAATTGTCAAAACCCATCACAGTCAACACTCAAGGTGTGTGCAAGTCATTAGTTAAATCACAACTCAAAGACATATTTAAAACCAGGCATGGTGGCATATGCCTGTAATCCCAGCACTTGGGAGGCTGAGGCAGGAGGACTGCCTTGAGTTCGAGGCCAATTTGGGCTACATAGTGAGTTCGAGGCCAGCCTGGATTACAGAGTGAGACCCTATCTCAAAAAAAAAAAAAAAAACATATTTAGGCAATGGTATAAAAAAGAGCTACAAATCAGTAAGCAAAGGATGACACTATTGGGAGAAATGGGCATCTCACAGAAACACACATTGATGCTAACAACAGAAGCAGAAAATTAGAAATCACCACCACAGTGAGATACATTTTTTCCCCACTGATTTAGCAAAGTTTAAAAATTTGCTGGAAAGGGTAGGAATCAAAGGTAGGTATGTGATTAGCATAGCTACTTTGAAAAATAAATGGCATTTTCTTGTCAAATTTCCTGCAAAGTTCAACCCCAGCATTCTTCTTCTTAGGTACACGTCCAAGAGAATTATTCCAACAGGCAGCAACAGCTATGCACAGGAATATCACTGCAACAACAAATAATGAGGCACAAGTGTCCATAAGCAAAGAGCGGCCCCAGGTTATGCTGTAGTCATGCCATGGGATATCATACAAGTGTCCAAGAAATACAGTTTCTAGGGGCTGGGGATTTAGCTCAGTGGCACAGTGTCTGCCTGGCAAGCCTGAGGTCATGAGTTCGACTTCCAGTCCAGAAACAAAACAAAACAAAACAAAAAAAAAAATTTCTGAGAAAAGAATTTTAGCAATGTGGAGAAGCAAGATGTAGAAAAAAAACATAAAGCACTATACCTTCTGTTATAAAGTTAAATATGAGCAAAACTAAGTCATGTAATTAATTAGAAAACTCTAAGCAGCAAGAGAATCCCAGAAAGTGGTCGTGGGGAGGGGAATGCAGTGATTTGTTAGTGCTGTCTCCCTTGGGCTTAGGGTAGGTTTGTAAATGTTCTTTAAATACTTTCATAAATTAATGAATGTCGTGCACGGAAAAGAAAATGAAACAAATGCTCTGGAGTCTATTGGGCAGCGTGCATGGCCCTCAAACACAAGCAGAAGGGTTTTAAGACTGCGGCCTGGCTAGGCAGGGATCCAAGCCCGGCATCCTGGGATCAGGTTCTGTGGGAAACTCCCTTGGCACTGAAGAGATGCGGGACACCTCCCAGCTGAACGCCTCTCGTCATGGGCCTCCACAGAGCCTCCACAAATTGCCCTGAGAGCAATTAGGCTGGGAGAGAGGGCGCCAGTGATAAGGCCACAGAGGAGCTGGATGAAGACCACTTGGGGCCAAAGGCAGCACACCTTGCTCAAAGACATGCAGACAACCTGCGGGACCTTGTTTCCTGAGGGAAGATTGGGCTTGTGGGACCTTGGTCTTGGTAGAACAGGCCCAAGGAAGGCGGTCAGGACAGCACTTTCCAGGCACCCCCCAGCTCCCAGTGCCAGGCTGGCGGCCCACATAGCAGGGCCTGGTCTTGGGACAGCTCCCACCACCCTCACCTGGGCCCAGAAGCAGCGGTATCCACCCTCTCCTGTTGTCTTCAAAGGTCAGACCCCAGCGGCTGGCCCCCATCTCTGCCTGGGGTATGGTATCCCATTTCTGAACCCTGCACCCGCTCGGCCTGCCTGTCCAAGCTGCCCACCCACCAGATTGCACCTCGCCACGTGCCCTCTGGCAGGCTGCGCCCTGCTGCGGATTCACATCCCATTTCTCTTCCTGGGATGCTGAGAGCGGTGGTGGACAATCAGACTTCCACCCAGAGCCCTTAGGCCAAGTCGCCTCTCAGCCCTCCCACAGCATTGGCCCTGAGCAGACGCGGGTCCTAACCCTGCGCCACACCCTGACTGAGAACCCTCCGCGCGCTTGCGAGGCTGAGCCCAGCCTGAAACCCCTCCTAGCTCTTAGAGAGCCAGGAGCAGCCAGCTCAGCTGAGCTCTCCTGCTTGCCTGGGAGGAGGCCCAATGGGGGGAAATGGCTGGGCGGGCCAAGGATGCACCATTCTATGATCTCTCTCCACATGTCCCTGCAAGGGCAGCCGTCCTGCTGGAGGGCAAGAGGGTCCGGAGGCTCCAACACCATCTGACCTTCTGGACGCTGAGGCTGAGGGAAGTGGGGAGGAACTGCCTCAGAGCTGAGCCGGAGCTCCTTTGCCAGCTATGGGAGACCTTTCCTCATCCTCTTTCTCAGATCACCCCCCCCCCCGGCCCCCCGGTGCAGTCAGCCCATCTGCATCCAGGCTTCTAGCAGTAGCGGTGTCCTGACTCCAAATTCCCAAATCGCACAGCCCATTTGAGGCCACTTTGTTGCTCAGACAGCTCAGGGAACAGATTTCAGGCTGGCCTTCGGCTTGGCTATCTCAGGACATCGCTGGTGGGAATGAGCTCTCACCTCCCTGAGCCCGCACAATCTGTTCAAGCTGTAGGGTGGGCCCCCGGACTCTCACCTGTCCTTTCTGAGTCCTGAGGGTCCCTGTGAGCAACATGAGCCAGCCAGCATACTTCAGGGACAACAGAGATGAGGACAGAGACAAACCAGAGCACGCAGTCTTTTAGAAGCACGCTGAGCACATGGACCTACCTGGGGTTGTGTGTGCATCTAAGGTGGGTGCATGCCTGCAGTATATGTGTGTACCTGCTGTGTGTGTACACCTGAAGTACGTGCATGCACCTGAGGAGTATACACTTGGGGGTATGCATTTGGGTGTCTGTGTACCTAGGTGTCCACACACACATGGCAATGTACCTGTGTGTTGAAGCTGGAAAAATTATGACCCTGAGGGCACATATATGGACATATAAGAGGAGAATCTCTGCTCATCCTGGTGTGTACAGACTCCAAGGCCCATTGGCTCTGGGTAAATTACAAGTTAAACTGAGAGCTGGGACAAAGGTAAGTACTGCAGCAAGTACCAAGACCTGGGAAACTTAGGAGGGAGGTCTCTGGATCTTTGGGCAGCCACAAAGGTTCAGCAGAAAGTGTCACTGTGGCCCCAGTACACTCACCAGTAGAGCAGTGGTCCTGGCCCCATCACATACCACACCTGAATCTCTGCTGTTGCAGGGTGCTCAGACGTGACTGCCCTGATGAGGAAAGATGATAAGCAACTCCAGCGATACTCCGGTGACAGAGTTCATCTTGTTGGGCTTTTCAGAGCTGTGCCATCTTCGAGGGCTGCTATCTGGATCATTCCTCACCATCTATGTGGTGACTGTCCTGGAGAATCTGGTCATCATAGGGACCATTGGAGCCAGCCGTCAACTGCACACACCCATGTACTTCTTCCTGGCCAACCTATCAGTGCTGGAGACCTGCTACACCACAGTCACCATCCCCAAGCTGCTGGCTGGCCTCCTGGCACAGGCAAGGGCTATCTCCTTCTCGGGCTGCCTCACCCAGCTATTCCTCTTCCTCTCACTTGGCTCCTCTGAGTGCTTCCTTCTGGCCACCATGGCCTGTGACAGGTACCTAGCCATCTGCCGCCCACTGCACTACCCAGCCATCATGCACTCGAGGCTCTGTCTGCACCTGACCCTCAGTGCCTGGCTTGGTGGCTTCCTGGCCTCCTTTGTGTCCACAGCTCTCATCTCCCGCCTCAGGTTCTGTGGCCCCAATGTCCTCAACCACTTCTTCTGTGACATCTCACCTCTGCTGCAGCTCTCCTGCTCAGACACCACCTCCATCGAAACACTGGACTTTGTGGCAGCCCTGGCAGTGCTTGCAACCTCCCTGCTGGTGACTGCTGTCTCCTATGCCCACATCCTGGCCACTGTGTTGAGGATTCCAGGAGGGGCTGGCCGTCGGAAGGCCTTCTCCACTTGTACCTCCCACCTGGTGGTAGTTGTCATCTTCTATACCACCACCATCTTCATGTATGCCCGACCTCATGCCATCAGCTCTTTTGACCTCAACAAACTGGTGTCCGTGGTCTACTCAGTTGTGACTCCACTGCTCAACCCCATAATATACTGCCTGAGAAACCGAGACATCAGAGAGGCCCTGGCCAAACTCCTCCAGGCCCCTTCCCCCTCCTGAGTTCCAACTATAGGATACCTGCTGGAGCTGCTAATCACTCTTCTCTGCTTGCAGATTCCACCACTGCCCACGGCTCAGGCCAACCCATACTTTCACCCATATTCCTCTTGCCCACCCTACCCTGTGTCAGAGTTGCCAAGAGCACAGCATGAGCTTGAGCGAGTATCTGAACAAGCAGGGGAAGTGGCTGAGACCAAAAAACCTTAGATCCAGGCTCTCAGTTCCTGCCCACAGCCTCCTCTCCTAGAGAACTGAGCCCAGGACAGCTCCTGAGTAGGCTCGGCACCAAGCAGGGGCCATCTTCCCTCCTTTGCAGCCCGGACCCTTCAGCCTCAGAAGCTCAGCACAGACTTCACAGGAAGCTCCTCTGTGTCACTCCCCACCACCCAGACTCTGGGCAGTTTCTGTGGTAGGCAGCCCCTCTGCCTGTACCAAGATCTGATGCCCCATTCCTCCATCCTATGAGGTCCTAGCCAGCCCCTGAGATTAGACCCAGAAATCCTCAGCTGGCTCAGAGGGTCAGACCAAGCATTCCCAAGGCAAGTGGGAGGATTCCAGCATATACATGGTACCGTTGAGTGCACAGGCACTGCCTTTCATCAGAAAGAAGACGGGTGAGGGGCTGGGGATTTAGCTCAGCGGCAAAGCGCCTGCCTGGCAAGCGCAAGGTCGTGAGTTCAGTTCCCCATACCGGAGAAAAACCAAAAAAAAAAAGAGAAAAGAGAAAAAAAAAAGAAAAAGAAAGAAGACAGGTGTCTTTCCAGGTCCTCTTACTTCAGCCACACTCACCCATTTCCTTCATGACAGCCACACACAGTGATGATGTGTTTAGGGTGTGTCCTTAATGGCATAGGTATTTGATGGACACTGTTATTTGTGAGAGTTTTAAATCTGTGTGTAAGGTGCAGTAAACATACTCTTGCAATTTTGCTTTGTACATTTTAAGATTATGTCAAAGTGCATGCAAATTTAAAATTGTTTTATCATCTCAGTAAATTTAACCTTTTACCATTAGGAAACATTACTCTTTATACTAGTGCTTCTTTACATTTAAGGCTTAAATTCTACTATGTCTACCATTAATTCAGCGACTTTGTCTTCCTTTTAGTATTTGTGTGATGAATACTTCGTGTCTCTCAGCTCCTGACCCCTCTGTAGTTGGTTCTGTAGTCCAGGCAGAGACTGAGAAAATCACACTCCTACAACGACAACTGCTTCTCTTTTTTGTTGAGAGTTCACCTGTCAATCTTATTTTTATTCTTTCTTAGGCAATTTGCGCCTCCCTGATTCTGCAAACTAAGATTTTCTTGTTTACCTGGCTATGCTTTCTTTTTTAAATATAATCTGATGTTTATCAAATCTTACCAGTGTAGTCTTGACTACTATAGCTTTTAAAATAGGGCAGTTTCATAAAAATGTACAATGCTTCACAAGTTTGTGTCATCCTTACTCAGAGGCCCTGCTGATCTTCTCTGTATCGTTCCAGTTTTAGTATATGTGCTGCCAAAGCGAGCAAAAGGCTATGCATTTTTGGGGGGGGGTGGTATTTGTTGCACATGGCATTCTAACACTTTCAGAGCTCATGACTTGCACTCTCATCCATTTTTGCAAAGTATCAGCCTCTATTTCATTAAACACTGTCATCTACTTCATTCTTTCCCCTTTGTTTCCAAAATTATATGCATGTCAGGTCTCTTGATGGTGTTCTCTGACTCCTTGCATTCTGATCTGTACACTCTTCTGTATACTTTCTTATCTTCCAAGTTACCACCTCTCTCTAGCCACATCTGACCTTTTGTATTTTAGTTCTAGAATTTCCACTGTGTTCTTTATTTCCTGAGGAAAGAAAAAAATTCAGTTTCTCACACTCAATAATAAACAGGGTATTTCTATATCCAAATTTTATTTGTGGTGGAGTGTCCCACACACAATAAGTAAGCAATTCTGAAGTAAATCCCAGCTGCATGTTCTCTAATTCAGTGCAATTCTGACACTGTCTACTTGGAGATAGGCCTTGGGCTTAGTCCCCAGATATCTTTGACCACTTTTGATGCCAGTTTCAAGCTCCAAGTTGTTTTTCCTGTATTTTTAGCCAACCAGCTATAAATTGGGGGCCTATAACACCCTCCTCAGGTTCAATCAATTTGCTAGTGAAGCTCACAGAACTCAGGAAGATGTTTACTTACACACACCAGATTATTCAAAGACTTTGCAAAAGATACAGATGAAGAGATGCATAGAGTAAAGTATGCAGAGGGGTGGGTTTCCACAGGAGCTTGTTAATAGTTCCCTAGTTGTCTTGTGCCAGTCTGTTTGTCCCTTGCCCATGCTGGACTGTGTCTCACCGTGGCTTTCTGCAATGTCTTAATATCTAGCATAATAGATATCTCCTGTCTGATCTTCTTTCTGAGAAAGCGATAACAAAATTATTTTAGTTGTTTTAGGCCTTTATTTTTCTAAACAGACTTTAGAATCACTTGGGTTCTCCCCACTCACCCACCCACTGTGGCAGAATCATTAGGTGCTGTATTAATTTGCTAGTACCACAAAGTATTGCAAACACTTCACAGAAATTGATTTCCTATAATTTGGCAGGGTTGGTTCCTCCAAGGTCTCTTTCCTTGGCCTGTAGACACCTCTTCCTCCCTGTATCCCTACAAAGTCATCCTTCTGTTTGTGACTGTGTCCTAGTCTCCTTTATTTAAAAAAGTTGGTGAAAGCCAGGCATAGTGGGGCACACCTGTAATCCCAGCGCTCAGGAGGCTGAGGCAGGAGGATCACTGCAACTTTGTGGCCAGCCTGGGATACAAAGTAAGTTCAAGGTCAGCCCGAACTGCATAGTGAAACCCTGTCTCTCAAAAAGGCAAAAAAAAAAAAGGTGCATATTAGTAATACAAAATGAAAAGATTCAATTTTGGTGTATTGATACATGCATAGAACATATCTGTATTACTTTCATTCCTTCCTGCCCCCTCTCTGATCCTTTCTCATCTTTAAAAGTCTACCTTCTAATTTCCTGTCACGTCAGATGGTAGTGTGGCCCCAGTGGACTAAGGCGCTGGATTAGTTTCCTGTCGACTCTCTTTTTCTTTATACTTTTTTTTCTTTGAGACAGAGTTTCACTGTGTAGATTAAGTGGGTCTTGAACTCACTATGTAGTCCAGGTTGGCCTCGAACTTATGGCAATTCTCCTACCTTTGCCTCCTGAGTGCTGGGATTACAGAAGATCACTGTTTTCTTATAGTCCTTGCATGTCCTAAGATAAATCCTATACTTCAAATAAAAGTTTTACAGCCTTGAGGATAAGTGGAAGGATCCCTTTTCCTTTGTATTTCCTACCTTGTTATTGATCTTCCTTCTTTTTCTGTTCCTCTCTATTCTCATCCTTGGAACAACTATCAGGTTTAGAGTCCAAAACTGACCCTCTGCGTGCATACCCCTCCCTCTTTTGGCAGACATTTCCTTAATTTTACACTAAATCCTTTTTCCTTTTTGGGGGATGATGGGGCAATCATTTTTTAGATTCAAAAGTTTCCTTTTAGTCTCATTTACTCGCTTTTCACACTGTCCTGCTCTTTATCTCTATATTTTATAAATATAATATCTGGCCCTGTTGTTCTGGTGATAACAACAAAAAGCTGAGACAGAAAGAGAGAAAGCGAGAAAGCGCTTCCTGGAGCATTTCCAAAAGTGGTCCATATTCCAGCCCTCTAGGACCTGGGAAGCAGCTTAGTCTGAGGCAGTAAGGATTCATCTTGTGCAGCATGGCTGCACAGAGGACCATCTGGCAAGGTCTGAGCAGCGGTCCCTGTATGAATAGCAGGACCACTTTAAGAATCCCAGTTCATCCCAGTGTCCATGGGGAAGCTCCTCGGGAAGAGGGCCTGCTGAGAGTAAGACTTAGGACCTTGGGGCCCTAGACAGGTGGCTTGCCTCTCCACCTGGATTATTCTGTGGTCCTGTGGCTAGGTCATCCACCTGCCTAGGGATGAGGGTATGGAAGAAGAGAGGGGAGGAGGAGGGGAGGAGGAGGGGAGGAGGAGGGGAGGAAGGGTGTGGGCAGATGAGGAGGGGGCACAGAGAAGGCCATGAGGACTGACGCCCAGCCTGGAGTGCATGCACTAGGAGCCTGGGTGAGGGGGACGAGTGGGGCATATGTGGGGAGGTGGGACCAGATGGAGCTGGTGGGGGAGGCTGGACGGAGTAGGGAGGGCGGGATGCAGCAAGGATAGGGGCCGGGCCAGAGGGGCTGCACGCTCCTCCCTCCGTCCCCAGGGCTGAAGCCCGGGTGCTGCCCGCCCCAGTCCCCTGCGGAGGCCTCCTCACCGCCCAGCCACGCCCGACTTTCTCCGGCAAAGTCAGGGTCACCGCCCATCCTCCCTTTGCGCCGCATCCCTGGAGCGGCACCTGGGCCCGGGTTCCAACCGAGGCCTGCAACGGTAAGGCCTGCCGTGGGATCCCCAGCGGGAGGCTGGGAGCAGAGGGTGTCGCGGAGGAGGGCCGGGCCGAGCTGCCACCGGACCCGCTGGTCCTTTCGGGTCGGGTCCCTGCCGGGCGGTTGGACCTAATGGCTGGGGGTCGGTGGGGCGCTGGAGGAGGGGCAGAGCGAGGAGAAAAAGGATCTTCCTGGCATCGTCCAAGTCTGCCGAGGCGGGTCTGCACGGCATCTCCAAGGCGCATCCTCCACGCCGCAGCTGCAGCCCTGAACCCTCGCCCTGACCCCCGCCCCTCTCCCAGTGCGCGCTACCCTGGCTAGGGAGAGGGCTCCCGGGAGGGGCCTGGATGCCAAACCCGATCTGGGTATTTGGGGCCTTCGGTCCCAACAAAGCATCCTCCAAAAGACGACCACCATTCCCCAGTATTGCCAGCCCGTCCAGAGACCGTGTGCAAGATGCGAAGAGAGCCCAACATGCGAAGCCCTTCCCCCAGACCTGCGTACCCCCAACCCCAGGAGTTCATCCTTCCCCACCCACCTCCCACCCCCACCCCAGGCCTAAATCGCCAAGTACCCTCCTTCTCCACCTCACCTTTGGCAAGCAGGCGGTCCCCCAAAATGCAGGGGGCTCCCTGATACCCAGAGTGTTTAACTCCCAGGTCCCCACCAAAGCTGAGGCTCAATCTGCCCTCTGGACTTGATCCTCCAGTGCCTTGATCCCAGGGCCTTTATATCCCTCTCCCCCATCCCTGATGGTCCCCTGCCACGAAGCCCTAAAGCCCCTGTCCCCAGATCCTAAGCACGCCCTTCTTACAGAACCTGAAGACCCCCTCCACCCTCTTCCAACAGGCTTTGCCCATGAAGATGAACTGGACGGCTGCGACATGCTGGGCTTTGCTGCTGACTGTGGCCTTCCTCTGTGACAGCAGCATAGCCAAGGGCGGGCGTGGAGGGGCCCGGGGCAGCGCCCGTGGAGGGCTGCGCGGTGGTGCACGTGGGGCCTCAAGGGTGCGGGTGAGGCCAGCACCTCGCTACACTGCTGCAGGCTCGTCCCTGCGCGTGGCAGCTGCAGGGGCAGCTGCGGGAGCAGCAGCAGGAGCGGCCACAGGGCTGGTGGCAGGCTCCGGCTGGAGAAGGGCCACAGGGCCAGGCAGACGAGGCCCGGAGGACGAGGAGGACAGGCTGTCCGACGGCAACGGGACCAGCAGGGGCGTCTACAGCTACTGGACCTGGACTTCGGGAGCTGGTCCCTTACCGGACACACCCCTCTGTCTGCTGATAGGCAGTGCCCTTGGCACCCTGGAGCTGCAGTGGCCCTAGGCCTGGCTTGGCTAGGGGTCAGATCCAGCCCCTAGCCTGCACCATCCCTGCAGGCCCCTCAGGTCGACCCCAAAGGCTGCTAGCCCTAAACACCCCTTCTCTCTGCTGCCCCTGCCCGTGAGCCTTAAGGCTACCTGGGTAATTCCCGAGGGGCAGGAGCTGCAGCCTCTCCCACCTGTGGACACACTGTCCACCCTCCTGCCCAAGCTCCTCTGAACTTCTCCATCTCCCACCCCACCAGGGGGCCAAGGTCCCCACACCCAGAGACCGGTGGCCTGCACCTCTGCACTGTGCAGGTTGCCCTCTACTCAACAGCAGCACCCACAGCGAGATACCAAGACCACGTATTCAGGCCTCGCACGCCCACTGCCTGCACTAGATACTGTGGTGTGCTGACCATCAGGCAGAGGCCAACCTCAGATGGGTCTGATTCTGTCACTGACAACTCATAGCCAAGGACCTCCCACAGAAGCAGCTGGAATGGACCAAAGGATCTCAGGATGTGGAGAAAAGGACAGAATATTCTCAGGCTTCGGTGTGGGAAATGTCAGGTGCTAACCACCTGCCCAGCGCAGGTCCTGAGAATTTTACAGCCCAAGAATGTTCCAAGCAGGAGAGTCAGCCATCCCAGGAATGCCTAATATGGTTCTCATGGCTTCCGGGACATGTCTTGTGAAGCCAAGGCATCCTCCTCTTCCTGGCAGTTTCCCCAAGACACCCTCAATTTTTAGGGCTGGAGGGGGCACATTCACAAGCATTCCATTCCTTTCAAATTTAGGTGCACATTTGAGGAGAGCAACTGCCAATTGCCACTGGAGGGCCCCCTGCGCACAGGCCAAGCTACAAGGTTCCCACCTTTTGGGTAGGCAGCAGCATCTCCCAGTGGTCAGATGTCACCTTGGAAACAGCTGGTAAGGGTGTGGTGCTAGTGGAAGCTGATGTTCTGCTCAACAAACTGAGGCAACAGTTCATCAGACCCATGGCCACCTGTGGTCCTGGGTTGGGGGTTGGGGTAGCCCCCACTAGGTACAGCCAGGTGTCACAGCAAGCCTGGACTCCCTCCAAGACTACATAGGGCAGTCTGGCCACTCAAGGATATCTTGAGCTGACACCCAGAATAGCCACAAGACACTAGGAAGTCCTAAAAATGACTCACCTTTAGCTCCCACACACCTCATGCGTAGACTTGCCCCTTGTTTCTCCAGGGCTCACCATTTGTGAACCCAGCTCAAGGGCTGCTGGTTCTGCCAAGTTTTCTAGCTCTAATGATACAACCAACTACCCAGGCTAGAATTTTTCCAGGTCTTGGTGCCGCTCAATGCTCTTTTGAGACTCACCTGCAGCTGTGCTGCCCTCGGACCCATCCTCGGGCCCTGGACCAAGGATTCATATGGATTCAACAGGGGCACAACGCTGAGACCTGTACTTACCCGCTGCCACATGGCCATGGGTTAGCCTGGTTATGGTGCAGGCTTCAAGGCCACTGGGAAAAACCCTGGGTCAAGCTTTTAGGTTGGGGAGAGCAGTAAATCATAAGACATGGCTCCCTGCAGCCTCGTCTGCACTGCCGTTGCTCTCAGGGCACAACCAGCCTGATGCTCTTTTGTCCTGTCCAGACCAAGTTCACCATGCCATGGTCTAGCTGGCCTGTCAGCCTCAAAGGTAGATGAGAAACATTTTCCATTGAGTCTCACAGGCCTATCAGAGCCCACTGGTTTCTCAGATACTCACCAGGATGGACTACACTGGACCAGACCCTCACATATCACAGAACACCGTGAGCATCATCATGTTCCAGACACGATGGAAACCACCCTCTGTGATGTGTATCTTGCACACGAACCTGACGTCCTGAGTGCGTGTAGCATTTTGCACAGCCACAAATCTTTAACAGCTCCCTTGGTCATGAGGGTCAGCAGGAAGCAGAGTGCTGCGAGGGTGATCTCAGGGCAGGTCAATCATGCATGGAAGCTTTATCAGAAGGCACCAGTGGAAGGCCAGCTCCTCACAGCAAGAAGGCCGGCCAAGCACTGTAGCCTTGGTAAGCACTCAGGCAGCTATGAGAAGGCCAGGCCACCACTGGACAGATGAGGCTGGGGGTACTGACCAGGTCCAACCTCACCCAACCCAGCAGCACCTCTTGTCTGCTCCAATCTAACCCTCTCTTCCTTCTAGAAGGCAGCTGCAACAGCAACACTTTTGGAACTTGCAGGAGTTGATGATGACCATGCTAGGACAGGCCCTTGGCACCTCCTCAGGGCTCCACTGAAGCAGAGTGCCACTGTCCTATTGGCCAGGAGGCACTTCCCACACTGCAACCTTCTGGCTTATAGATGACCGAGTTGTGATCCAGCAGCCTGCCAAGAATCGAGGACCCTGGAGCACTGAGGGGATGGGCAGTCCCTGGGTTCCACTACTCCCAACCTCTTGTCCATGTTTGTATGCACATTTGATAGTGAAGTGATTGTGAAATAAACCCTGTATTGGCAGCAGGACTCTTCCTCATTGCAGGGCTGCAGGGCAGTTGAAAGCCCCAATCCCTAACCTGCCCATTCCCAGCATCCAATCGTGAGAGGGGTTTTTAATACATGGGCCTGAGGTACTATGAGTATACAAATGGAATACAACAACAAATGGGACTTTTTAAATTTTTTGTTGTTATTGTATTTGAGAGAGTATCTTGCTATGTAGTTCAGGCTGGCCTTGAACTCACTATGAAGCTCAGGCACACCTCAAACTCCCGGCAATCCTCCTGTCTCAGCCTCCCAAGTACTGGGATTACAGGTATGTGCCCGCCCACACACACACACACACACACACACACACACACACACACATATATTTTTGAGACAGTGTCTCGCTTTGCAGTTCAGGCTGGCCTTGAGCTCACTCTGTAGCCCAGACTGGTCTCAAGCTCACAAGGATCCTCCTGCCTCAGCCTCTCGAGTGCTGGGATTACAGGTGTGTGCCACCACGCCCAGTTCTTTAATCTTAATTTTTCAAAACTAAGATTATAGCTTTAACTCCTCTGAGACAGCACGAGGCTTTCCCTGAAAGACACTGAGCAGGCCTTCTCACAGAACCAGAACCAAGACTGCTTGGGACCCCACAGCCCTGTCCCCACAATGAGGCTGCTGTGGTGGGCAGGAGAACACAGCATGCCCTCATCTGAGTCATGATGACCCAGCACAGAACTTCTGGAAAAGGGTAGGCAGTCTCAAGCTTCAAATGTTCTGGCTGCATAATGTCTGTGGGCCACACACATACACCCAGCAAGTTCAGGGATCTGTGTCTGCAGGGAGGCAGCCTTGCAGGATGTCACGGTCCAGCATCACAGGGCCCAGCAGCCCACTGCGAAAGGTCTGGAGGAAGTCACGGGCTGCCGCAGAGTAGTTGGGCTGGATAACATTCACATCACCTAAGAACAGAAGAGTCTGATGAGAAAAGCACCTCCAAGAACATGGCCCAGCCCTAAAAGTCCCTAAAGTGTGCCTCTGTAAAGCCTGAAGTATGGACATATTCAGAAAGAAAACAGACAATCCAGGCACATCCCTGTCATCCTGTTACTCAGAAGGATGACAGTACTGGGCTACCTGGCTAGCCTGGGCAACTTACTAAGACCTTACCTAAAATTTTAAAAAATGTTAAAGGACTGAGAGTGTAGTTCAGTGGTGTAGCACTTGCCTGGCATGCACAAAGCCCTGGCTTCAATACCTAATACCTCAGAAAAAAAAAATCACATCTATTTAACACCCAGGTATGGGGAACAGAGCCATCTCACCCTCTAAACTCCGGATGGCAAGATCCTCCCTCCTAGAATCTTCCACAGCTCCCCTTCCCATCCCCAAACTCTAGACAGCCACCAGCATGCTTCCCTCCAAGTCTCCCTTCTCCCTCCCTCCTCTAGGGGTGGCCAATGAGCCTACCAGGTGATAGGGCAAGAGCCTCGTGTGGCCCAACAATATCACTCACCTGTGCCAGTGAGCACCTTCACCTTCCGCGTCTTCCCCAGCCTCACAGCTATGCTCTTCAGCACACACTCTATGTCATCACTAGCACCACTCAGGCCATAGTGCTGCACATACCTGCACACAGCCATGGGCCCAGTCAAAGTTCTGACAGGCATCATGCTGAGAAAAACTCCCACCAATACACATCCCACAGTGGCCTGCCACTCGGACTCCTGAAAGAGCCAGACTGTTTCCAAATAACCTGGTGTCCCTGCACCAAATCTCAAAAATTCTTACAGGAAGCCAGATGTACTGGTGCACACCTATAACCTCAGCACTCAGGAAGCTGAGGCACAAAGATGGCCTTGACTTGGAGGCCATCTAGGCTACCTAGTGAGACCCTATCTCAAAAAACCAGAAAAAAAAAAAGAAAAGGAATTCTTACAAGAAAGTTAGAGACTCATCACTCAACAAGGTAAAATTCAAAAAGTCTGCATCCCATCAAAAATGAACAGGCTTGAAAAGCAGGAGACCAGAACAAAAACGCAGAGCTGGATCTGATCCAAAAATGACCAGATGTTAGAATTAACAGACCCAACATCAAGTCAGTGATTAACAACCACAACTTAAGGGTTACAGAGCTGAGACATGGACAATATGCAAAAAGGTCTGAACCAAGCTTTTAGAGGCAAGAGCTCTAAGGAGCAATGAGATGAGATGATTAAACACTACAAAGACCACAGACAGACTCACACTAGGAAAGAGGAATCTCAGTGGTGCAGAAGGCCAAGGGGCCTAGCAGCTGATAACTCCAGCCTTAGGGAATGGGGGGGCGGGCAAAAGAAACACTGAAGAAATATGGCTCAAAATTAGCCAAATGTGATTTAAAAAAAAAAAAAGCGGGGCATAGTGGCGCATGACTGTAATCTCAGCACTCGGGAGGCTGAGGCAGGAGGATCCTTGGGAGTTCAAGACCAGCCTGGGCTACAAAGTGAGCTCAAGGCCAGCCTGAACTGTATAGGGAGACGCTGTCTCAAAAAAGACTCTAAAAAAACAAACAAAAAAAATGTTAACAGGTCCAGTAAAAATGTAAGGTTTTCTTATAGTTTAAATTTCCTTAAAAGATAACTGCATAAGCAAGAGATAGTACCAGTATCTCAAATTGATAAAGTATACAAAAGTAAAATGTGTGATGACAGCATCATAAAGGTCAGGAGGAGGGAAATAGGAATTGACTGCTACAAATTACCACTTCAGATATACTGTAAACCCTAAAAGCACAAGGTCACAGGTAACAAGCTAACAGAGATGAAGTAGAATCAAAAGAAATATTCAATACCAAAAAGGAAAAAAAAGAGAAGACAAAGAACAGATGGGACAACTAGAAAACAAACAGTATGATGACACAATTAAATCATCAATGATCATTTACACCATCTAAATGTCTAACATAAAAGACAAGGCTGTCAGATTAAAAAACAAGACTCAATTATATGCAGCCTGTAAGAAGAAATACAATTTAAATGTAAAGACATAAATATGTTAAAGGTAAAATTATAAAAAAGAATATACCATGTTAATAATAATCAAAAGAAGCTGGAGTGGCTGTATTATATCAAAAAGGTTACTCCCAGAGCGGAGAATATAAGGATAAGGAAAGTTTTCACAACAGCAAAAACAATGAACAATCAAGAGCACACAGCATATCCTAAATGCTTCTGCACCTAACAACGAAGTATATGAAACCGGAGCTGTGAAAATTTTAAGAAGTGGACAGATTAAGTGATAGTCGGAGATTTCAATGCCCTTCTCAAATCTTAGCAATACTGATAGAAAAAATATCAGCAAAGTACAAATGAAGAAATAAAGATTGAACACACAAATTAATATAGTATAAAAAACAGACAATAGAGATATTACTAAAGTGAAAAGCTGATTCTTTGGGGAAGCTAAATAAAATTAAACCTCTAGCCAGGCTGACCTCCTCCACCTGTAAAATGCCAAATCTGTGAAATGCCATAGCTGATATCACATCCAAGGGTAAGAGACCAGATGCTTCTGCCAAAGAGGGGGACAAGATGAGATGCCTGTCTTGTCACTTCATCCAACAGTGAGCTGGAGGTTCTAGTCAGAGCAATAAAGCAAGAAAAAGAAAGAAAAGGTATCCAACTTGACAAGGAAAAGATAAGGTTACCCTTTGCAAAAGACATGATTGTCTAGGTCAAAAATCTAATTAAACCTACAAAGAACTACAAGAACAAGTAAGTTTAGCAAGGTTGCAGGATACAAGATTAATATTTAAAAATCAACTGTATTTCTATAAACTGGCAACAAACAAAAGTGAAGTTGAGTTCGGTTCCTGGTACCGGAGAAAAACCAAAACCAAAAAAAAAAAAAAAAAAAAAAAAAAAAAAGTGAAGTTAAAAACACCACTTACAATAGCATTAAAAATGTAAGTTAAACTTTACAAAAGAAGCAAAAGACCTGAACACTGAAAATTAGAAACTAATTTGGGAGAGATACTGTGGGATACTGTCGTAAATAATGTTATATTAAATTCTCCCTCAAAGTCACTATGAATTCAATGGAATCTGCAATCCCTCAAGAAAAGAAGCAATTTGGGGAAGGGATACTAAGGATCAAGCCCAGGGCCTTACACATGCTAAGCAAAAGCTCTATCACTGAGCTACACCTCCAGCCCTAAAAGCAGGAAGTTTAACAGAAACTGAAAAAATTCATGTAAAGGCCTACTACAGCCAAAGAGCAACAAGGGGAAAAAAAAAAAAGAAAAAAAACAGAGCCACATATGCAATAATACTGATTTCCCACAAAGGTGCAAAGACAACTAATGGAGAAAAGAGTACTTAGCCCGGCATGGTGGCACCCACCTGGAATCCCAGCACTCATGAGGCTCAGGCAGGAGGATTGCCATGAGTTCGAACTCAGCCTGGCATACATAGTAAGTTCAAGACCAGATGGGACTATACAACAAGACTCTACCTCAAAAGAAAAAGAAAAGACTATTCAAACAATGTTTCTTGAAGACCTAGAATAGCAAGGCAATTCTGGGTAAGAAAGGCAAAGCAGGGGCATCACAATCCCTAATTTGAAACTATACTACAAAGCTATTATGATAAAAACAACATGGTACTAGCAAAAAACAGACTGAATGATCAATGGAATAGATTAGATGATGCAGAAACAACTCCAGACATACTCAACTATCTTATTTTTGACGAATGAGCCAAATACCTTCACTGCAAGAAAGACAGTTTTTTTAATAAAGGATGCTGGAAAAACTGGCTTTCCACATGTCAAAGATTAAACTAGACCTGTATCTTTCACCATGCACTAAACTAAAATCAAAATGGATCAAAGATATAAATATTAAAACAGAAATGCTAAATCTAGAATAGGAAGAACTCTTGAAGACATTGGTGTAGGCAAAGACTTTATGAACAAAACTCCAATTACACAGGAACTATCACACATAATCACAACTGGGATCTCATCTCATTAAAAAGCTTTTGTACAGGAAGAAAAACCACCAACAGAGTGAAGAGACAACCTACAGTGTGGTAAAAAAATTTGCCAGCTGTTCCATAGACACAGGATCACTATCTAGAATATATTTAAAAAAAAAAAAAAAAACTCAAAAAAAAAACACAAACCCCCCCCCCCCCGCACCAAATTTAAAGACCCATTCCAAACAATGGGCATCTGAAATGAATACACACTTCTCAGTAAAGAAGTACAAACAGCAAATTAATATGTGAAAAACTGTTCAATAACACTGGTCATTCAAGAGATGCAAATTAAAACAACGCTGACACATTATCTCATTCTAGAAAGAATGGCTATTGTCAAGATATCAACCAGTAACAAGTGCTAGCAGGACTGTGGGGAAAAAGGACCCCTTCTCCACTATTGGTGAGAATATAGACTAGTGGAACCACTGTGGAAATCAGTGTGGAGATCCCCAAAAAAACTAAAACTAGAGGTTCCATTTGACCCAGCTATTCCCCTTCTTGGTATCTTCCTGAAAGAATTAAAAGCATGATATCACACTGATACATGCACAAACTTTATAGCAGCACAGTCTGTAATAACTAAATCTTGGAAACAACTTAAATACCCATCAATCAATGAATGGATAAAGAACGTGTGGTTTTTTTTAATACAATGGAGTACTACTCTGTTATAAAGAAGGCTAAACTTGAGTCATTTTTTAGGTAAATGGATAAACTTTGAGAGCATATTCTTGCCGAGTGTGGTAGCACACGCCTACAATCCCAGCACTCGGGAGGCTGAGGCAGGAGGAACATTGCTAGTTTGAGATCAGCCTGGGCTACAAAGTAAACTCAAGGCCAGCCTGAACTGCATAGCAAGAAAGATCCTATTCTTAAGTGAAATAAACTGGACACACATATGTAAATACTACACTCTCTGGTGTGAGAAACTAAAAGTGTAAATAAGGACAAAACTGTATAATAGGTATTGTGAAATAGGAAGAAAATGTTCAAATAGGCAGGGGAACTAGAGAGGGGGAAAGGGGAAAGGAAGGGAAAAGAAAAAACATGAGAAAAGAAGGAAAAAATAGAAACAAAGCTTTTGTAAATAGGGAGAGGAAGGGGTTGAATGGAGGGTAGGGGGATGGGGAAAAAAGAAACAAGATATAGCATATACAGATACAAATTCCCTATGATGAATGTGATCATTAAGAATAACTAAAATGTACCAATAAACTAAGTTAATTTAAAAAAATGAAATATTTTTTAAAAATGTTTCTTGAACAACTGGTTATCTGTGTACAAAAATACAACTTCACAGTTTGTACTACATACAAAAAGCATATATATGCATATCAAAACAGGATTGCATACCTAAGTGCAAATCTGAAGTACAGTACCAGTTCTCATGAAGAAAACAAAAGAGAAAACTTCATGACCTTGGTTTAAGCAAATTTTTAGATATGACAACAGCACTACTCTTGTTACTAAGCTGAAGTTTACAAAAACTAAGAATATCTGTTCTTTGACTGACAGACAATATTAAGAGAAAAAAAAGACAAGACACAGATTCAGAGAAAACATTTCCAAACTTTTATTTCTTCAGGACTTGCATCCAGAATATATAAAGAATTCTTAGAACTTATAATTCAGAAAAAAGGGGCTAGAGATGTAGCTCAGTGGTAGGGAGTATGCTTAGCACAGTGAGCTCCACAGGTACAATCCCTACCACTAAAAGCAAAATTAAAAAAGAAAATAAAATTAGATAAAAGAAACAACTAGGTCTTGAAAAATAGAAACAAAGATTTGAAAAGATATTTTCCCAGAGAAAATAGGTACGCATGAACAGAGGCTCAACATCATTTGTCATACAACACTCCCAACACCTGTTAGGCTAAATTTAGACCTGTCACACTAAGTGTTGATGAGGACATAAGAGAAACCAGAACTTTTTTTTTTTTGAGACAGGGTCTTGCTATGTAGTTCAGACTGGCACTGAACTCACTATGTAGCCCATGCAGACCTTGAACTCACAATATCCTGCTTTAACTTCCCGAGTGCTGGGTTTACAGACATGCACCACCACACCCAGCTGAGAAACCAGAATGCTCATTCCCTGATAGTTGATATATGAAACAGTACAACTACTTTGGAAAACCGTTCAGCAGTTTCTTAAAAAGTTAAAACATATACCTACTCCATGTCCCAGCTATTACTCTCTTAAAAAGAAATATAAGTTCATGTCACATAAAGACTTGTACATGAATTATTCCCAGAAGCTTTATTTTTAGTACTACCCAAAGTCTGCAAACAACTCACTGTCCACCCACAGGTAAAAGGATTAATAAACTGTAGTATTTCTAAACAATGAACTACTACACAGCTATGACAAGGAATAAGCCACCAATACACACGGCAACATGGATGAATCTCACTCACAATCACACTCGGAGAAAAGCTAGATGAGAGGATACATACTGTACAATTCCTCTGATACAAAATTCTAGAAAATGAAAACATCTAGTGACATCTCAGATAGCTGCCTGAGCACAAGGAGGAACAGGAAAAGGCAAATATAAGCACAGGAGACGAGGTGATGGAAATGCACATTTCCATCTTGATTGGGAGTCTCAGATGCATTCACTGTCAAACACAGTAAATGATATGCTTTTTGTAGCATACAGATTATCATATGTTTATAATACCTTAATGCTCTATTTATCAAGCCATACTTGACTAGGACAAATGAGCAGTAGGTGCCCACCCACACTCACAGCCACTCACCTAAACATCTGGTGCCGGTTGAGAATGTAGAGAAGGTAGTCGGCCATGGTCTCCTCCCCAATCAAGTGATCCAGCACTGTTCCTAGAAGATAGGCAGCAGAGCTGAGCACATGAGACAGTGACCATCTGCACCCCTGCCAAGCTTGCACCCTCGCAGTCTGGGCCCAAAAACAACCTCACTGCTAAGGAGACTCCCTAAAGGGTAGCACTAGCCTGGTTTTCCTCCTATCTGGCACGTGCCTTGACCGTGCAGCCTGATCTTTCTGCCCAAGTCTGTAGGTATGGAAGCAAATGCCATTTTTACAGGGCAGGGCTAGACCAGCATGTACACACTGAGAGCCATTCTAGCACCTCATGAAGCTTTGAGAAGTATCAGAGGAAAGGTAGTAACAATTCTGATCTGCCTAAGGACCACACCTAGCTCAGTAGTGGAGCCCTAAAGGTAGCATGAGGGGCACCCACCCCAGCCACAGCTCACCACACAGGGCCAGCTTCAAGCCTGTCTCCACACTTCCAATCTGAGGAGCCAGCACCCCAGGGGTGTCCAACAGGAACATCAGTGGCCGCTCAGATACCTGTGCAAGCAGAGGACACTAGCAGATACTGACAGCAGCTCCCACCCAGCTGGGCCCAGTGCACCTCCTCACACCAGGCTTCTAGCTGAATGAGGGCCCTCCCCAGAGGCTCTAAGGCAGCCACTGCAAACAAACCTCCCAAAAGGTTATCATTTTCACCAAGCACTAGTACTGCTACAGGATTTAGTTTGCACTTAATTTGGAAGCTAAAGAAAAGCACCAGTTCCTCCAGAGAACTAAAGGGAAAATGTGGAAAGTGGACTCCATTCAACTCTGTCTGACCCTTACCCTGGCTTATGAAGGGAACATGGCTGCCTTCCCCACAGGTTTGTGTAAGGACAGTGCTGGCATGGGATCACCAGTGGAGAGACAGCAAGGATGGCTGGAAGCAGGGGCCAATAAGGGGAGTTCAGCAATGCCAGGCATGGAGCTTGCACACCTCTAGGTAGTGCGCCAGACATGGCCACTGAGGACCCTACCTGAATTCTGGATGTCACAGCTCTGGTGATCCCAGGTTCACCACCCACTCTGGCAGCTTTTCCTGCAGGACAGAAAGAGACCATCAAATGTTCATTAACACATAGCTATGGAACACAGAATGAAACATACATGTCTGACTAACACATCTGGCAAATGGAATAGAAACTCCAAAGACTGTCGTCATCATCCTATGCTCAGCCACAAACAGCTCAGAGCAAGGGCACTTTTGAAAAACTCAGGCACAGAGGCCAGGAGGCTCAACAAACGGCCAAGCCTCACTCAAGCCTCCTCCAAGACTCAAGCCTCCAGTCTGAGTCCCCCCGCTCCTGGACTCATCTGCCTCCCAGCACTGCTCACAACAGGCCTGACCAGCAGGGTCTGGGTCTGAATGTTGCAGCTACTCAGTGAGGGACCCAGCTCAAGGCATGAGCCAAGGAGACTGCCCAAACCAACTCAAGAGTAAAAAGACAGAAGAGTCTGTCACAGATGAACAACATACAGTACAGATGCATAGAGGAGTGTGACTCAGCCGTAAAAAGGAGGTAATCCTGCCGAGAATATAGCTCAGTGGTACAGCACCTGCCTGGCACGCACGAGGTCATGAGTCTGATTCCCAGTACAAAAAAAAGGCGGGGCGGGGGGGGGGGCAGGTAATCCCGGCACAGCTCCAACATGGATGAACCTGAGGACACTGCCCAGTGTCAAAGCCAAACACAAAATGACAAGTATGATACAATTCCACTAACTGACAGTGTCAGAGTGGCCAAATTCAAACAAAGTAGAATGGGGGTTGCCAGGGACTGGAGGAAGAAACAGGATTGCTGTCTACACTCAACAGAGTTATACTCTGAGGTAATGAAAAAGTCTAGGAACAAACGGTGGGGATGGTTGTACATCATGAATGCACTTAAGGCCACTAAACTTAAAAAATGTTGGGGTGTAGTTCAATGGCAGAGCACTTGCCTAGCATGCACCAAGTTCTTGGTTGGATCCCCAGCATTGTATTAAAAAAAAAAAAAATGATTCTGGTAAAGGAAAATAACACTTAAAAAATTGGGCTGGGGATTTAGCTCAGTGGCATAAGCACCTGCCTGGCAAGCGCAAGGTTGGGAGTTCAATCCCTGGTACCACAAAAAAAAAAAAAAAAAAATAGATGACTAAGCTGAGCATGGTGACACACACCTATAATCCCAGCATTCTGGGAGTCTAACGCAGAAGGATCCTAAATTCAAGCTCAGCCTCGGCAACTTAGCAAATCATAAAGGAAAAAAATATTAAAGGGCTGAATGCTCAGTGCAAAGTCCCTGGGCTCAATCTCCAACACCATTAAAAAAAATAAAGAAAAAAGCAAGATAACTATAACACCAAAAATAATGGTTCAACATGATTTAAAGGCATGGTGGTACACACCTGTAATCCTAGCTTTCGGGAGGCTGAGGCAGGAGAATCACCTCAAGTTCAAGGCCAGCCTGGGCTACATCATGAGTTCAAGGCCAGCCTGAAGACTTTGTCTCAAAATAAGTTTTAAAAAGAGCTGAGAATGTGGACTCAGTGGAAAAGCACAAATCTAGCATGTGCAAGGCCTTGGATTCAATTCCTAGTACCACAAAAAAAAAAAGAAAACGAAAAAAGGAGAAAGAAGATGAGAAAGAGAAGAAGGAAGGAAACAAAATATAAAAGGAATGACTGTCTAGCACACATAGACCTCAGTCATACCATTAACTGTCCTTCTGACAGAAAAGAACATGAGATATAAAAGGACTATGTGAGAGCAAGAGGGCTGACCATGCTCCTCAGTTCTGGGAAGAGTGGAGCTCAGCAGTCCAGCTGCAAGAATACCTGTCTTAAGGTGCTGTCTCCTTAGAGAGTTGATGAGGGAGGACTTGCCCACATTGGGGACGCCAATCACCATGATACAGTACTCCATGTTCTGCCAAGACAAGAAAAGAGTCTCAAAGCCACAGCCAGGGAAAGGGGACATCAGGGCAGAGGTTCTGCCAATTGATGGGACTAGCCCAGTCCTTCTCACAGAAAAAACTGAGGACAAAGGCTGAGCTTTCCTCCTGGGCCACAGCACCTGTCCCCTGCACTCTGGAAATCTTGGAAGAGTCAACTGGACAGATAGGTGACTTCAAACACCCACCACCCCGCTCTGGGCCCTACCAACCAACCTCCGCTCGGTGGTAGCGATAGCTGCTCCCAATTAGTTCAGTGATCTTCGGGATGATCTGCAACAAACCAGCCACACATTCTAGTCTAATGACCTCTCACCAACCCACTTCATGCCACCTCCAAATATCAGGTTCAAGGACTGTCTCCCTTTCCACTCATCAGTTAAAGAGAACAAAGACCTCACAGACTCCACTCATCAGCTAATACAGAAGCATGGCTCTTCCATAATTTCTGAAGGCAGTGTACTTCAATATCCTGTCCAAGTGAACTGCAGCTGGCCCAAGCTTGCCCATCCTCATTCCACCATGAGCAAGCAAGATGGCGCCTCTGGGGTGCTTTCGAGATAGCTCTGATTTGTAACTACTACAAAAACATGTATCAACCCATAAAGTCCTACCAAATACACCTGGAAATAGCTGGGCGCACACTTATAATCCCAGCATTCAGGAGGTAAAGGCAGGAATGCCTGAGTTCAAGGCCAGCCTGGACTATGTAGTGAGTTCAAGGCCAGCCTGAACTGCATAGTAAGACCTTGTCTTAAAACGAAAAAAAAAAAAAAAAAATACAATGAGAAAAATAAGTTAATGGACTGTCTAAAAGGTTCTTACAACTTATCACTCCAGAATGATTTTGTGCTCCTTCAAAAATCATCTCAGGCTGTGAACATCAAGCACAGGAAACAGCTTAATTCAGATGACCCTGTATCCCTGAGCAACAGAAGCCAATCCTATGACCTTCTCCAAAACTTTGCTTACTGTAAAACAATTTAAGCAGAAACATCATATGTAAACAGAAAAAGACCTACCTGCTTGATGTTTTCATCCTTTACACAGTTGGTAAAAATGATATTTTTTAGGCCTTCTCCTTCTAAGTGCTGCATAATTTTCTGAAAAACACATCCCCCTTTAAAATACTAAATGAAAATACAAATGGTATGAAATAATAAACATTGAAAATATGAGCTCAAAGAAACACTCTGCCAGAAGCATTCATCTGCTCAAAACCAGCAGAGCCCAGACAATGGGGACTCAAGCCTTTGAGGGCAGCCTAGCACCTCAATGGCCCCAGAGAGAACAAGAAGGAAGAACTTCAGGGCAGGCACATAACAGGGATGTAGAGGCTTCTTTTGTTAAAAGGCACTGAGACTTCACCTGGGTCTGCAGATGTTCAATGGTAACTAAAACCAGGATAAAAGCTTGGCATCTCTGACTTTATTTTGTATCTGTCTCCTCTGCTATTAAAGTTTGAGTCAGATTCCTGCTGAGTGACACATATGCATGGGTGTAGTAATCACTGAAGGAACATCTGCCTAATAACTGGCAATGCATGGTTGATGAGTGTTTAATTCACCTAACTTCTCCCGTGGAGACCCACCAGGTTGACAAAGCTAGTATTGAGGTTGATCTTTTTTGTTTGTTTTTGTTTTTTGCGGTACCAGGGATGGAACTCACGACCTTGTGCTTGCCAGGCTGGTGCTTATGCCACTGAGCTATATCCCCAGCCCCCAAAGCTAGTATTGAAAGAACAGAAAAAAATCAATCACTGATCAGACTTAGGTCTCAACTAGTAAAAGCAACTGAAAGTGTTTGTGATGATAATTAACTACAACTGTAAATGCAGTGAAAACCAAAAACATCTTGTTTGAGAGGCCTGCATCACCCTCAATAGCCAGAGGGTTTTAAAAGGGAAATGCCTTCACCATCCTCCTGACAAACAACTCTGGTATTTAAAAAAGTTTCCTGAAAACCTGTGGTGGAGTCTAGTGATTAGGATTTACGTAACTAGAACATGCCTTAGTCAGTTATGAAAACCTGAAGGTATTATTCCTGCTAAACAGAAATTTCCTCAGCATTAACAACTTTGAAAATATGACTTGAATTCAAAGACTTTAATATCTCTTTGCAAAGGACTTCTAACAGCAGGGCAAGAAAAACAAACACAATCCTTGTGGGAAAATACCCAGAAGGGGAATAGCTGGGTGGAATCGACCTCTAATCCTGGGTTGGTTTTTTGCGGGGGGGTGGGGGGCTACCAGGAATCGAACTCATGAGTTCACGCTTGCCAGGCAGGTGCTGTGCCACTGAGCTAAATCCCTGGCCATAATCCTAGTTTTTTGAGGAATCTCCAGGACTAGAGGTCCCATTTGACCCAGCTACTCACCTTCTGGGGTATTTTTCCAGAAGAACTGAAAACATCATACCACAGCAGTGTATGTGCACCCATGTTTATAGCAGCACAATTTGTCATATCTAAATCATGGAAAAAACCCAAATGCCCATCAACAGAGGAAGGGATAAAAAAGATATGGTTTTTTATACAATGGAGTATTACTCAGCTATAAAGAAAGATAAACTCGAGGCTTTTATAGGTAAATGGATGCAACTTGACACCATACTCATAAGTGAACTATTTCAGATCTGCAAGTGTAAACATCATATTGTCTCCCTAGTGTAAGAAACTGAAAGAGTAAACAAAATCCAAAAAGTACAATAGATATTGTGAAAGAAAAAGAAACTGCTCAAAAGGAAAGAACTGAGATGAGGGAAAGGAGAAAGGAAGGAAGGAAGGAAGGAAGGAAGGAAGGAAGGAAGGAAGGAAGGAAGGAAGGGAAAGAGAGAGAAAGAGAGAGAGAGAGGAAAGAAAGAAAAAGAAAGAAAGAAAGAAAGAAAGAAAAAAGAGGGAGGGATAAAAAAATATATACACACAAGATAGCTAAGACTCATACTATTAATTTCTATTGGTTTGTTGAAAGGAACAGTTATGGCTTAATTTTTTTAAATTTTTTTTTACTCATTTTACATGCTTATATCTGGTAATCTGAACAACTACTTTGCCACTCTTTTTATTTTTTGGTACCAGGAATCAAACTCATGACCTCACGCTTGCCAGGCAGGCGCTTGCACCACTGAGCTATATCCCTGGCCCCTTGAACAACTACTTTGAAGGTAACAATATGCAATATAACAACCTTTATTCATTTGCTATCATCTTGTTTTGAATTGTTTGTCCATTTTTTTTTTATTTCTATTTTTTTTTTTTTTTTTTTTGGTTTTTCTCCGGTACCGGGAACCAAACTCACGACCTTGCACTTGCCAGGCAGGCGCTTTGCCGCTGAGCTAAATCCCCAGCACCCTATTTTTATTCTCTTTAAAAGAAAAAAAAAAGATAACAGCTCAAATAATATTTCCAGATTTTACATTTCTTTTATCTTTGGGCCACATGGAAAATACTCTCCTGCAAGTCATCTGTGCCTGATTCCTGATTCTGCCTGACTCTGGTGAAACCCTTTAGCTATGTTGGGTCTTTCTCAAACCCAACCCTTCCACTCCGGATCAATAGGCAGCCACCAGGTGAAAACATGGGGTCAAGCTGGCAAGTGTGGACACCAGGGGATCTGCAACCATCACAGAGGACCTCCAGGCCAGACCAGTGCTGTCTGGGGCTGAAGCACTAGTTTTATGCACCTGTTCAAACTCAAACTAATTAAAGTTACGTAAATGTGAAAGCCAGTTCCTCAGATGCAGAGGCCACGTGTGACCAGAGGCCACCATGTGAACAAAGTATCAATCATCTGGGAAAGGGCAATGCACAGCATGGCTGTAGCATCACTCAGGCTCCAGTGGCACAATGGCCACTTTTCACAGGAGATGTGACCATTTTAAGCATTTGTGTCACAAGTTAATGTTCATGGAAAGCATGCCATGGTGAAACCAGGAAAGACTACTCCTGCAAACCAAGAGTCATTTCTGAAGCAGAGGAGGAGTTAATATGGTGGCTAGGGGAGTTAATACAGTGCAACTCTCTGTCAGCAACTCCTGCTGTACTACTTACTATAGGCATCTGTAAGAGAAAGCCCTTACCTGCTGCTCTGTGAGATCTGCCAAGTCCATCTTGTTGAGGACAAGCAAGTGAGGCTTCAGTCCAAGAGTCTCCTGAAACAGAGGATTTCGACCTGAAAGTGGGATGTGGCAACATTAAGGCAAAATTCCTCCAAAACTTATTTTGACTTTGTCTACCTCGGTCAGGAGCTGAGGAAAAGAGGACGCCCCATCTCAAAGTAAAAGTAACCAGCCCACCCCACCTTCCCATCCCAAAAGCTACAAGGTTGACCCAGATCCTGCCCTTCCAGTTAGGGAAAGGCTGCACCTTCTCTCACTGCCAGGCCAGGCAGTCAAGCACAGTGGCTGTTACATGGCTTACCAAACAGGAATGATGGCACTGAGAACAAAATCAAAGTTCAGAGAAGGGTTTTATAACTAAGTCACTAGTTACCAAGATACAGAAGTTTTAAATGAACTCTATGCTCATTTAAGAAAGTGACTCCAATAAAGTTCTAACTAGAACATCTTAAACTACTATTCACCAAGACCTCTAAGACCACTAAGGACTCTTGGATGCCCATCACTGGAGGCCCAGCAGCCGCATCTACAGTTAGGGAAGTCATTTTTCCCCATGGAACCCCTCACAGAAGATGCTGCCTCCTTACTTCCATCCTCAACAAGTGGTCCCAGGACTGAATGTTGTTTCCCACTTCACATGACACTGACATACCAGGAAGGGGCTTATCTTCACCTCCTGAGCTCTCAGCCCTCCTCATTCTATGAGGTCCCAAAACATGCCCAGTTTAGGCACCCAATTAGGTCATAATCTCCCACCAAAAGGTAACTTCTCTCAGAGATAACAAATGAGGATGTATAAGAAATCTATAAGCCTTCAGATTTGTCTCCTGGCATGTTAAAGAGGCCTCTAACCAGCACAGGGTCCTCTTCCTGCCTAGACATGGCAGGACAGAATGTTCCTGAAACCAAAGGAGAAAATTTTTCTTATCACATGCTAAATAAGATCTTGTTTTGATAATCAAGTCATAAAACGAGTGTGGTAGTACATGCCTATAATCCCAGCACTCAAGAGGCTGAGGCAGGAAGATCGCCAAGAGTTCAAGGGCAGACTAGACTACATAGTGAGTGCAGCCCAGCTTGAACTACATAGCAAGACCTTGTCTCAAAAAATAACAATCAGTCATATAATTGCCATCAAAAACTTCTGACCAACATGAGACGTCAAATCAATACATCTTTAAGGTGTATTGAAAATAAACTCTCAGCAACATTTCAATGTTAAAATTCCAACAAGCATTTTAAAATGATCCCTCATCCTGTACTATTTCCAGATTCCTGGCAGTGGAAGGGCAGGAACATTTAATCTTGGGTTTCATATCGTGAGACTCCTATTCCTGGACCACACTAGACAGCATGGGGAAGCCAGAAAGAGGCTGAGGCAAACGATGTATCAATGGGTTGTGTTAAAAAAAAAAAAAAAAAAAAACACCTGGCCTAGACTCCATGCCAGATTTTGCTTAAGTGTTTAAAAGTCTCCCTGGTAATTCTAAGGTGTAATAAGGACTGCAAACCACCGATTTAACACGTTAGGTTGCTAGCTAGCCACTGTAAGCAGCTGACTGGACCTAGACCAGGAATGTTTCCTGCTGGCTCCTATACAGTCTGTTTTAGGAAGGAGGCTCCTTCTACACCATGAAAGGATATCCGGGAGTCATGGACCTCGATGATACAGTCCACCAACTTCAGCCTACTCTGCATCTTCTTCAGCCCTGGAAAACAGGAGAGGGGCACTAAGGGGCCAGCCCACAACTTTTCAGAAGGGCAGATTGAATTTGAACACCAGAAGCAACCTAAAATGCATATGATATGACTGAAACACACTTAAGCGTTGTCCAAGGGACATCAGCATACTAAGTCAGGTCCTGACATGATCGTTGGTGGATGACCCTGAGCAACACTCCATTTCTGTGGCACTTGGGTCTTGCCCTTGGCTATGAACAGATTAGGCCCTTGATATTGTGGGAACATAAGTATCAACCTCCTCCCCTCACCAGGGACATACAAAAGTTCTAAGGCTGCAGCTGGCCCAACCCCTGGACCCCCACCGAACCTGGCCTGGGGTGGTAGCGATTGGATGCCCAGGGCCGCACCATGCTAGCTGTCCTCAGGGCCAAATGAGGACGTATAATCAACAGGAAACCCCAAATATGCTGAGGCAGGCGGAAAGACGGATTAGAGAAGTCTAAAGGCGTTGGGACGACCCTACGACTTGATGGCGGCCTCCATCGCTCCCTGCCTCGGGACAGTAGTAAGGACACGCAGCACCGGAGGCTGTGGACACGGCGGGGGAGGCCGCGCAGGGAGGACCACGGGGACGGGACGGGGGCCGGACCGCGCCTCCCGCCAGACCTCACCCTTGGCCATGTGGCCCGGGAACCACCGCGCCACGTCGCGGCCATGTAGGGGAAAGCACTGGCGCCAGGTGGCCACAGAAGCGCAAAAGGCGCGCGGAAACAGCCGCATGGCGCCGCGTCCCGGAAGCACTGTGCGGCGCAGGCTCGTTGAGACTTGCGATTCGTCCCCTGGGTTCGGCGCTCCGCAATTGCGTGCGCAGCTGCGCATGCGCATAACGTCGTCCCCGGCGTGGGGCGGAGACTGGGTAGGCGGTACCTGTGCGGGCAGGGCGGGGCGAGAGCCAACTCGGACCTGTGAGTCAGACCCTTCTCAGGGTTCGGAGGTTTTATGGCGGTTTGAAAAAAAATTCGGAGATTTGTCAACATTCATTAATTCCTAGGTCTTAAAATTCCTGGGTGGGGATGTAGCTTAGTAGTGTAACACTTTACTGTCCTACGCCATTCAGACCTTCTCCTCCTCCTCCCACACAGGGAGCAGCCTGGGGCTGTCTCTTTAGAAACATATGTCTCCCAGCCTCCCAAAGGAACATGATAAAACTCCAAATGTCAACAATAAAGACCTTTTGCCCTAGATGGAAGCTGAACTCTTAATAGTTCGACTATCATAAATTACAACTAAACCCTGTGGGATTCTCCCACATATCAGGAGGTACTCCATTCCTGGTGACCAGGCTGGTGACAAGCCGAAAGCATGCTACAGATCTCCGGTAGATGCCATCAACTTTTATGGGGAGAGGCTGGAAGGTGGGTTGGATGAGTACACAGCAGGCCCTGGAAGGGCAATTTTTTTTTTTTTTTTTTTGGTCTTTTTGAGATAGGGTCTTGCTATGCAGTTCAGGCTGGCCTTGAGCTCACTTTGTAGCCCAGGCTGGCCTCCAACTCACAAAGATCCTCCCGCCTCAGGCTCCCAAGTGCTGGGATTACAGGTGTGTGCCACCACACCTGGTTGAAAGGGCAATTTGAACCTGGCCCTGAAGAATGAGAAGAAAGGAGACCGGCAGAGTTGGGCTGGATTGTTGGGCCAACTGTGAGCCTAGCAGTTTTGAAGATACATGTGTCTGGCTGAAAGTAGCCACTGGAGGCCTTTCCTTCCAGCATGAGGAACCAGAGCCCAGAGCCTGGGCCCAGCTGGGGCAAGAAACAAGACTGTCCTGCAGAGGCTCCCTACACAAGCCCTCCAGCAGCCCCACAGAGTGTAGGGTAGGGTGCAGGCCTCTCTGGGGTCCCTCACCTCTCTTTGGAGTGCCACCCTCCAGCTGCACCCACTTCCCCTCCATTCTCAGCACTCAAAGAGAAACATTCAAACTCTCAAGGCAGTGTGGCACTGGTCAGTCATCTAAGGCTAAATGTTCTGTCTCTTTTGCTATGAAAATATTATAGGAAGCTAAGTTAGAAATTAATAGGCAGTCAGACAGAGACAGCCCCTTGACAGAGTAGGGCAGAAGATAAGTATACATCAAAATTGTGGCTGGGAATGGGGGTTGGCATCTGAAGAAGGCCAGGCCCCAAGATGAAGACACAATGGCCAGTTCTGCATGCCTCCCTGAGATAAAAAGCAATTTGAGATTATACTGTAATTCATAATACGCAGTCCAGTAAGTCCAGATAAGCACCAGACATCTAGGTGAGTGACCAGAACATCCAGACCCATCCTCCCATCCCTTTCTTTGCCTTTCAAAATAAACAAATCCCTTTGTTCTGTTTATGTTAGAAGTATAGGTAGGCTAAAGTTAATGACTGGCATATACCCTTGCTACACGCCTTGCTTACCTACTGGATCAATATTACCTAGATGACTATACTTGTAATCCATCAGATGATTGTAGTTGGACCCATGTTGTACCCACATTGTGACTCTGCTGTATAAATTACCCCTGACAAAGGGCCTCAGTGACCACCCCATTCAGGACAACCCTTGGAAATCCAGAAGCTACTCTTTTCTCCTGATTTCCAATAAAACTCTAACTTCCTCCTTTGGATCTGAAATTCATTCCTCAATGTTGCAGGGATGAAGTTCATTCCTCACTTGACATCTAACAGGCAGGAGTTATATTTCTTCTGTATCGGTAACAACAACAACAAAAAAAGAACATAGTCTATTCCCTAGGTCTACTGTTAAGATGCACAGAGAATACCGAGCGGACCCATGTAACACTGTCCAGTTCCCCAGTAGGCTCCCCATGCCCACCTCAGTACCATCCAGTTCCCCAGGCCCACCCTGCTGGGCCTGCTCAGCCCGCTTCCCCGGGATCTTTCTCCAGAACATCTAGGGCCCCGGGTCAGGACAAGGTGCCCCAGACATCACTCATCTCAATTCTTCCAGTCAGCACCTAACACAGTGTCTGTCAATGAGCAACGGGAGGTTTATAGTCCACACTGTGGTCATGGAGCTGAGCAGTGAGAACCAGGGGTGGCACCTCATGACGCCAATAATAAGAGACAGCTACAGGACTCAGCCCAGGGAACCCAGATGGATGAGCTATGTGCTGTGGGCACAAGAAACAGAAACATAGGGCCCCAGCCTGGTGTGGGCAAGATGAAGACAAAGGCAATAGATGTTGCTGCCCTGTGGCACAAGGATAACTTTGACTAGAAGGTGTTGTTAACTGCTTTATATGCAAAGCATCACCATTAACAGCAGTATCCCATTCCTGTCACACTCAGCCCAACCTCAGTCCTAGCCAGACTCCAGCGATAGATGTGAGAAATGAGATGACCCAGTTACCCAAAACAGACTTATCAGTGAAATCCCAAAATCTCAAGTCAGACTGAAAATTATCTGTCAGAGAAGAGGAGTATCCCAGCCTTTCATACAGGAGGAGCAGAGCCAGTGGGAGCCCAGCTCAGAGCCTGGGCCAGGACTGCTGCATCTTCAGGTCCCACAGACCCATGAGGCGGTCAGCCTCCCTCCAGCCAGACAGCAGGGCCCCGTGCGTTGTGGAGTAAAATGTCCGATGAGTGGCTTCCCCTGCAAACAGTACCTGGAGCTGCAGAAAAGCGGCAGGGTTAGAACAAGAATGTAATTGAGATAGCTATCAAGAAACATGCGGAAAATAAAGCCCCACATGCTCCCATCCACAAATGGGTGGGAAGACAGTACTGCCTTTGATCGTGCAGGCATGACACAGAAACAGACATTGGGCCACTGCGTTGTGAATGATCTCACCAGAATTACTGAATCACCCCTGGGAAGGTCAGAGAGACTTGAGAGCCAGGGTAGGCAGAGGAGTAAAGAAAGCTAGGCCTTATGCACCATGGCAGAAGTCAATCAGTAATGCTTAAAAATGAAAATTCAAGATAGATATGACTAATAAGTAAGCTGAAAAGAGAGATCATATGACAACTAGCAAACTGAACACTGAATACTGAGTAACACTGAGGAGGAGTTCTTAATTTTTGAGTACAGCGGTAAGATAGTTACGTATTTTCTAAGTGTCCTTATCTTTTAGAGGTACATACCAAAATATATGCTCATTAACAATAAGGGAGGGCAGTAGGAGGAGCCTACTGTGACAGGGTAGGCACCCACAACTTTCACCTATTTTGTACACAGTTGATCTTTTCCATAATAAAGCTTTTTAAAGTGGTACCATACGCTTGTACTTTAAAGAGATGGTATATTTAGACATCAGCATTGGCTATGAAGCTGGACTGTGACTTGGTGGTAGAGCAACTGTCTAACATGTATCAGGCCTGGATTCTACCCCCAGCACAGTAATAAAGGAGAAAAAGTAGAAGCACAGTCTGGGAAGAACACAGATGCCTCCACCAGCTACAATACTTTTGTTTCATTTTATTTTGTTAGCCAGCATTATAGAATCCTATCTCTTTACATTAAATGTATGTAAAATTCTGATACAGATAATACACTTTTTTTTTTTTTGGTACTAGAAATCAAACTCAGGACCTTGTGCTTGCCAGGCAGGCACTTGTGCTGCTGAGCTATATCCCCAGCCCAATAATACACTCTTAAATCATTCTTAATTTTGAAAAGAAAATGGCTTCTGAGTCTGAGAGGACCCATTCCCCCCCCTCCCCCTAAGACGCCAGCACCTCTCAGTCTCAGCAGTAGGGTTTCTACAGAGGGACCCCAGGGCTCCACATCCAGGGCTCCACCCCCACTGCCTGTCATTATACCTGGGGGCCAGTGCCATCTGCAGGGAGGGGCTGGGCCAGTAGGTCCATGTCATCTCCAGTGCTGCCCACGGCCACATAGCTGTAGGAACCCCGAGTATAGGGGGTGCTATGCCAGCAAGACCTCAGCACACTCTTGGGTGCAGGTAGTTGTGGGTTTCCTGAAACAGAGATATGGCACATTAACCAAAGGTCTCACCCATGTGTTGTCAATCAGTTTTTCATTTTAAAAACTGAGCAGTTTAGCCAGATGTGATAGCATATGCCTGTAATCCCAGCACTCGGGAGACTGAACCGGGAGGATCACTGGGATTACAGACATATGCTGAGTTCAAGGCCAACCTGGGCTACATAGTGAGTTCAAGGCCAGCCTCGACTGCATAGCAAGAACCTGCCTAAAAAAAAAGACTCAGCTGTTTAAAATAAAAGACAAGCGCCAGGAAGCAAAGCAAGCCACCAAGTGTATATTTAAGAGGCTATTTCTGCCTTAGCTGCTCTACTATGCAGTGCAAGGAACAAGCAGACACTATTATAGTTTAGACCTAAAATGTCCCCTAGAAATCTCATGCTTTCAGAGGTGCGGTTTTCAGAAAGAGATTGGACCATGAAGGCTCTAACTTGAGCAGTGGATTAATCCATTGATAAGATCACAATTTGATGGCACTGACAGGTGATAGAAACTTAAGTGACATGACCTAAGTGAAGGGAGTGAATCATGGACATATGACTTTGTGGACCCTATCTCATCCCTTTACCTTTCTGTCCAGCTCTTTCCCTCTCTATTTCTTGACTCCCAAGAGGTGAGCAGCCTTCCTCCACCTGTCTGCAGTAACGGTTTGCATTGTCCCAGACCTAAAAGCAATGGAATAAGCCAACCTTGGACTGAACCCTTTGAAACTGTAACCAAAATTAAGTCTTTCTTCCCTTACTTTATGCAGGCATTTTGTCACAGTGACCAAAAACTGACTGACACAGACGACAATAGGCAACAGCACTGAGCCCAGCACTTAATTAACTCAAGTGACCCCTGACTGCCTGCACAGCTTTTCTAAGCCTCACTTCTTCATATGAAAGAATCTGGTTAAGGATAACTTCATTTATTTTGTGACACATTTTAAAGAAAATGAGTAGAAAGTTATTTTTAAAGTCATTATACTTCGTTGGCAATAAAAACTGTTACTGACTACGCTAATATGAGGAAAGGTTGTCTGGAGATGTACATCAGAGTTCAGTTCTTCTTTGTTCTAAAAAGTTTGTTTCCTGTTTAGAGATCAGCCAATAGTGACATTGCTGTGATTTCCTGTAATAAGTAAGTACCTGTCACTCTCCGGAGCACTTGGGTTAAAGACTGAAGTACTTCTTCATCGGACAGTGTCTCCATGAACTCAGACTCCAGCCCAGCAATGAATCCACAGAGCACGTGCACAGACCTGCGTGGAAAGAAGGACCACTGAGATGAGCTACAGTTAGCTCAGCTCTGCCATCTCTCTCAAAGACCCAACCAAGGCCTTTCGCCATTCCCAGACAGAGTGGTGCCTTGAGCTTGCCCAGGGCAGTTATTCTCAGTGTGTCAGGCTCTTTTCACAACACTAACATAGCACTTGCACCTTCTATTACATCACCATTTGCACCAATGAGCAAGAACAGAGGTAGGTAAATTTTCCCTCACAGATCAGAGGCAGAGACACAAACTGCAGTAGCAGGGTCATGTTCTTTACCATCACGCATGTGATTTAAAAAAAAAAAAAAAAAAGCTGGGTTGGGCATGGTGGTGCACACCTATAATCCTAGCACTCAGGAGGCTGAGGCAGGAGTACAGCCACAAGTTCGAGGCCAGCCAGGGCTACACAGTAAGTTCAAGGTCAGCCTGAACTACATAGTAAGACCCTGTCTCAAAAAACATAAATAAATAAATAAATAAATAAATAGCCAGCCAGCTTCCCTTGAGAAGGCCCATGATAAAGCTGTAAAAGTTACTGGTTTTATTAAATATTCACCCTTAAGTACCCTTTTTAATAATCTGTGTGAAGAAATCGGAAATAGGCATTTCTGCTGCACATGGTAATGACGATTTCTGAGGCTAACTGAACCATAAGCTACCTCATGGACACCATTTATGCCCGAAGAACACCTGACAGACAAGCTGTACCATTTAGATATTTTCTAAATGAGCAATGTGTTTCTCACAGAAGAACAACTGGCAAACATTATTTATTGATGACAATGAAATTTAAGCTCTTAAGCAAAACCTTGAATTTTACAAAATCTGTATCTCCTACCAACAGTATAACAGCTTCCCAAAACTGAAAGACTTTTCTGAGATCAGTGGTGATATTAGTAAGTTTAACTTTTGGTACTATATAACAAAATATGTCACCATATGGAAGACTGCACAAAACAGTATATTCTAAATGACAGAAATTGGGATAGGCAAAAGATCCATTCAAAGTACCAGACAAGCAAACACTTCAGTAGAACAAAGTACAAAGCTCATCCCTACAGCCATAGACTCCACATCTGGCCAACCTCTAAGAATACCAGGGCTACACAGTAAGTTCAAGGTCAGCCTGTAGGTCTTGGGTTTGGTGTTGTCCCACAGAATATCCACAACCATCAAAAAAACTATTTTAATATTACTGTCTTCTTCCAACTGTATATCTGTGTTGATCCTAACTTTTCATCTTTCCGCCAAAATAAAATACCACAATAGGAAAAATGTAGAAACAACTCTGAGAATCTCTCATCTTCTATGTGGCCAGATAGCAAAGAGATTTGGAGAAAAGACAAAACTCTTGTTACCCTTATTAAATTTGTCTGAGATAATATAGTTATCTTTCATTTTATTTATGCTAACATGCAATAATGTATTACTGTCATTTTAAATTAGAAATATTTTTAAGTTGCTGTTTTAATTTCTCCTGTAAACATATAGACATACTCCACATGAACCAAAAGCTCTTTGAGATCCTAAGCTTTTATTTATTTATTTATTTATTTATTTTGCAGTGCTGGGAGTTGAACTCAGGATCTTGTACATACTAGGCAAGCGTTGTACCATTGAGCCACACCCAGCCCTATCCTAAACTTTTTTTTTTTTTTTTTGTCTTTTTGAGACAAGTTCTCAGTATGCAGTTCAGGCTGACCTTGAGCTCACTTTGTAGCCCAGGCTGGTCTCAAACTTGCAAGGATCTTCCTGCCTCAGCCTACTGAGTGCTGGGATTACAGCCACCATGCCAGCTTATCCTAAACATTTCAAGGAGATTCTGAATCACAAAACTGGGAACCACTGCCCTCCCATAGACAGCATCCTGGTAAGTTGCTCAGGGTTCCCAGGGTTTCTGTCCCTAAATACATCCTATGCTACAGGACTCAGGCTTCAGAGGCAGGGCTGGAATAGGTGGCTGGGTCCACTGGCCACTCGTTTCAGTGCCCACTGCAACCCTGGCCCATTTCCAAACTCCTGAAGAGTTGATTTTCTCTTCATTGAAATGGGACAAACAGCTCACTTCCTCCCAGGTTTGGTGGGGGTAGGGTCTGCTGAGGTCACAGCCTCCTGTTCCCCGACCCTTAGTCTGCCTTTCAGGCTAAGAATATAGTCCTTCTCCTTCCACATCTCTGAACAGAATGTGGAACCTCTATGCCATCTGATCAAAGTACACTGGGGGTGTTCTGATCTTGCCAGAAAAATCTGTCCTTTGTCCATATATCATGATGTCATTTCCTGAATTAGCTCCCAGGACCCTAGTCCTGGTCCATATATGCTGTTTTGTAGGCCAGCTGGGCTATTCAGCTGAGCCCTTCACCCATGGGTCTTTGATTCTATTACTTAGGATCTTTTCCTCAGTTTTTGTATTCCATTTGAATGTCGCCGTCCCTGGTAGTCAAATCCATGTTTCAAATTTTTTCTTTATCTACAAGCCATCACTTTCTATAGAATTCCAATAAGCACTTTCTCATGGATTCCTTTAAGTCTACCAGCACATTCTAGGACACTAAAGACACTAACGACCTGCATACAATTAGCCTTCACCTGTCCCTCCAGGGTACTAGGCCCAGGATCTTGTGGGCCTGTGTAGTGAAAGACACCTGCTAAGGCTCCCAGGAGGAATAAATGAGTTAACAGAGGCAATGTTCCCTGCATACAAAGTCCACATGAAGTGGATGCTGAGCCCAGAGCAATTAGCTATGAAGGTCTCAAAAATGCCTGGCAGTGAACCACACACAGCTAAATCCTCATGCAATCTAAGACTTTGTAAATTGGCCCTGAGGCTTCCTCAGAGTCTTTGGACATATACATACTTGGAAAAAGGTAGGACCAAAAACCCAATGAGCTTCTTAAACCAGGTGTCCTGCAGCCCAGAGGTAGTGTCCTGCAGTGGCGACGTGTCCTCCCACACCACCCGAATGAACTGGCAGTCTGGCTCCCAGAAGGGTTCTTCAAACTCTAGGAAGACTTTGTTGTTGGTCCCAAAGCCTATTTTCCTGATTGCTTCCACCTTCTCAGCAGGCAGCGGCGGTTCAAAGAAGGTGTCCTGATGTTCTTTCAGAAAACCTGGAATTCAGATTCAGATGTGCCTTACACCACATTAATCTTCAACTAGAATCCACAGCAACCAGATCCCATGATTCTACTTAGACAAATGAGAGAAAGAGGCTTCTAGGCATGCCATGTGTTCATTCAGAACTGGAGGATACAGACACAAGGTTGGCCAGCAGGGCTCAAGGGCAACTAGCACCACACTAGAGGGACACAACAGGCCCATTCTCCACGACTAATCACACAGGGACAGTTAGGTTGACCCTGTACAGACTGGTCTGCAGGAACAGTTTAGAGCCTCTGCCTCTCCACTCTGTAGGTCACATGGCTCAAGATCTGTCTTGAGAAGTGGTCAAATACACAGGCTGCATTCAGAAGATGTATATATATATGATATATATATGATATATTTATTGTATATTTTTTTTCCTTTGTAGTGCTTAGAATGTAGGACCTCAATGTGCCAGACAAACACTCTACCCTGAACCACATCCCTAGCACACTAAAAACTTACATAAAGATTACTCTGCATGACAAAAAAATAAAGCCAGGCATGGTGGTGCCTGCCTGTAATTTCAGCACTCAGGAGGTTGAGGCAGGGGACTGCTGCGAGTTCCACACTAGTATGGATTATATAGCAGGACCTCGTCCCCCAAAAAACCAAAAAATAAATACATAAATAATTTAAGCCAGGTGTGGTGGTACACAACTATAATCCCAGCACTTGAGGCAAGAGAGTTACAGCTGGAATCAGCCTGGGCAACTCAGTGAAATCCTATCTCACAATAAAAATAAAAAAGGGCTGGGGATGCAGGTCAGTGGTACAGCATCCCTGGATTTGATCACCAGTACTGCAATAAATTAAGCCCAAAGGCAGACAATAAGATGAAAACAATGAAGTCAAACAAGGGGTTAAAACATTTGCAATCTGAGATAAAAGCCAATTTTGGAAAGGTACCTGCAAAGGTCAGTAATAAAAGGAAGAAAAACCTAACAGCAAAGTCATCAAGAGGCAGTAAGACAGGAAAAGGGCTCATGGGAACACATACAGGGTTCCTCTGTTCAGATATTTGACCAACAACTGCCACGACTAGACTCTATCCTTCAGACACAAGAGTTTTGACACAAGAGCTTTCAAATGCAAGTACAAGCACAATGTAAAATAGGCAAAGTGAGAACCACAAACCTCTGCTAATATTCACTAAATAATGACATCTACTTAAAAGAAAATGCTATGTGGTTTAAGAACAGATATAAGCCCAGAACTGCTCTTTGTGAACATAATGACCTAATGGTCATAACTATCCCCACCTCCCCAGGGATCAGCACTTGATAGGCTCAGTGAACATGAACTAGAAATATGAATGAACAAAGCCACTTTGTGTTCAACAATAAGACCACGTGCTGATTTGGAGACAGTGACAAAAAACAAGGCAGCTGGCAGAAAACAAAAACAAAAACAACAAGGCAGCTTGCAGTGGTGCCACACACCTATATTTTCAGCATTTGGGAGGCTGAGGCAAGAGGATCAAAATTCAAATCCAGCCTGGGTGGGCAACTTGGTGAGACCTGTCTCAAAATAAAAAAAAAAAGTGGTGGGAATGTAGCTCAGTGTGAAAGGCATGGGTTCAATTCCCAGTACTGAAAAACAAAACAAAACAAAAAACACCAAAGCAGACAGGAACTATGTGTAGTAGCGTGATCCATTTGTGCAAACAGCAGTGTGGTAGGGTACCACAAGGGCTCAGGGCTAAGGATTGGAACTGAAAACCTGACCAGAAAAATGAGCTCTACCTAAGGGCACAGTGATGATGACGTGATGGGCTGGGAAGCGGCCACCATCATCGCACTCCACCAACACAGGAAAGGTCTCCCCGGGAAACGCTGCCTCCTGGAAGGACCCATTCCAGTGAATAGTCTTCACAGGCTTGTTAAAAACCATCACGTCCTTTGGCAAGGAGGCCATTATGTTGTTTGTGAGTCCCTGGTAGCCCCTAGAAGAGAAAGAAATTAATGCTTAGAAAGCCAATCCCTGGAAGGGTAGGACAGGCAAAAATCAACCCTCCAAGTTCTCATCTATGTCAAAGGTAGCAAGTATCACTCCGGCCCAAAGAATAGAGAAGGTTCCAGGTGGGAGTGTGCTATAGTTTTCCCCTTAAACCACAGGAATGTTAATACCCTCCTCCTGGCTAATGGGAGGATTGAGTGAGCTAATGAACACCAAGCTGCCAAGGTTATTCATACAAGAATCAGGATTCCCTCCTTACTCACACCAGAATTCTGATTCTGGGGATTTCTGCATCACAAATACCCACCCTGGGGCTGGTATTTGGGAGAATCCAATGGGACAGCCCTGTAGGATCTTGCTTTGCCTGCCAGGGGCAGCACCCTGCCATATGGAAGGGGCCTATCTGAAACCATTCACCTAACACTTGACACATCCAAAGCCTTAGGACATACAGAAAGAAGGGGAAGTCCAAGAAAACTTCCTTCCCCAGTCATTTCCTTAAAAACGACTCTTTTTTGCTTAAGTGAGCAAATTAGGAAATGAGCAACCAATTTCTCTCAGTAAGAAGTGTAAACACCTCCTATCACTCCCCCGCTACCCCTCTTTTGCCTCCCAAAGCCAGAGGTCAGAGCCCAGCCAGTCCCTTGGCCCTGGAGTACACTGAGGGTGCCAGCGCAGGCAGGGCCTGGTCCCATACCCAGAAAAGGTGCAGTCCAGCCCTGGCAGCACAGTGTACTCCCCGAAGGGTGCAAGAGCTACCAGGTCCATGCTATGGGTGCCACTTATGCAGCACTCCATATTGAAGAAGTTGTTCAGGATGGCCAGCTTGAGCTTCTTGGTCTCCTTGTCCTCTGTCCAGTGGGCCACCTGCTGTCCAATCTCCTTCTTGAGGTACTCCCCGACACTGGGCACTGGGGTCTTAGCCACATGCAGGAACTCTCGGGTCTGGTCTATCAGCCCATAAAACAGACTGGCCATCTCTGCCACCAGTTCAGGGCTAACCCTTGTCCCGGAACTGGTACAGCACATGGAGGGCAGGTCTAAATGGCCTCCTGTATCCACCAACTGGTTCTCTTCCGACAACTCCTTCTCCCCCAGGAGCCCGAACGCAGCAGCCAGCTGGAAGACAGGGTTGCCCTGGGAAGGCCCATGGATCCAATGTGCTCCCACCTCCACCACACCACCTGGGGAGGCAAAGAGACACCACCTGGAGGTCCTCTCCCGAGAGAGGTGGGGACCACACTGTTCTTCCCTTCCTAAGTGCGTTTTGGAAACCAGCTGGAAGGCTACGCCAGCCCCAAGGGCCACCAGGTACTGTCCCTGAGAGCCAAGTGGTCCCAAAAGCAGGTTCCCAGACCGGCTTTAAGCACCTGGGAGTAGGATTGTTGTAGGAACAGCTTAGGGGTAAGGACTACCTAAAGGTCCCCAGGTCTTGGAGGGAGGGAGGCACTATTCAGGGGCTTGGGCTCCTTCCAAGCCAGGAATCCAACGAAGTTGGAGCAGCTGAGTTTCGGGGCCCAGTAAACGTGGGCTACGCGAGATGGCTTTCATTCGGCACTGATTGCCTATCTGCCAATCTGAGCCAGGAAGGTGTCTAGCTGGCTAGATTCCGTCTTCCTAGGGCCATTCGCCCCATCACTCTGCAGCTCGGGCCGGGACACACAAGGAACTCCTCTGTGCCGCCACGCAACCTACTGGGCCCCTAGTGAGCCTGGTACGACTTCCCGGCAAAGGCCCTGAGGGGCTTGGGCGCAGCTAGTTGGAGTTAAGGGGTCGGGGCGGTTACCGAAGCCACGCTCCGAGCGGATGCGGCCCCCGGCGCGGGCCGTGGCCTCCACGACGCGCAGGTGCGGGGGGGCAGAGTAATGGCACAGCCTCTGCGCGGCGCCCAGCCCCGCGATGCCGCCGCCCACCACCAGCACCCGCGGGCTGCCTGGGGTCTGTCTACCGCCGCCGCCTGACGCCATAGCCTGCTCCGAGAGAGTCT
>NW_004955477.1:10984411-11028246 GCF_000276665.1 Chinchilla lanigera | reverse complement strand
GAGAAGAGCCCGGGAGACTGCGGGGAGAGGCAGGTTGGCGTAGTAAGGCGGGCTGCCTCGTGCCCGCGCTGCCCGCCTCCCCGCCTATCTCTTGTCAGTGGAGTACTGCGGACCCGGGGGGCGAGGTACTGCGGACCGCCCTTCTGCGTCTGGCTGGCTCTGGCCGCGCACATGGCAGGTTTGCAGGTGCCCAGTAGGTTGAGTGGGGCACGGAGGGGTTCCCTGTGTGTCCCGGTCCCGGCTGCAGACTGATGGGGCGAATGACCCTAGGAAGACGGAATCTAGCCAGCTAGACACCTTCCTGGCTCAGATAAGCAGTGACTGCCATCATTCTGGCCCTCTCCGGCACACTGGAGGCAGCTTCGGAGTCCCAGTATTAATAGGTATCTAAATTAGATAAAAATTGATATATCATCAGAGAAAGACTAGGCCCTCAAAGAAGTCAGCACAAGAAATAAAGACATCAAAATCATAACTGGAGGTGCAAGATGGAGACACAATGGCCAGGCTTGCATGCCTCCCTGAGGGATAAACAACTTGAGATTACAGTTAGCACCACCTGGTCCAATAAATCCAGATAGGCACTAGATGCCCAAGTGACCAGAGCATCTCGACCCATCCCTCCTGTGGTGGACTGACAACTGGTGGTCAACTTGTAACACCCAGCTGAACTGAACCAGCGTGCTGCTGGGTATGGGAGGCCCTCTTGAGGATTGTTGCCAGCAAAACGAAAAGGAGAACTGGAGAAGAATTGTGCTGTTAGGGAACTGTTGGTTCTCCTGGAACTGCGGGTTCTCCTTGAGGCGCTTGTCGTGCTGGCTTTCCTGATGAACTTGGCTGTTCTCCCCAGAGGAACTCAGGACCTTGCTGTTGCTGAGGATGGCTGCAGTTCACTTTGGGGGAGCTCTGGTCCTTACTTTGAAAATTGCTTCCTGGCTCCAGAGGGGAAGGTGGTGTACTGCTCAGTGTTCTGGACAAGCTCGTCACACTGGCCTTCCTGATATAGACTCAGCTCTTCTCATTGTGGGAGGAGCTCGGGATCTGATCGCTGAGGATGGCTATGGTACCTTTCCAGGGAGCTCTGGTGTTTACTTTATCACTTCCTGGCTCCAGTGCAGATCTCTCAGCCTGCTAGCACAGGTCCTTCATCCCGCTGGCACAGACTTTCTAGCTTCCACCACTGAATTTGGGCCTTCACAGCACAAACCCATGAAACACACTTGCGTCGGACATTGTCATGGGCCCTTGGCCTCCAGTTGGACTTGTGTGGGCATCGTGATGGGCTCTAGGTCTTTAGCTGGACTCATGCAGGACATTGCCATGGGATCCAGGCTCTCAGCTGGATTCTTTTGGTCTTTAGTGTGTGGACAGATTTCCTGCACTTTTTGTATATGACTCTTTGGGTGACTGTTATGAAATAATCTTATAAATTAGGCGTCCTGTATTGTATTGCTTCCCTTGCAAACCCTAACTACAACACCTTCCCCAAAATACTTTTGTTCTTTCAATATACCCTTGCTATGTGGTTTGTTTCCCTATTAGAACAGTATTAGCTGGTAACTATACTTAAGGCCTATAGGCTGATTATAGTTTGATCCATGTTATACCCACTTTGTGGCTTTGCTATATAAATTACCCCTGACAAAGGGCCTTAGTAGCCACCCTATTTGAAACACCCCTCCCCCCAAAAAAAGTCCAGGAGCTATTCTTCCTCTTATTTCTGAGAAAGCTCTCCAAACTTCTTCCTTTATTTGTGACTTCATTCCTCAATGTTGTGAGACCACAAACTCAGCACATTTGACACCAAATAAGTTGAGAGTTACATTTTTCCTATATCACCAGGATGGGTCTGGGGGATGCCCTGGTATAGGAGTAGGTGGGGCTTGGGAGAATTTAACTGTTCAAGGGAGTCTGAGACAGTCTCCAGGCAAGGATGCTGTGCATTCATTCATTCATTCATTCATGTAACAGGGACCTAGGGGATGGGCCCACAGATGCTCAATGGTAATAAAAGCTTAGTAACTTTGCCTTCACCTTATATCTGTATATTTATTATCTTAAAACTTTGGGTCAGACACATGGGCATGTTCATTTAATGAGTGTCTTCTAATAACTTAATATAAGAATTACTAGCCAGAAATTCACCTAGCCTATCTCATCCCACTTCAAGACTGAGAACACCAAGATGAGAGAAGAAAAATTTTTTGAGGCAGGGTTTTGCTATGTAATTCCACCTGGCTTTGAACTCACTATGCAACCCAGGCTGGCCTCAAACTCACAGTGATCCTGCTGCCTCAGCTTCCCAAAGGCTAGGATTATAGGTGTGCGCCACCAAACCCAACTGAGAGGAATTAATGTTCAGGCTTTGCAGAGACATCCAATTGCCAACTGTATGGTTTCTGTCTAATGTCCCCCCAAAGCATCACCCAGTCATGAGGGCAGGCTTCTAGAGTTTGTAATTAATTCTTGGTCCAATACTAGGATTACAGCTGTGAGTGCTACACCCGCCCTGGCGCAGGTAGCCTGCATACAATATAAGGAAGGGAGGGGCTGGGGATTTAGCTCAGCGGCAAAGCGCCTGCCTGGCAAGGTCGTGAGTTCGGTTCCCGGTACCAGAGAAAAACCAAAAAAAAAAAAAAAAAAAAAAAAAAAAAAAAAAAGGAAGGGAAAGAAGCTTGCTCTCTTTGTCCTCCCTTTTTGCTCTTGTTGCTTTTGCTGTCTTCCTCCGCCATGAACTGTTTCCTCTCTGACATGCCACCCTGCCTTGGAACCAGCTGATTATGGACTGAAACCTCCACAAACTGTGAGCTAAATAAACCTTTCCTTCCTTAATTTTGGGCACTGGGTATTTTACCTCAGCATTGACAGAAAAGTAACCAAGACACCAGCTTTTACAAAATCCAGTTCTGATCCCTTACAGTGATGTCTAGAAGTCTCATCATTGTCCTAAACCTACAGCCCCCTCATATTCTGGGAAAAGCAAAGCCTCAGAGACCACCCCATGATGAGGTCACCCCCCAAGTGAAAGCAATTATCCCATGACTAAACTGAGACTGCCCACCTCACCTCCAACAAGCAGTAACTGTCATCTCATCATATGTGCTGACTTGCTCACTCAAGTGATGGTGGTGCTCCCAGAACCTTGAAGAAGAACGAATCCGGAGATAATGATGAACCAGTCCACTACTTGACCAGGATTACCTGTACTGCCAGTTATGCAACCCCTCTCAGCTATGTTGACTCCCAACCTGGTCTTTGCTTCCCTTTTCTATAAAACCCCAAGATTTTTTTCCCACCCTTCAAAGACAGATCTTGAGCCTCTTTATCAGCCCTTCTCAAACAGCCACACTGATTAAAGCTTCATTCCCATGCTTCACCACCACTTGTCTCCCTGATTGGCATTTTGGGACAAGTAGATGAACTTGATCTGTTGGGATGCCCAGAGCGGGTGCTTTTGCCCCAAAATTCTGGTAACATATATACACACTTTGTCTGTTTGTTTGTTTTGTGGGTTTTCTTCCCTCAACACTAGAAATTGAAACTAGGGAGTGCTGAGCTACATCCCCCACCCCTATTTATTTAACTGACTGATTTTGAGACAAGTTCCCACTAACTTGCTTAGGCTGACCATCAAACTTGGAATCCTCTTGCCTCCACCTGTTGAATAGCTGAGATTACAGGCATGTGCCACCAGACTGGGCTACACATGCATGTACTTGTATGCATGTATATACAGTATGTACAGACACTCCTCAGTTTAGGTGGGGGTACCTCTTGAGAATCCTATCATAAATTGAAAATAATCATAAACCAAAAATGTACTTAATGCTGTAACATAGGAACATCACAGCTTAATACCACCGTATGCTACAGAGTGTAAGTTGTTTACTCTCCTGATCCTGGCTGACTGAGAGCTATGGTTTTGCAAAAAAGAGTAATATATCCCTAGCTTGGGAAAAGATCAAAATTCAAAATACTGTTTACATTGAATGTATCATTATAAAGCCAAAAATGGTACACTGAAGCAGGTAAATTGGCGACTTTTCTAAGTCATGTCTGCACGTACACATCACTGTGATGCAGGTGAGGTTCAAAGTTTAAGATCAACAAGAAAAGCTGGACACGGTGTAGCATCTGTGTAGTCTCAGCACTTGGGAGACTGAGGCAGGAGGATCACTATGAGTTCGAGGCCAGACGGAGCTATATAATGAGTTCAAGGCCAGCCTGAACTACATAAGGAGACCTTGTTTCAAAAACAAACAAAAGCAACAAAGGGCAGGTAGAGAAATGTCTCTCTCACATCCCATTCCCCTCTTTCCAGGACAGAACTCCCAGGAAGTTGAGTGTGTATTCAGGCAGGCAGACAACACTGCAGATCCTCTAAATCAAGTGGGCATTTATGTTCACTGCATTGCAGTCCAGACTAGAGGCCATGGGCTTCTCTGAACACTTTGGTAAGGCACAGCACTCCCTGTTGACCACACACAGAGCTGTCAGATGATCTTCTGTGAGCCTTCAGGTAGCCTCCAAGGGTGGGGAATCTTGTGCCTCTGACAAAACATGTATTACCAGTCCCAGGACCTCCTGTAGTTCTGCCCACAGGGGCTGACAAAGTACTGGGCTGCTGCAGGTATGTCCCACATTTGCCAATGTATAAGCCTGGGCAGTATACTCCTGGACCTAGCTGTCCAATCTCAGACCCATCCCACGCTCAGGTAGGGAATCTTGATGACCAGAAGAGCTGTCTTAGTAGTGCTTTTGGTGGCTATCAGAGCCACATGAGCCACAGCCAGTTGTTTCTCTATCAGTAAATATCATTCCCTTTCCACAGTTGCAAACAGAAACCAACCATTCTGAGCTCTGCCATAATGCCCACCCCAAACCACTCGTGGACACACACACCTTATATTGCAGCTCACATGGCCAGCCCAGCATGGAACCCTCCAGGTGCACCTAGTATAAAGTTGGTGCTCTCATACACTGCTGACAGGAGCATGAAATGATGTAGCCACATACACTCCAATCCCATGGCTTTTGGGGGGGGGCGGGCAATACTAGGTATCAAACCTAGGGCCTTGCACATGTCAAGCAAGCTCTCTGCTACTACTGAGCTACATACTCAGCCACACATGCAGCCACTTTGGAAACAGTATGGCATTTCCTCAAAAGGTTAAACAACAAACCTACTTGCAGGTACATATATACCCAAGAAAATGAAAACATACCATCACATAGACACTGATAATTGTAAGCTCACAGTAGTAGTACTTATAAGAGCCAAAACATGGAAAAAACCTAAATGTCCACACTCTTAGTACTACCGTCTATTATAGCCGGCTCATAGGTGTGAAATGGTTTTGATTTGCAACTATTGTCGCTGAGCATCTTTTCATATGCTTCTCAGACCTTTATATCTCTGTTTAATCCATTGCCTTTTTTTAGTTAGGTTTTTTATTACTAACTTGTCAAAGTTCTTACATATTCTAGACACAAGACCTTTACCAGATATGACACATGCAAACATTTTCTCTCTGTATCTTTCACAATCTTGATGGTGTCCTTTGAAACACAATAAAAGTTTTTAATTTTGGTGAAATTTAGTTTATTTTTTAATTTTTTTTGTTTTTCTCCGGTACCGGGAACCGAACTCAAGACCTTGCGCTTGCCAGGCAGGCACTTTGCCACTGAGCTAAATCCCCAGCCCGGTGAAATTTAGTTTATATCTATCTCCTTTTTGTCACTTGTAATTTCCTTATACAGGACAGTAGCTATCAGACCTCAGTATCGTGTGGGGTTGTTAGAAAAAAACTCTTTAATATTGAGCCATTTCATTTTGGGTCTGTCACAAGTTTAACATATACTAAAATAGAGGTTCTTTTAGTGGGAGTTTGATGGTGATCTGTTTCTGTTTATATGAAAATTGTTCAATTTACTTCAGTCTTCAAATAGTTTGCTGAGTGTTCAATTATGGTTTTAATCGAATTCTTTTCTCGGAATTATGAGTTTTGTTTTCAGTTACAGGTTTTTTTTTTCTTTTCACTCTAACATTTGCAAGATCCGGTCAAGGATACAGATGGAGGATGACAATACCTGTGTATTTAAAAGTCATAACTCAAAATAGTGTAAATAAATCGGCTTTTTTTTTTTTTTTTTTTTTTTGGTCTTTTTGAGACAGGGTCTCGCTATGCAGTTCAGGCTGGCCTTGAGCTCACTCTGTAGCCCAGGCTGGCCTCGAACTCGCAACCATCCTCCTGTGTGCTGGGATTACAGGCGTGTGCCACCACGCCCGGCTACATTAATTTTTATATTTAGTTAAATGTTACCTAAATCCTTACAGAAACACTGTTCCTAATCTGACGCTGTGTAGCTCCATGTAAAGAATCAGTCGCGCGCTCCATGCATGCTGTATATGTGCACGGCAGAGCCGTATGAATCCTTTGACTCAGCCGCGACTCGCCTTTACCTGGTGCAACCGCGGAGCCGCTAGGCAACGCCACAGGACAGCGGGCTACTGAGGGCGGAAGACCATAAAGAAGCCTGCTGCTTGGGGAATGAGAGAACCTCTCACAGCCTCGCTCCAAAAGGCCAGATCCGCTGTTCTGTCCGACTCCAGCGCCCACACCCGCCCCGCGTGCTCGATGTACTCGGCTGTGCAGTCTGAACGGGCAACTAGCCCACCGCACCCAAGCGCCTAAAGCCGTCCCTCTCCGGACTGTGAGCCCGCCAGTCAGGCCACGCCACGCCCCCGCCACGCCCCATCCGCTTCCGGACGGGTCTCGCGATACCGACCTGTGCGGCGCGGCTCTAAGAGTAAAGCTAGTCTTCTCTGGGGCCATGGCAGCCCTACGCGCCCTGCTGCCCAGCGTCCGAGGCCCGCTACGGTCTCTGTCCCATTTCCCCGCCCTGCGGCCGTTCGCGTCGGGTGAGTGTGGGCCCGTGCAGAGGTCCATCACCACCCCACCTGCCCTGTCTGATCCTCACCCCAGCGCCTGACCCCAGATCCCGGTCCTGCACCCCCCCACTTGATCCTAGAGACCCTCACCCCCTGACCGCGGACCCTCTAACCTCAATCCCATACACCCCTGCTGCTTCCAGCCTTAGCCCACCCCACCCTTAATACCTTACCCCAGCCCCCTCCTGTCCTGGCGCTTGCCGAAGCCTCTGCCCAAGACAGCACCCTGGTCGATCGCTGGCTGCTTCTCAAATCTGGTACCTGACAGTGCCAGGACCTCGGACCTGCGGGGCACTTGGATGTTGGTTGTGAAATTCCACCAGTGTCTAGGTAGCTTTAAGAAAGCATGCAGTTCCTGCATTGCAAGTCAGCCTGGGAACTGGAAATTCAGACACCAGTTACCTGTAGTGCCTCCTATCCAGTTTTACCTTCTGTCCACTGCTTCTCCCTAAGCCTGACCTTCAGACCATCCAGTCAGAAATTCCCGTGCTTAATGCCCGCCTCGCTTCCACTGCCAGTGGGGTTGTCCTCTCTTCTCTTGGCTCACCTTCCACTGGGCTCCCTGTGGTATCATCCACTGGAGCATTTCAAGGAATTCTTGGCCATATCCCAAGCCTGGGGTCCTCTTGCACCCTATATATCTTAAGTACCTGTTAGTGTTGGATTCACCCTCTGTCTTGACTGTCCACTTTTGCACCCCACTTGGAATTGGCAGTCATTTCCTGGCTTCTGTAGGTGACAGGCATGCTGCTGTTCAACACTTCACATGGGATATTTCAGTTACTCACCTGTAAGTGCACGGAGCAGACACTGCAATGCCTGTACTGCAAAGGGAACTAATCACCCAACACACACTTTGTTGGGTTTTTTTGTTTTTTGTTGTTTTTGGTATTGGGCATCAAACTCAGGACCTTACACTTGCCAGGCAGGTGCTTGTACTGCTGAGCTACATCCCCGGTCGTATCACACATTCACTTTGTTATGTTCACCTTTCACTGGAGACTGCTCACCCCCAGGTCTGAGCTGATGGCCCCACTGGGTCATAGTGGTCACCTAGAACAAAGTGGTCCTTTCTGTTTGTCTCTCTCCCACCATGCTGTCCACACAGCATAGCCAAGAACTCTGTCCTACTCTTCAAAGGCATTTCTTGCAGGAAGGCCTTTCTCTGTCCTTAGTGCTGGCTTCTGAGAATAGCTGACCAAGGCAAATGGGACGGAGAGTAGCTGTGTTCCGGGCTGGGGGTTTCTCTAACGTAAGGAAGCATTCATGCAGATGTGAAAGCAGAGAGTGGTTGTGAAGGGAGTTGTAGGCAGAAGCCATGAGGACTGGGAAAGGCCCCTCCCTGGACCTCACAGGGTCTGTGTGTATGCTTTTGACACCTTCCTGATGGAGACCCCCTTTTGCCCTCTTCCTTCAGGTGCTAACTTTCAGTACATCATCACAGAAAAAAAGGGAAAGAACAGCAATGTAGGGCTGATCCAGTTGAACCGCCCAAAGGCACTCAATGCACTCTGCAGTGGCCTGATCACAGAACTCAACCAGGCACTGGAGGCCTTTGAAGCAGACCCGGCTGTGGGTGCTATCGTGCTTACCGGCGGGGATAAGGTATTTGCAGGTATGCTGGGCAGCAGTGGTGGCAGGTATGGGAGGGAATACATCACCTGTGGGATGCAGCAAAACAGACGGGCCCCTCCACGATGACATGGGACTTAGGATTTAATGAAATGTAAAGTGTTGAACATCCACATTACTGTGTCAGCAGAACGAACGTGTTCAGAGGGAGTCCAGTCCTTACTGGTCAGGCTGCGTGGCTGACATAAATAAGCTGGGCCTTCTCTGGCATCTGTTATCTGCCCCTGGGCCCTCTATCTTGTCGTAACAGGTATTGCAGTGTGATACTGGCGTTGTGGCAGGACTTGCCTATGATCCCATGGTCCCAAAGTTAGCTACCTGTGGATTTGGGCTTCTGGGATCTGTCTGGTAACAGGAATCTTATTTCCATTCCTAGCTGGAGCTGATATCAAGGAAATGCAGAACCAGACAATGCAGGACTGTTACTCCCTCAAGTTCCTGAGTCACTGGGACCAGCTGACCCAAGTCAAGAAGCCAGTCATTGCTGCTGTCAATGGTTATGCTGTAGGTGTCAACATCAGGGGTCTACATCTGCAGGGGTGGGACACAGGAAATGTTCAAGGGAATTGAACTTACAGGAATAAAGTGTACAGAGAGAGATCTTTATCTTGGAAAGATAGCAAGTTTGGTTCCCAGGCCAGTGGCCCCTTTTTTGCCAAGTAAGTAGAAAGTCTTTGGGCATCTGCTTTGTTTGGTGCTTCAGCTGCTAGTTCTCCCCAAATGGGTTAATGTATATTTCTATATCGATTTAATCCCCTGTGACTACTGTGCAAACATAGCACATCCTCTGCTGGGTAGTTTAGGGTCCTTGCGTAATTGGGCTATTTGGAAATGCCAGGACTGGTTTGGCCTGTGGAGAATTTACACAGTTGTTCCACGTGGTCTTTTTTTTTTAGGTACTGGGAATCAAACTCAGGACCTTGTGCTTGCCAGGCAGGCGCTGTGCCACTGAGCTATCTTCCCAGCCCCACATGGTCTTTTTTGTTTTTTTTGGTTTTGTGTTGTTTTTTGAACCTAGGGTCTTGGCTCTGAGCTACATCCCCAGCCCCTTTTGTTTTTTGAGACAGTGCCTCGCTAAGTTGCCCAGGCTACACTCAGACTCCCAAAGTGCCAGGGTCATAGGCATGCACCACCATGTCTGGGCTACGTGGTGATTATTTAATGAAGCCCCTTGCCTGTGAGCCAGAGGTCAGCCACACCCATTCGTGTCCACATCCCCTGTGGCTGTTGTTGAGCCATGTAGCAGAGCTGATATTCCTGCAGAGCCAAATTGTTTATTGTCTGGCCCCTTACAGAAAAGTCTGTTGTCCCTGGTGAACAGTACCAAACATATGTAAGTAATTTATGCCAATACTTAACTAAGTTTGTGCTGCTAGATTAATTTTTGCCATATCCTAACTCTGATTCATTTTACTACAATAGTTCACTAAGCAGATGGCAATTTTTTTGACTAGGCTTCTCTAGTAAAATTTGTTTGCCGCTCAACATTGTTTTACAGCTTGGTGGGGGCTGTGAACTTGCCATGATGTGTGACATCATCTATGCTGGTGAGAAAGCCCAGTTTGGACAGCCAGAAATCCTGCTGGGGACCATCCCAGGTGAGCATGTGGCACCTCTAGTGCACACTCTACAAGTAATTCTTAAGACCAGCCCATGCCTTAGGACCAATATTTTGTATTTGACCAGAAGTCTAGAAGTATCTCCTTGTGTCTGGCCAGTGTTCCCTCTGTAAATGGGCACATGGGATAGTGGACATGATAGAGCTCAGAGCAGGAACCTGGGGCCTCAGGCCATGTCAGACTCCTGTGATTACAGCTGGATCCTACGTCTGATGTCACACAGTGATAACATTAGTTTACAACTACAGCGGTTCTTTCCTGCTATTGACTTGTACTTGTGGTGAATCCCTGTAGATCAGCAGTTTAGGAGAAGGAATGGTGACCTTGGACTGGCTGCGAGACCTCTGCCTCACATCACTTTAGCCCCATCTACTCCTACTTCACTGGGTGTTAGGACCTCCTGGGAAGGAAGCCTGGGGTATTAGGGAAAGAACAATGCCATCAACTTGCTGGGTCTACCTAGTAAACCTGGAAGGATGGACTGGACACTCCAGGGAGAGGAGGCCATGCTTGGAGGTCCTCTGCTACTGTCTAGGTTTTTATTTGTTTGTCTGCTTATTTGTTTTACATTACTAGGTATTGAACCCAGGCCTTCGCACAGCCCCAGCACCACTTCCTTTTATATTTTGAGACAGCATCTCATTAAGTTGCTAACTTACAGTCCTCCTTCCCCACCCTCCCAGAGTGAGGGAGGCTAATGTGGGGGATCCAGCATGTGACATTAGGGAGACATGGAAGTTTCTGGAATGGTCACAAAAGAGCCTGAGGAAGGCCTATAGCCACTGTGTAGTTCTATGCTGAGAGGAGGAGCCTGAAAAGGGGCCTGCCCCTGAGGTTTCTAGTTTCTTCTGCTTGTCCTGCCTGGTGGTCACATCAGTTCTGCCTGCCTATCCCTAGACCCTTATCCTAGGCCTCCTCTTCAGCCTTTATGAGTTTGCCAGCAGCATAGCTGTGCTTTCTTCCCTTTTTCTTTTCTTTTCTTTTCTTTTCTTTTGTGTGTGTGTGTGTGTGTGTGTGTGTGTGTGTGTGTGTGTGTGTTGCTTGTATGGAACCCAGGGCTTTGGGCATGCTAATAAGGTACTCTGTCACTGAGCCACACCCAGACCCTGTGGTGTCTTCTCTTCTTCCTTCCTTTCTTTTCTGTCTGTCCTTCCTTCCCTCCCTGCCTCTCTCTCTCCCTCTCTTTTTCTCTTCCTCTCTTTCTCTCTCCCTTCTTCCCTCTCTCTGTCTCTGTTCCTGTTTCTGTCTTCATCTGTCTGTCTGTCTGTCTGTCTCTATCTGTCTGTCTGTTTCTCTCCCTGACTATCTTTCTCTCTTCTGGGAATTGAACCACCCAGGGCTTGGTACATGCTAGGCAAGCTGTTCTACCACTGAGCCACATCCCCAGCCCTCTGGTTTCTTCTTGGCCTCACTTGCCACAGAACCAGCTGACAAGCAGCCCCCTCCTTACAGGTTCAGGGGGCACCCAGAGACTCACCCGAGCAGTTGGAAAGTCACTGGCAATGGAGATGGTCCTTACTGGCGACCGCATCTCAGCCCAGGAAGCCAAGCAAGCAGGTAGGGCCAATCTGCCCTTGGTCGCTGGTTGGAGACTCAAGCTGCATCAGGTATTTTGGGGGTAATCAGCACCAGAGCTTTTTGGGTCTTAGGGATCCAGCAAGCTGTCTGCCTTTGGTGTTAAATTTTGAAAAATTTCACATACAAGAGAGTGACAACATTGCTCAGGTGAAAGAGTTCTAGTGCAATATGCCATCTCCCATAGTCCAGCATAGGCAATGGGCATCTCCAGAGCCCTTGCAACCTAACCCTTTCCCTGCCCTGTTGGTGACCATGGTCTTTATCGTCCTGCCTATGCTATTTGATGTCATGGGTAACCTGGCCTGGGTGGCTGAGAGCATAGTGACTGGTTGCTGAGGGCCCAGGGTCACATACCCACCTTCACCCACAAGGGCGTCTTGTTCAGCACTCAGAGCTCTCAGCTCCTGGGGTTCACTAAGTCTCCATGATAAATGCAACTGGTGCTCTGTTTCTCCATGTTTTTCACCACCTTTTTTACATTTTAGGTCTCGTAAGCAAGGTTTTTCCTGTTGAGAAATTGGTTGAAGAAGCCATTCAGTGTGCAGAAAAAATTGCCAGCAATTCCAAAATTATAACAGCCATGGCCAAAGAATCTGTGAATGCAGGTAGGAGTCTGCCAGGAAAAGAAAGTGAGGAGGATTCCCAGGATTGCAGACAGAATTGAAGGCACCAAGTGACTGTACCTTAGCCTGGCCAAGGCAGAAATGGTAGGATTCTCAGGATTGTGATTTACTGGTAGAGTTCTGGTTTCTAGCTGTTCACAATTTGGTTGAGATGTTCTGAGTTTCACTTTGTACCAGGGGCCAAGAAGTGAGCTACAGGGACACTGCCTAGAAGGTAATAGTGACATAGAACCAGGCAAGGCCAGAAGAGGCCAAGAAGGAAGTCTGAGGTGTCAGGCTTGTCAGTTGCTCCTGGAACCTCAGTTGAAGGATTCCTCTCCTCAACCCAAGCTATGGGTATGCAAATGCTCTACAGCCTGGGGACTAAGGCCACACAGGCTGGCTGAGAGCATCTGTGTGAGTGTGGGAGCATGCTCTATGTGTTCAGTGCACTCAATGCACTCTGCATCATTATAACTTTCTATTAGAAAACTGAAAGTGAAATTGGTCTGACCTACCTCTTCAGAACACTTGAATATTAATGTAGCAGTTTACCTCAGCATTTGAAATGAGATTGTCTTTCTGTTCAGTGCTGGGGCCGAAGGATGCAACCTAGGAAGTCACACAGCTTCTTGGAGCCTGTTAGTCCCTCCAAGGAGGGTGCTGGCCCTCTGGGGTTACTGTTGGTGCTGGTCAGAAGCACCAGTGTTAAAGGAGCCGGCTGTGTGTTAACACCACAGGGTAGCTGCCAAGGGTTTTAGCAAGGTCACAGTAGATTGCACTCTGATGCTCATATCCACCCTGAGAGGCACCTCCCTCCACATAGCAGGACAGCACATGCATGTGTCCTGCACTGAAAAGAAAGATATTTCCTGGTGCCTGGTCATTCTTTCTCTGCTTTTCATCCGTATTTAGTTGTCTGTGCCTTTGATTTCATTGGCCACCTCAGATCCTTATAATTGGACAAATTTTGATGTTCGTCTTTCATCCATTTCCTCAGTCCTTTCTCCGGGACCTGGGCCACAGTTGGGAACTCAGGAGCCCTGGGAGAGCAGTTTGCTCAAGTGGCTACCTCAGCTGGGCATACACCTGAAAAAAGAGGCTGACTGGGTCAGTGTGAAGGCCTAAGTAGGGCTGGCCTCCCAGCACATCTGAGTGAGATTGTGTGGGTGGGCAAAGAGTGTCCCATCACTGCTCAGGAGCCAGTCTTGTTCCCCAAGTCAGCATCTTAGTCCATGACTGTGGGGTTTTTTTTCAGCCTTTGAAATGACATTAACAGAAGGAAATAAATTGGAGAAGAAACTCTTCTATTCAACCTTTGCCACTGTGAGTAAACAATATTCTGCTGAGATTCAACCATGTTCTAGTCGAGGAGTTACTGGGAATTTTCTTTACATTTTATCATTAAAAGCCATTTCTTTTTGGTCCAAACTTTTAGCTTTCCCTCTAGCCAGATCAGACTTGTTGTATCAGTGGGCGTTGGTTTTAGCAAAAAAGTACATGTGGAAATTAATAGAATAAAAACTTTACAGAATTAGCTTCTTATTGAAGAAGGTCCTGTGAGTTGCACCCTTAAGCAGCAGCTCCTAAATGGATGCACTTGAGACCCTAATGTTAAGTGAAAGGAATCAGACACACAATCTTGAATATCATATGGTTTCTCTTATATGAGAAACCCAAAGTATGAATAAGTAGATAAATAACAAAATAACGGATACATAATAGAAACAGGAATATAAAACTTTTGTAAATGGGAAAAGGACCAAGAGCTACAGAGAGAAGAGGGGGAGGGGGAAGGATGTAAAGAATTAAGATGTATTATGTGCATTTACCTACTCCCCATGATGAATGTAATCATGTACTGTAAAGATGTAATAATTTTTTTAAAAAAACTTTCATTTAAAATGCAATTCAGAACCAAGTACAGTGACATGTATCTGTAGTCCCAGGACTTGGGAGGCTGAGACAGGAGGACATCTTGAGTCCAGGAATTCAAGACCAGCCTGGACAACAGTGAGATCCTATCTCAAAAAAGAGAGAAAAGAGAGAGAGAGAAACTGTCATTTATTTCACCCATATTTTCCCTAAATTATTCCACTTATTTAGAATGTGGCTCAAAAGTATTATAATAGTAAACTAACACTTTATAGCAATATGTTTTAGGATTTCTGCCAATAACACATTCACGATGTGTCTTGCTGCTGGGTGGCTTGAACCACTGGTGGTACATGTGTGACTGTCCCATGCATGACTGTACCACTTCTGCCGCTAGTGTACAAGCTGCTTGATGGAACAGTCACACATGTGCCACTAGTGGCTCAACGTGGGAGGAACATGTTAAAGGAAATGGTTTCCTAAGTGCTATTATTAGTCACTTCTTTCATTGGGAAAGAATCATGTGTAGGCGTTTTATAAAAGAAAGATTAAAATGCTTTTGACTTTTTAAGAAGTAGAGATTTGTGCACTTGGGTACACACATATATATATGTGGACACAAAGGAAGAGGGCAGACTCTGGAAGAGTTCTGGTCCTTTGTCATTCTTTGAGGGTGATGCCTGACTTGGCCCACGCTAGATCCTGTTGAAGAGGTTTGCCCAGAAGTGTGCCCTTGAGGCTCTCTTTACATGGGAGTTCTCTGACATTCATGTAGTGGTTTCTGAGTGGCTCTCATCTGTGAAGAGGGTATGAAACTTCCACTCCCAGGTCCAAGATTCCTGTTGGTCAGGAATCCTGTCCTCCAAGGCTGTACATGGCTCTACTATGGAATCACCTGCCGTATTCCATGTGAGCAAGGAGAACAGCCTGAGAGAATGAGAAGAGCAAAGACGCAGGCAAGTGGGGAGCTCAGTGGGAAGATGTAAATGTCACCTTTACTTTTCTCCCTTTTCCTGCCAGGATGACCGGAGAGAAGGGATGGCTGCGTTTGTGGAGAAAAGGAAGGCCAACTTCAAAGACCACTGAGAACCAGCTACCTGGGCCTTACACCTCTAGTGAGAGGAACAAGTAGCTTGTCAGTTTAGAAGCAAATAAATCGTCTCCTTTTAAAGGGTAGTGTAGGTGAGATGTGGTTTCTTGCTGATGGCCATGGGGCTGTGGCCAGAGCTTGAGCTGTGCTGAACAACCGGCCTTCACTTGGCCATCAGGAGAGTCAATCATGTTACATTCTGACCTGAATGTATTCTTTTAAATCAAAAGTTCTGCTGAGGAACCTTCAGGGTGTTTGATTTTTTACTTCACTTCAGGAACTGAGATGCTAGTTTGCCGGTGGCCCTTTTGTGCACAGATCGAGTCCAGATGGAAAGTGGGTGCCTGGTCATGGAGTTTGTGGCTGCTCAAGGAAAGATGTTCCTGTCTATTGACTTTGAACAGAATAATGTTGATTAAAGGAACTACTTCAAGTTAGTTATACTTTACTTTTTGTTTGTTTGGTTTTGTCTTTTTTGAGACCGGGTCTCGCTATGTAGTTCAGGCTAGCCTTGAGCTCACTTTGTAGCCCAAGCTAGTTTTGAACTTGCAACCACCCTCCTGTCTTAGCCTCCCAAGTGCTGGGATTATAGGGTGTGCCTGCACTCCCAGCTATACTTTACTTTCAAGGCATAAATATCCTATATATTGGTCAGTTTTTTAAAAGTTTTTCTTCATTGTGATAACATTCAAATAAAGCTGAGGTCCATAAAGTAAGCTTTACCCATGTCACGTCCCCAGGATAATTAACACTGTGAATAGTTGGGCGTGCGTCCAAATACTCATACATGCTTAGGTGTGATGCTGTGTTTTATACATGGGTGCTATGCACACTCATGCACAGTTCTCCACCCTCATTTTTTTCTCCTTCTGTCATGTGAGTGCTTTATTTTTTTTCTTCTGGTTTGTTGGCTGTGTAGTCCAGGGTGACTTTGAACTTACTATGTAGCCCAGGCTGTCCTCAAACTTGAGGTGATCTGTAGGGGACCTTGTTGTCTCTCATTGTACCCCATGGAGGAACAGAGATAAGAGCTGGGTCAGGTGAAGTGGACCTCTTACCTGATGGGCAAGACCTCTTACCTGATGGGCAAGAGGACCTAACATCAACAGTAGGGGTGTTTATTTATACTTTTGCAAAGTTAGTATCAGGAAAGGCAATGCTGCCTAGTGACTGACTGAAATTGTCCAGGCGGGATGTTTTTCTCAAGACTGAGGTAGCTTGACTGCTGAAAGCACTCTGGTTCTGTCCTGCCCTCACACATATGGCCAATTTCCAGCTTCAGCTCCTCCCAACAGTGATCCTCCCGACTCAGCCTCCCAAGCTGGGATTACAGGCCTGTGCTGCCACACCTCATGCTTCTTATTTTAGTAGTTTCTCAGTTGTGACTACACAACATCACATAGACTCTACCATCTTCACTATCTAATGTCTAATCACATAGTTCAGTGCATTGAGCACATTCAGTGTGTACCGCCATCACCGCCCCGCATCTTTCTAAGCTGAAATTGTCCCTATCAGACACTGACTCCCAGTCCCTGGAACCCACCGTTCTGCATTTCTACTGATGTGACTGTTCTGGATACCTCGTATGAGTGGAGTCACAACATCATTTACTTTCCTTTTTGTGTCTGGGATATTTCACTTAGCACAATACGACGAAGTAAATGCTTGTGCCCCTCCATCTCTGTGTTGAAATCCTAACCCCCAGGTGATGGTGTTACGAGTTGGGACCTCAAGAACAGGGTTCATGCCCTTGGGCCCCAGAGAGGTCTTTCATCCCCTTTCTCCACATACAGCTTCAGTAAGGTGTCATGTGTGAACTAAGAAGTGGGTCCTCACCAGACCATGAATCCGCCTTGATTTGGTCTTGCAGACTAAAAAAGCCAGAGGAATAAATGTTTATAAGCTACCCAGTCCATAGTATAGCCACAGAACAAGCTGTGACACACAATATCTTCTGGGTTCATCCATGTCATAACATATGTGTCAGAATTTCACTTCTTTTGACTGCTGAATAATCCTCCTACTGCATTCCTTTTAATAGCTCTGACATGCTGTGGATGTGTCATATCTCCTTATTCCTATGGTGATGAGCACTTACTTATTTGACACAAGGTCTTATTGTTTTGCCCAGGCTGGTCTCAAACTCGTAGAATCAAATGACCCTCCTGCCTCTGGCTCTTGAGTAGCCGGAACTGCAAGTGTGCACCACCATGCCTGGAGAGGTGATGGATGTTCACAGAATCTGGTTTTCCAGAACCACCATGGATAGCCCAGCAGTGACCCTTATGCACTAGCCCTAGCATTTCAGTTTAATATGTCTGTAGCCTCCAGAAAAACTGTCTACAGGCTCACCTGAGTACCTGACTGCTCACTCACTCCAGTAGCAGGGTGGCAGGGCCCTTCTCCAAGGTGAGACAAGAGAGGTCTCTAAGGTCAGTGTGGGGGCTGCTTGCATCTGAAAGCTGGAGTATTTATTTAAAATACATATTCTCAGGTGTGACATATGCCTCTAATCCTAGCACACTAGGAGTCTGAGGCAGGAGGATCACAAGCTTGAGCCCAACCTATGCAACTTAGCCTGACTGTGTCTCAATTTTTTATTTTTTAAAGGTGAAGGGGTGCTGGCAATGTAGCTCAGTGGAAAGGTCTGGGTCCAATCCTCTACTGGCAAAAGGCACAATCTTAGAGCTAAACCAGAATCTAACAGAGGTGTAGAATCCTTATTCCTCACTGTATCTAGTGGTACCTGAAAAACAGAAAAACTCTAAGTAGGAAGTGCCACATCGGAAACAAACACAGTAATTGTCATGCTCAATGCCATTTACTGTGTGAGGTTTAGAGACAGAATACAGAAGTGTACCAGAGCCACCCTAAGGGATACTTTGGGTACTTTGTTCCCTCCTTGGGTACTTGGTGGCTTCAGATTCCAGGAGCACCACCCATGTCCTTTGATTGCTATGCAGCGTAAGGCACTTAGCAGGGCTCTGGGAGACTGTTCCCCTGTGACTCCAGTTATAAAAAACTATCTCCACTTTATTCCCAGAACACCAAGTCTCCATTTGAAACTCCATTCTTCAGCAAGTACTGCTGAGGAAGTTGACACAAATTTGAAGCCTATGTCCTGGGGCAAGGGGGTCTCACAAGTAAAGGGGAGATGCTCCCTGCCTCAGGTGAGAGGCTCCCAAGCCTGAGGATGGCCTTAGACTCACTAAGGTGAGGCTGAGAGGTCTGAATTTCAACAGGTGGATACCAATGCTGTGCAGATTTTGTGGGCTGGGGCTGCTGCAAGCCCCCCAACCTATACCCTGTCAGGGGATTTGGCTATGTCAGCTCCAAACTAGAGCACGGCTCTGCATGAGGGAAGAGGTTGGGGTCTGCCTGGGAATCCAGGGTAAGAGGTGCTCACACTATAACTGAGCACTCAGGCTCCATCACACAGCCAATACACAGCCCAGAAAATGGACCACAGTGTAGTCACCACATGGCGACTACACTGGTCACTCAGCCAAATAAAACGATGCTTGTCTTGTTCCAGGATCTGAGCCTCAGGGCCCTCCTGTAGTGAAGCCCACTCACCCCAGCACAGACCACACCAGAGTGCCGTTTACAGGTGTCTCTTCCACCTGGCTCTACAGCCTGGGGCAAGCAGTTAATCCAGATTGTGGTCATGGCCTTGGGCCGGCATGGACAAGGAGTGTGTGAGTCCTTGTCCTGGAGGACCTGAGATGGACAAGAAAAGGACCAAGATGGGCCAAGGATGACTAACAACTGAGCTGACCTTTGCAGGTTATGGCTCTGCACCCCTCAAACAGCAGCTCATCCTCATTTACACAGCAAGAAGTGTAAGTGCTCACAAGCACTGTGGGGACCACTTGCCTTGCAGGTGTCAGCCTGCAGTTGACCATGCCCACCTGTCCCCTGGGGCCCTGCTGGTGGCAGGAGGGAGGAGGAAGTGATGGGTTCTGTTAACTCACCTGTGAGAACGCCAATACTGAGTGCTTATGCAGTCCCCCTTCACACAGAAGGCAGATGACCTTGGCAGAGAAGCCTCTGGATTTTGGGCTGTTTGGCACACACTTATTTACAGAAGCAAGTACAAAGAGAATTTGATTTGGGCTCAACACGGTGGAATGGCTTTTCCCCAGCCAGGGAGCAGGGAAGGCTAGGCTTTCTTGGGAGCGCAGATGTGAATATGCTCATTGCTAAAGCTGAACACGTGGAGGTTCGTGCTGAGTGAGACAATCGACCTCAGTCTGAAATAAACAAGGAAAGGCACCAAAGTTCTCGGTATCTAAGAAAGGAAACCTTAAAACTGAGAAAAATCTATTCATCTAATTTTTTTCATGCACTGACCATCTTCCTCCATAATTTGATTTGAGCAATGGTCCCGCCCTTCCGTTTGTCCCGCCCCTGCCTCCCCAGGCCCCGTTTCCAGAGGCCCCGCCCAGGCCGCAGACATGGTGGTGCTGAAGGGCGTCCCGGCACTGCTGTCTCCGGAGCTGCTGTATGCGTTGGCGCGCATGGGGCACGGAGACGAAATAGGTGAGCGCTAGGGGTGCAAGCTAGAAGACACCGGGCGTTGTTCTCAGAAAGCGGTTAGGGCACTGCTGCAGCCGCCCCACCCTTTTGAACAGGAAGCCCCAACCCTGCTTCCGTAGGGAGCTGGGGACTGTGGGCTCTTCCCGAGGCGAAGTTCTTGGATCCGCCCAGGCGGTCACGAGGTGGCAGCTGCCCTTGGCCTGGATGCAAATGTACCGGGGCAGATCTAACCCCTCCGCAGGGTGTCCTGGGCTAACCGAGCGGGATTCCTTTTCTAGCCTAGGTCCTACCCTTTCCCCATACCTCCTTCGAGGGCCCCGTAGGGTCAGCGGCTGGGGTAGGGGCTGGGCAGTTGGAAGCTGGGGCGCTGTTACTGCCCCCTCCTTTTGGGCAGGGGTGTCACCCTCCCCATCTGCTTTTCCCACTGAGCCGACCCTCTAGAAAGCCACGGAGGTGACCCACGGCCTGGAACCACTGACCATGGAGGGAGGGTAGACTGGTTGATCCCTGGGTGGGGACTGGTGGTGGCCACCAGGGCAACACCAGGGCCTTCTGACTGCCTCTTCAGTTCTTGCAGATGCTAACTTCCCCTCCTCCTCTATCTGTCGGTGTGGGCCTGTGGAGATCCGTGCAGATGGTAAGGAGGGAGGACAGTGGGGGGTGTTGGTCAGGGGTGGGTTGGGCAGATGATTCTGGGCCCCAAATCATTGCCACTGATGCCAAAGAGTGAAAGTTTTGGAACAGAGGGCATGCCAGAGGGGAAGGCAGGAGTCTGAGCCCCGCTGTATCCCTCCAGGCCTGGGCATCCCGAAACTCCTGGAAGCTGTGTTGAAGCTGCTGCCCCTGGACACCTATGTGGAGAGCCCGGTGAGGGCCAGAAGGCTGCTCTGCCTCTCTGTCTCAGTTTCCCTTTTGCCAGACTTCACCAGGCCATCTGCCTTAGAGTGGGGAGGCCATATGCCCCCAAAGGGGCCCTGACCCCACTGGAGGACCCTTGAACGGTCACTAGGCAGGGGAGGGGGTGCTGGAGGTGCTCAGGGCTGCAGAACTCACTCTTCTGTTTCAGGCTGCTGTCATGGAGCTGGTGCCTGATGACAAGGAGAGGGGCCTGCAGACCCCAGTGTGGAAAGATTATGAGATCCTCCTGCTCCAGGTTGGCTGCAGGGTGAGCCTGAAGCCCTGACTATGGGAGGGGCCAAGGACCCTATCTTCTGGAGGCTCAGGAAGAGTGAAATGTGAGGGATGTCCCAGCTGTTCTCAGATGACCTTCACCGCTAGCTGTGTGAGCACTCAGTACCACCAGCTGCCCCATTAGCAGAGACAGAAGAGGTACACCTAAGCCATATGGCTGCTTCTCCTGAACCCCTAAACTCCCCACTTCCCTTCTAGGATCTTGACCTGTCTGCCTGGGGGTCTGTCCCCATGGAACCAAATGGATAAGGGCTGCCTCGCCACCCCTTCTGACCTCCCATGGGTGTGCGCCTGAGTCCCAGGTCTTCCTCTTCACCACCCTATCCTGGCTGTGGGAGTCACACAGCACTCACCCCTGTTTGGTAGGAGACATGCTAATTCTCCTGGGGAACTCATTCACTGTTCACTCATTCTCAGGTCTTGGGCAGGACCTACCTGAAGGGAACAGACCAGGAACTCCCATCCTGGCCACAGGATCCCTTGGGCCAGTTTGCAGGAAATGCAGTATTTGCCAAGCTGGCTGAGCAGCCCCAGGCCAGGAGATACCAAGCATAGCATCTGGTCCAGCACAGGCCCCAGATGGCATTTGAGAGACACCCCATGTCCGCACTGCCCAATCCTTGGCGTTACAGGCTGAGGGCCCTTGAGACCCCTGCACTAGGAGAACCAGAGGAGTAGAGCTCAGAGAGCCTAGTCCCTCGCCTCCTGCTCAGGGCCTTGGGGCCTCAGGGCCTACCCATGAGGCTTTCTGGGCAGAGTTCTTTCAACCATGCCATTTTGTTTTCTAGAGCGCGCTGGCAAAGATAGAAAGATTTGAGTTTTATGAACGAGCCAAGAAGGCTTTTGCTGTTGTTGCAACTGGGTGAGTGCCAGTGGGTCTGCTGGCTCAGGCCTGCCCCCATTTCAAGCCTCTGAGAAGGCCCATTTCCCACTCCCTGCTGAGCTTCTGTCTAGTTGAGACTCAATGAGCAGGAGGAATTTGGGCAGGCAGCGTCCCTGTTTGCATTGCCCAAGGCAGCTGTTCTCTAGATCTTTTTCTGGCAGGTGGGATGGAAGCAGATGGGGTCTGCTGTGTCCCCAAGAGAACACCTTGGCCCTCTGCTCAGCTCTGCTCTGCTCCCTCTGCAGGGAGACAGCACTCTATGGAAACATCATCCTCAAGAAAGGGACAATTGCCCTTGGCTCCCAGTTCGAGGCCTGGTGAAGACTACTCTGAGGGCAGAAGAATTGACCGTGCCACTGGCCTACCTACAGCCACACCCAGACCTGGGCCTCAGCCAGGGTCTGTGGGAGCCAGTGAGTTTTGAGGGACGCTGCCAACTGAGACGGGGATTACCCTGATTTTCTAAATGATGGAAAAACACAGTTACTATCAATCTTCAATCTAAAAGACTGTTCTCCCTCCCAGGTTTGTTTGGAACTGGGCTTAGGAAAGCTACTGGCTCCTCAGAGAGTAGCCACAACCCACCTGATGAATGAATGCTCAGGTGGGAAATCCTTGTGGGAAATGAGGCCTGCGGCCGGGCAGAGTGCATGGCAGGGAAACCAGAGGTGGGTGCAGTGGCTGCCTGGCAGCTCAAGGAGAATGCGGACTTTCGCACAACTGCTCAGGATTCAGATACAAGGTGGCGCCTGATCAGGGCCACTCCCTCTGCCTCAAGCAGGACAGGAGTGAGAGCTGGCCTAACACTTTGGAAGGAAAAAAAATGCAGGTGTAGGGTGGAGGAGGGTGCATCCAGTACCAGTGAGGATGGTGTCAGCAACCTTGGTACAGGCCTAGAGAGACCTGGGTGTGGGCTGGGCCTGTGTTCAGTAAATGGAGCACCCACTCCATAGGCCTGGTGAAGACTACTCTGAGGGCAGAAGCAGCAGCTAGCCGCTTTGTACCTGGGGATGAAACCAGATAGCACCTGCCTGCTTCCTGCTTAAAGCCGGGGTTGTCTTGGGAGGTAAAGGACACACAGTCATGTAGTACCCAGTACTGGGCAGAGGGGCAGCAAGATATAGTAGTGGCCTGAAGGGGGTTGGTGCCTAGAGGATTAGTGATGAGTTACCCTTGCAGTGCTTGGATTGAGTCACTGTCCAGACTGGAGGTCCTCCCCTTAGGCCATTGGTGGCAAATCTGTGGCACACAGGCCACAGCGGGCACACACAACTCTCTCTGTTGGCATGAAAGCCAAGTTACCCCAGCATCCAAGCATTGGATATAGTTGTTTTCTTCCTAACTAAAAGCTCTGAATTCAGATTTATTTAATTGCGGTGTTGAGACTGGTAAAAAGCGGATTTGAGATTGCAGTTTGGGCACCTGGTCTCTAAGAGGTTCAGCATCACTGCCCTAGGCCCTCTTCCTCCCTCCAGCTCTTCTTTCAGCCATGTGGATGAAGGAAGAAGATGGGGACGATAGACAGTGGGAGCTGGTTTCCCTGTCTGGACCAGGCCTGTACTCCAGGATCACAAGGAGTAGTGGGTCAGACAAGCCATCTGGGCAGGGATTTGGGGCCAGGTGTGAGGAAGGGGCCGTGCCTAAGCCTAGCCACAGACCCTGGTGACCATCCTGTCTGTTCCTCTGCCATGGTCCCTGTCCACCAGGCACGTCACAGAAGTACTGTTGCCTAGCAACAGCCAGAAAGCAAAGTGACTACCCAAGTGGCTGTGTACCAGCTGAGTGGGAGGCATGTGTGCAGAAGAGACTGCAGTGAGAATTTAAAGAGGGAGGGAATTTGAAGGCCACCCTTTGCAGTACCCTTCCCATGTCCATGAGGGGCATGAAGAAGCCAGGCCTGATTTTGATTGAGAGACTTCCCCCAACTGCCCTGGAGCTGTTGTTTTTGGGTCTTGGGTTGCAAGGCTGAGTTAGTCTGTGCATCCCTTTGTCTCAGTGGACTGCTCACCATAGTGGCAAACTCCTGAGTCCAAGGTTTCCTCTGCCTCTCCTGGGTACATCCAGATATGCTCTTCAGGAGCTGGGGGAAATACCCACAAGACTGGCTCAGGCAAGGTTAGAGAGAGGTGTGGCTACAAACTCCACCTTGGCCAGTGCCCACCTTTGGGCCTTGCAGATGCTCGACTCTTGGAGCCTCAGAAGTCCACAAGTTCCCCACCTGCCTGGAAACCAGGGAAGAGGGTCAACATGGGGCAGCCTAAATCTCCAGCCTGGGTCTGATTTTCTCGGGGACAGTGGGCAGTGGTTGCTGACCACCTGTGCATGAGTTGCTCTGGTAGTGGCCCCTGACCTGGCATAAGAGTGACTTGGGAGGGGAGTGCTTTGAGCTTCATGTACCCCAGGGATTCATGGCCTCCTGAGACCTGGATAGGATTCTGTAGCCTCTGCTGACCATCCTCTGCTCTTGATTCTGAGCTGCCCACCCCCTGCCCCAGTTCTTACCAGGATGACAAGTGAGGCACACTGAGGTGAAGCTGGACCTACTCTGCCCCTATCAGGGCAGGACCTTGAAGATCATTGTTTTGGCCTCAGTGAGCTCATCCATGATAGGATAGGGACTCACCAATGACGAGGCGACCTGGCTTCTGCTGTGCAGGGTTGGAGGCAGGAATGGAGGCATGCGCATAAGCCATTCATGTCCTTGGGAGAGTAGGGACATCCTTAGGGGACACAGCGAGTTCTAGGGGATATAAGGTCACCTGGGAAAACACACAACAGTTGCATGCCATCAAGAACATCAGGATCAAGAGTCAGCAGCTTCTTCCAGAAGCTGCCTTGGCTGTGGGAGCTGGTGAACTTGTGTAGCTCAGGCCCGAGGGTTTGGCCCTAGTTACTTCTCCCTCATTGCCGGTCATGGTTGCCAGGCACCCCACTATGTACACAGTATGTTAGATAACTCAGGTGGCCTTGCCTGTGCTTAAGCATTGAGCCTGCTAAGGGAGGCCATGCAGGAGGACAGGTACCACAGACAGAGCTGGATGACTACCCACAAAATTAGGACAAAATGTTTGTGTATTGGGCCTGTGTCTGACCCATTCACTTGAGTCTGTGTGCCTGTACCTGTCCATCTGAGCACATATAATATACCTACACACCTGTATACTTATGCGCCTACCAGAGCAGCTGTCCATTTGAACGCCAGTTGTCTTAGCCACCCTCCTCCCTAGTCCTTGCTTCCCAGGTTCTTTCTCTCCTTTCCCCAGGGAGCCCAGGGCAAGTTCCATTTCTCTGCTGAAGCTGATCCTGGTACTGCCTTTGGTGCCCACCTCTGACTGCTGCCACATCCTTTATTCCATCTCCATGTGGAGAGAGATGGCCCTGTAGGTGTTAACTGTGCAGGAGCTGAGGGTTATCTGGGCCTTGTGTGACCCTGAGGGGTTCCTTATGTGCCACGTGTAGGTAGTAGCTCCCTCCTCCTAGACAGCAGAGTTGGGCTCCAGGGTGGTTGGTCTTAAAAAACCAGGTGGCCTTCCACTTCTGTTTGCAGATGTTTATTTTTCTAGCTGGGAAGGGTTGTCAGTCCTGACAGCCTGGGCCATGGGATAGGAGTATGAGGGTGTTCAGGGCCCTAGGACTCCTCCACGGGGTGGTAGATGTGGTCTAGGTCCTCTTCCGGCCCCTGAAGCACTTGGCGAGAGAGCATTGCCCATGAAAAGGGCTCTTCTTTGACCTGGATTTCCTCGTCTGCAGGATGGTATAGACTGTCAAGGTCAGGCTCAGGACCCTGCTGGGGTCTCCGAAAACGGCTCAGGATGTCTTCAGTCTCCACCCAAGCTTTGTTGCCTGGGAAAGGCAGATGGATCCATAGCATTAGTTTCCCTTGCAAGATTCTCCCTTTCACCCAGTTCCACTGGCTCATCCTCCATCTCAACCCCACGGGCCAGACTCCTGCTGTGGCCTAGGTCCCACCCTGACCTGGCTTCTCAATGGCTGCAAGCTTTGGCTTTGGCACTTGGAGAAGATCCACCAGCTGGTCATCCTTGTCCAGAGGCTGCAAGGCGTGGTTGCTCCAGGTCCTGCCCACACAACTGGGTTAGGTTCAGGTACAGCTGGGGAGAGGTACCACCCCCCGCCCCAGCCGCCAGGCAGCTACTGGCCCTGTGAAGCCACTGTAGCCTGCTTCCTATTAACTGCCTCAGGAACTGTAGACAAGCACCTACCTAGGTATTCCTGCTGAATCCTTGAGCCACCAAGGGTGGGGGAAGGAAAGATCAGAACCTCTCAGAGTAAAGAAAGGCTGGGCATAGTGGTGCACCCCTGTAATCCCAGCACTCAGGAGGCTGAGGCACGAGGATCACTATGAGTTCAAGGTAAGCCAGGGCTACATAGTTCAAGACACTATGAACTACACAGTGAGACCCTGTCTCAAAAAACCACAAAGAAAAAACAAAAAAACACCAGAGAGAGGGAAGTCAGAAACCATCCTGGTCCAAGACTGAGTCTTTCTGGGCAGTGTAAGGGAGCTGGATAGGGAATGTGGTCCAGAATACCCAGGCCTCTGTTTTCTGGGCCTGGAGCTTGCTGCTGTGAGGTCCAAGCATTGCCTTCTCCTAGAAGCAGCAGGACAGGGTTCTTTATCTGCCCAGTGTACCCTAGGTCCAAGAAGGGCCCAGAAAGAATAGACCACACTTTGAGAGAGAGTGCAAGGGGGCATCCGAGGCACTTACTTCTCTGTGTCCTGCTCAGGGACTGAGTGCTTGCCTTTGGTCTTGTCAGGTACCTGGAAGAATGAGTCACAGGTATAGCCTTTGCCAGTCAGTGGCCCAAGGTCAAAGGACACCTGCTCCAAGGCCCAAGTGGGGCTATAGGCAGAGCCTGGCCTACAGGTATCTTCAGGAGATAATGGGGATTGCAGGCAAGGGGAGTAATGCCACTAATCTGCTCCCAAATGACCAGCCCACTTTGATTCCTGGCCAGTGCTGGGGAAGGCCATGTTGTCCAGACAGAAATTAGGACCTCACCTTCTGGCTCCAAGCCCCCACTACACCCCCAGCCCTCTGGGTTCTGTCTGGTTTCTGTAGGGATTAGTTGGAGCTATCCCTGCACTTCCCCTCCCTTCCCCAGCTGGTAATCTGGGGAGAGGGTCAGCCCTTGTGAGTCCAGCACCCTGTGAGGCAAAGTGGGCCCTCCAAGGAGTCACCAGCTTCAGGCACTGTGAAGTGGCTGGGAAGAGGTCTCCTTCTTCTTAATTGCTCCCAAGTGTGCAGGCTGAGTGGCCTTCACTCAGGGCAGACCCCATGTGTCATCCCAGCCCAGGTCACCAGTATCAGCACAGTGTATCAAAGCTCCCTGCCTACATGAGCGTCAGGAAGGCCCATCTCACATGGGCTCTTCCTAGGTGCCATCAATGCCCATGTGTCCTACCTGGAGTCACGTGGGTGTCATGGGGGCTTGCCGATCAGACCCCAATGGAAAGAGGTCTGCCCCTCCTCATCTTGAGGCCACACCTCAGTGACCAGCCACATGGCATCTCCAGTCATGCCAGTGCTCTACTTCTACTCTCCAAAGCCAGCTCGAGGTGGCTGGGGATGGGCTCTGAAGCCATTTCCCAACATTCCCTGCTGGTTGGAGCATAGGGTGACAGCCATGGGTGGGGGCCAGGCTGAGGGACCCACATACCTGGGGTGCTGGGATTGCACCAGCCTGCTGCAACAGCACAGCCACCAGACAGGTAACCAGGAAGAGCCTGGGGGACCAGGAAAGGAGTGTGAGGCTGGCAAGGGGCTGCCCCCACCCATGAGCACCCCTCTCGACTCTCCCCTGACAGGACCTGGATGAGCAGCTACCTAGTCCATAGGTAGTTTATAAAGCCTCATTTCACAGAGAAGGACTTGCGGGTACTGAGAGATGAGATACACCTGCTCCCATGCTGTCAGCCAGGGCCACTTCACCCACCATTACTGCACCTCAGTGACAATGCGGAAGACTCCAGAGGCCACAGAGGGACACACATGTGGACAGACATGGGCATTGGTGCCTATATCACATGAGAGTCGGCTCAGTAGTACAAGTACTCAGTACCCCGTGATGGCTGCAATCACACTGTTGAGGACAGATGGAGTCCCATGCATGGGCCTTCACCACAGCACCCTGAGGGTTCGCCCACAGTATTGAGCAACCCATCATGCAGGCAAGAAGATGGTACATAGTGTGGACATGGTATGTGATATGCATATTATGTGTGGTGTCTGTGCTGTGTCATGTCTGGCATGTGTGTATGGCATGTGTGAGAGGTGTATGGTGTGGTGTAGTGCATGGTGTGTACATGTGTGGTGTGGGGGAGTTGCAGTATCATAGAAACCTTCACTCCTTCCCTAGTGACTCAGTATGTCAGAATAGGGGTAAAGGGAGGAGTGGGGACCCCTTTGGTGCCTGGGATGGGAATAAAGCCTAATGGGATTCAGGCACCCTGCTTCTTCTCAGGATCCCCCACAGAGGCTAGTTCCTAGGCAGGAGCCTTACCCTTGTCTTCGCCTCTGGACTCTCTCCCCACACTGAATGAAGACCTGTGGGAACCCTGGGCCTTCCCAGCCCTAAAAATCCAGCTCCTGGGTGCCCCTCCCTCAGGACACCCCAGGCCCTGCTGGCTCCCAGCTACCACTTATCTTTTTGACTCTCACTCCGGTCCTTTGGCCATCACAGCCTGGTGCCTCCTGCTCCTCCCAGGAGATCCCATGGTAAGGCACTCTAGTGCACACCTGGGGGGCACTGGACTGCCCTCAGAGATGGGCCTTGGATATAGGCTCCAGACAGACAAGGATCAGAGAACCCCAAGGAGGTGGGGAAGGGTGCATTCATCCCTATCCACCTAGGAAGAGTGTTCCAGGACCTCCCACTAAACGTGGTCTGACCCTGTAGTCTGTGAACAGAGGCCCCTCTTCGCCTCCCTCCCAGACTCTCCCTGGAGCCAGGGCTGTGGTGAAGAGCCCCCAGAGGCAGTCTCTGAGCCAGGGCTCCTATACCTGCAGCTAAGGTGCTCCTGACCACACCCGGCCAGTGGCAAGCTGCCAGGTTCTGGTGGCTGGGGTTCAGGGGCCCTCGTATCACCTCCTCATGGTTGGGTCTCCTCAGTGTCCAGGTGCTCTGGGGCTCTGTAGTCGAAGATCCAGGGGATATGTGTCTGGCCCGGTTCCTCCCCATTCAGGCTGCTTAGGGTTTTATCACCTCTACGTGGGTGTGTCTGTTCAAAGGTCAGTGGCCAACAATCCTGCTGCCCCAGTGGCTGGGCCCATGGCTTCCCTAACCCTACTCCAGTCTGGATTCTGGGCCCAGGCACCTGAGCTGCCTCTGAGGCACCTACTTCCCCATCTGAGAAGGCTCCTGATCACCCACTTGGCCCACTCCACATGCCTGTCTCACCAAAACCCGTTCACTCACTGAGCACTTCATCACCAGATTTTCCTCACCACTCCCCACCAGGAGACCCATCTCCCAATGGAATCACCACTCTCACACCTATTCCTGTCCTCCCCTCAGGCCACACCAGCGGAAGGATCCTATATGGGTAAGACCTTGGCTTTGTGACCCTGAAGATGGGGTACTGGCCCAAAGCCACCAACTCCATACTGGGCTGATGACACCTTACACAGTGTGGGTGACCCGGAATTGTGAAGCCTGAGGGCCATCTCACCCTATTCTCCAGTGGTCCTCTATAACCCCTCAGGGCACCAGCCCTTAGGAAGCTGCTGCCATGGAGCTGAGCCACTGGCCTCCCAAGCTCAAGACTCCTCTGGCTGAGCTGAGATTCCAATAGGGTGGGGTAAATGTCATAAAAAAACCATTTCAGGCTCTGGACCTTGATCCATGGCATAAGAGCACTTGAAAGTGGTTGCTCCATAAAGTGACTACTAGGATGGAAGAGATGGTGCCTGGACCACTCCCACCCAAGCCCCAGTACAGATAGGTGGGCACAGTGCCCACAAGGGAGGCAGCAGATATCAGTGGCTCTGGGACAGCAGACAGCAATGATAGCAAACCAACAAGAGGTTCTGGGAGACTGGGATTGATGAAACCATGGGGCTCTGGTTCCCCACACACAGCTGACAGAGAAAGAGACACAAACTGTAACCATAATTCCAATCTTGCCTGGCATCCCCTCTTCCCTAGCGCCACCACTCTTTCTACCCTGCAGTCTCCCCATGGTCTCCTGTGCTCCTTTCTCAGTGATCCCACTCTCCCCATCCCTCTCCACTCTCTCTATTCTCCTCTCTCCCCACCCCCCTCTCTACAGGCTTCCCCTTGCCTTCTCCCACTTCCTCATACACCTTCCCTCCCCTCTCTTCATTCCCATCCCCATCCCTCCCCTCCATCCTCCTCCCTTATTCCAGCTGTAGTCCTGAAAGGAAGATGTCAACATCACCTAAATACCAATGTGCCCAAAGGCATGCACCAGGCTATTCACAGGACCAGCCCCGAACAGAGCCCACAGGTTGAGGTATGTGAGCCTCTAACCAATGCAAACACAAAGGACCCTGAGAACTGAGCTGGAAAAAACAGATAAACTGTTCTGCACTGGGAGAGAGACGGCAGTGCCACCTGTCAGGAGGGAAACAGCCCATAGATTTGGCTCAGGAAAATTAACCAACAAGCAAAACAACAACCAGTCTCAGGGAGTGAAAGATCAGGATTCAAAATGGCAGCAGTACACTATAAAAAAAAATTAGTATTTTTAAAACTAGTAGATTTTGTACTTGAGCAACTTTAAGTGCAGAGCAAAGTTCAGTGGAAAGCACAAAACTCCCACATGCCCTCTGCCTCTCACCCACTTGCCCCCTTATCACCATCTCGCACTAGTGTGATGCATTTGCTACAGTTGATGAGTTAATTAAAACATTTTCAATCTCAAATTACAAGACAGTGAAAGAATCAGGAAAAGTGTGAACAACATTCAGGGAAAGAAGCACATAATAGAAACTACCTTGGAGTGGACCAGATGTTAGACTTAGCAGACAAAAACAAAATTAATGGAAAACATATTTAAAGATAAAGGAGAGTGGGGAGAGAAGTAATCGGAGTCTGTAATCCCAGCACACAGGAAGCTGAGGCAGAAGGATCACAGTGAGTTTGAGGCCAGCCTGGGCAACATAAGCTAGTTCAAGGCCAGCCTGAACTGCTAAGTGAGACCTTGTCTCAAAAAATAAATAAATAAATATGTTAATAAAAATTTTAAAAAACCTAAAAAAGAAAAGATAAAGGAGAATATGATGAAATGAGTTAAATAATCCCAGTAAATAGTTCATTAAAAGAATCAAGCCAGTGATATCTACCTGTGGTCTAAGCTACTTGGGAGGCTGAAACAGAAGAATCTCTTGAGCTCAGGAGTTCAAGGCCAGCCTGGGAAATGTAGGAAGACCCTGCCTCCTAAAAACCAAGAACCAATGAGAATCCAAAGTGTTGAAATCCAAAGACAAAGAGAAAATTTTTAAAAGGCCAAGAGAGAAACGATACATGTATACAGCATCAATCAATGACTAACTTCTTATTAGAAACAATGGGGTCAGAAGGCAACATGTGAGGAAGGAATATACCAGCACTTCACATCTACAGAGAAAATGGAGACACTCTATGAAACTAGGCCTACCTGGATACCAAAACTAGACAAAGGCAGTCACCTTGCAAAATTATAGACCAGTATCACTCCTGAACACAGACACAAAGATCCCTAATACAATATTAGGTAAATTCTGCAACACATGAAAAGGAATTTATTCCAGGTATGCGAAGTTGTTCTAATATTTTAAAAATTGCAGAGTGTGGTAGCATACATCTGTACTTCCAGCACTTGGGAGGCTGAGGTAGGAGGATCACCATGAGTTTGAGGCCAGCCTGAGTTACACAGAGACCCTGTTTCAAAAATAAATAAATAAATAAATAAATAAATATCAATTAATTATGCTGTGATGCTGTGAATGAATAGACACACAAAAAATCATCTGACAAAATTCAATAACCATTTATTGTTAAAAAATAATCTTCGCAAAGTAGGGAAAGCCCCTGAGTTCAATCCCAGTACCATAGGGGATGGGGGCTAGGAATAGGAGGCAACTTCCTAAACCTAGTAAGAAGGTATGTACCTACAAGAATCATATGACAAACACCATGGTTAGCAGTAGGAGACTAACAGGTCCCTCCTTCATCTTGGGAAAAAACAAGGAAGCCTACTTTCACTATTCATTTAGCACAGTGCTGGAGGTTCAATGGATGAAAGGGTGAGTCTTGAGGACATTATACTAAGTAAAAACTGTAACCCGAACACAAGGAGACAAATACTGTATGATCTCACTTATATGTGATATCTAAAAACATTGAACTTGGAAGCAGAAAGCGGAAAGGTGGCTGTTGAGGAGGGCCATAGAGTGAAGAAATGGCGTATTGTCCCAGGGTACAAACAGCAACTGATAAGATCACAAATCCTGGGGATTAATATACAACATGGGTGGTGAAGGGTATGTTAATTAATTAGATTATAATGATCATTACACAATATGTACATATATCAAAGTCTCACATACACCTTTAATATATATAATATTTGTCCACCAGTTATTTTAAAATGAAAAGAACCTGGGTATAGAATATATTAATAATTCTTACAATTTAAGAAGACAACCTAATTGAAAAGTGTTCAGAACATCTGAATAGACACTTCACCAAAGAAGGTACTGTATAGGGATAACAGACCCATGGAAAGGTGCTCAGCATCTTTCTCAGCATTACTCTATCTCAGTTGATAGAGTAATGCAGATGTAACCCTGCATACCTTCTTGGATGGTTGTATGGGCTGAATTGTCTCCCCTAAAGTCTTATACTGAAGTTTGTTTTTTTTTTTTTTTTTTTTCTGTCTTTTTGAGACAGGGTCTCGCTATGCAGTTCAGGTCGACCTTGAGCTCACTTTGTAGCCCAGGCTGGCCTCGAATTTGCAATGATCCTCCTGCCTCTGCCTCCCAAGTGCTGGGATTACAGGTGTGCGCCACCACACTGTACTGAAGTTTTAACCCTCAAAATGTGACTGTATTTGGAGATATGTTATTTATTTATTTACTTATTATTTATTTATTTACTTGGAAATACCATCTTGCTACATATCCCAGACTGGCTTGAATTCACTATGTAGCCCAGGCTGGCCTCAAACTCTCTATGATCCTCCTGCCTCTGCCTTCCGAGTGCTGGAATTACAGGCATGTGCCATTATGCCCAGCAAGAGACAGAGCTTTTAAAGGGGCAACTGACTTAAAATTAGGGCACTGTGGTGGGCCCTAATCAAATATGACTGCTATCCTTAGAAGTGGAAAGACTAGGACACAGACACATAGAAAGAATATTTTATTAAGACACAGGAAAGCGATGCTTGTCTATAAGTTAAGGAGGAAGGCCTTGATGTAACAGAAAATGCACCCCCGCCCCAGCCAGTGTACTTCAGTTTCTTAGTTGCCCAGGTAATAGTTCCTATTCCAGTTCTGGTTGCTTCTGTCTCCTAGAAATGGCTGGTCACTGTGAGGCATAGCTGGTCACTGTGATGCACATTGTGTAAACAAATCCCCAATTGGCAAGCCATTGTGCCTCTGTACTTCCTGCTTGCTTATCCCATATAATCCCTAGACCACCAGAGATCAGGGTCTGATATCCTGGGAATGATCCTGATCAGTGCCCATCGATGTAAATAAATCTGCCTCCAAATTCTGGGTGTCATTTCCATGTTCCTGCTTGCTGTTGCATCAGGAGAAATCAAACCTGCTGACTCCTATGTCTTAGACTTTGGCTTCCAGAACAGGGACAAAACAAATTTCCCTTATGCCACCTATCTGTGGTAATTTGGTTATGGCAGCCCAAGCAGGCTAATATGGATGACTATAATAAAAGAGATAAAAAATGTTGGTGAGAATGTGGAGAAACTAGATCCCTCACACACTGATGGTGAAAATGTAAAATGCTGCAACCACTGTAGAAAATCACTGTGGCATTTTCTTAAAAAGCTAAACATCAACTTTCCATTTCAATTAGCAGTTCCCTTCTTTGGCATCTACCCAAGAGAAATGAAAATACATATCTACCAAAGACTTGGAAGGAATGCTCAACATTATAAACAATACATGACTTGGAACGATCCAGATGCCCACTGATGAATGCAACATGATGCATGCATGCAACAGGTATGTTGTGGCTTACCAACAACTATGAGCCCAGGACCCAAGGGTCACATCTGCCATTGACACACCATTCAAAGCATGGCACACAGTCCACCAACCACCTGCTGGAGGCTGTCTGTACATTGGGCATCCTCCAGATATCAATCACCAGTGACTAGGAAAGATGAGATTCACCCCAGGAAAGCTCACCATCCAGGGGTTCAGATTCTGACATAAGGAGACCATCCTCTGAGTGAGTTGGGGCCAAATCTAGTTGTGCCTGACTCCTACTGCTCCAAACTAGTGGGAAGCCAAGGGTGGGGAAAGGGCAGTCTTAGTACTCCACCAAGTCTGCTGAAGACCCAGGGATTCAAAGGTGGAGGAGCAAGGGCTCAGCTGGTCCCCGGGTCTGCCCTCTGTGAGGAGATGGTGTGAAGGTGTGGGAGAAGTGTGGATCTGTGTGGTTCGTGTTTGAGGTGAGTCAGGGTATGTGAAGTGTGAGTATGGTGCATGACAAGTGGGTATGAGGTATGTGTGAAATATGTGAGGCATGTGAGATATATATGAGGTGTACATCAGGCACGCGAGTGTGAGGTGTGTGAGATGAGGTCTATGAGAGTCAGGAACATGCCTAGGAGGGTGAGGGGCCAGGGCCAGGTCTAACGTGGGAGGGCGGCCTGACTGCTGCGGTTCCTCCTCCAGCAGGAGTCTCCATGGCAACCACAGCCTCGGTCTCGCAGCTCCAGCCCCTCGCCCGCCCCGCCCCGGCTGCGAAGCGTCTGGAACTGCATCCTCCGCATCCACATCCGCATCCCCGTCCTCCTGCGACTGAGTCCTGCAGCAGCTGCCGTTGGAACCTCCAGTGAGCCATTTCCACGTTTCTCCTTGTGGAGTGGGGGCGAAGGGGCCCTAGTGTGTGCAGGAGTGTGCAAGGACGGATGTGAGCAGTTTGAGAATGTGAGGGTGTGCGTGTGAGTGCCTGTGGAGGGTGTGGAGGGTGCTAATGTATGCAGGAGCACTTCAGGGGATCTGGTGGCTGCCAGGGAAGCCAGGCACAGCCGCCCTCTTCCCTTGGGGTCTCTGCCGCGGGCCAGTCCGGCTTTGCTGACTGTAGGGGGGGGGGCGGTCCTCCGGCCTCTCAGGACGGGGTGGGGGAGTAACCCTGCTGACTTGGGGCGGACTAGAGGTGGTTCCCTCCCGGGATGTCGGGAGGCCAATCGCAGCTGGGACGTTTGGAAAAGGCCAGGCATGGTGCCCTGTGCCTTGTCCTGGGCAACGTCGGGCAGTGGAGGGCCTAAGACTGCCTGACATCAACCCACCTGGCCCACAGTGACTTCAACCCTCTCCCTGTGAACTGGCTCCACCCCTGCAGGTCTGAGAGAGCCAGTGGGAGTTGTGTGTCCCCAAGGTGGGCAGGGAGCACCGGGTCCAACTCTTGGTCAGCTGTATCTGAGTGCGGAGAAGAGGGAAGAGGAGTCAGAAGAAGGGGGAGCAACAGAACTGGCCTTAGACCGGAGCACCGAGGATCTGCTACCTGCATGGGGGTGGAGGCATGATGGGGGTGGCTGTGTGGCAGGCAGGAGGTAGATAGAAAGTAGGAAGTGGTATTCTTCCAGAACCACCTGCGGAAGTGCTGGATGCGCGGCCACAGGTGGCTGGTACGTGGGAAGCCGCCGGCACCTGTGCCTGCTCCCAGTTTGCTTAGACCACGCAACTCCTGGGGCCTTGCACCCAGAGACAACCAGCTGTAGGGCAAGGGGTGAGAGCGCTAGGTGTTTGCAGCAGGCGGGAGGGGAAGTGCGGGGGCAGGGACAGGCCCTCGGCTGTTGCAGTAGCGCGCTGCGACGCACTTGCGCTCGTGCTCGTGCTCGTGCTCGTGCTCGTGCCCGGCCTGCACAAGCCCGCGCCCTGCGGTGCGCGCCTCCCCTTGTGACGCAGCATCTCAAGGTGGTGGGTGATGCGTGCGAAAGCAAGGCTGTGACATGACCTCTAGCCCAGCTTCCGTGGACTTTCAACCAAGGGTCCCCACCCCCATCCGTCCGTCTGTTAGCATACTATGCACACGCAGTCACCAAATCTTGGAGAGGAGAGATGCAATTACGCTGCAATAGAAATGCATGGCGAGTTGGGGTACTGGGCAGACGACGCACAGGAGACAAGATTACAGAACAGGGTGGACGGGGGTCGGGCCGGTGTCAGTGGGAAGGGTCGGGACACCCCGTTCCCAATTTTACAGAGCTGTGTGAATGAGCCCAGCCTGCCTTCCCATTAGGTCCCTATGACGCAGTGACTGAGAGGAATATTATGGTGTGAACAGAGGAGAGTAAGCAATTGCACACAGACCCCCTTCTCAGCACGAGGGTCTAGAACCAGATGCAGGGGATCTACACGCCCCCCCAACTATTTTCCACCTCTAAGACCTGGCTTTGGGGGGGCTGCTCTGTTGCCGTGGGAACCCTTGAGGAAGTAAAGTGGTCTGCTTGCCACGTCAGGCTAGCTAGAGTTCACTTTTGGCTCCCAGAGGACCCGAGGTGGGGTTCAGAGGAAAGACCCCTTTCCTGCCGGAATGGGGGTCCTGGGCGGCCTGTCTCAGGGCTGAGCCCCCGCTGTAAACGGCTGGTGTGCCTCGGAAGTGCGCGTGTGAAGGCTCCGGACGCTGTTCCTTGGTGCACGCCCCCTTCCAATTGCCCTATCTCTCACAGGGTCCTGCGACCCTCGCCCGCCTTTCCCTGTTCAATCGCCTCCGAGCGATCACTAGGCGGTTTATATTTATTTTCGATAGCTATTTTTCATTTCTGCCTCCAAGCAGCGACTTCTGCACCCCCACCCCCACCCCCCGTTCGGAGAGCCGCGTGATCTGCGCCAAGGATGACGCACGATGAATTTTCATTCCATTAGCCGCAGGTTGCTCATCAGCCTCAGGCGGAGGCAAAGAACCAGCGCCCTCCCCAGGCTCCAGTCCACCTGTGGAAGAGCCTCCCAGCTTTGGTGTGTGGGGGACGCTGCCTGACCTCTTCTGGAAGGACAGGGTCACTTTGGGTAAACACACATGGAAGGAAGTGACTCTCCCCCCTCCCCAGGAATGCCTGGCTGAGGTCAGGAGCATGGTAGAGCTCTTGTTTTCCCTCAGAATGGCATCCTGGCCGGCCCTACTCTCCTAGCCAGCCCTCACTCCCCACTAGCTCCTTCTGCACACCCTTATCCTGTGCATCTGGGGGGCTAGGCTGTCTGTCTCTGGGTGGGGCACCATGATACTTGCCAGCCCTGCAGGTGTGGACACACCAGAGGGGCCTGGCCACTGCAGGGTGAGAAACGGTGGTCCCCTGCAGATCTGGAGGGCACCTGGTTTTATGAGAGCTGCGTCATAAATGACCACAAATGGGTGGATTGTAACAAAATAAATTTATTCTTTTACAATTCTAGAACCAAGAAATCAAAAACCAAGGTGTCAGCAGAGCTGTACTCCTCCAAAGCCTCAAAAGAGGGGTCTCTCCCTGCTCCTTCCTGCTTCTGGTGGCCCTGGGCATTCCTCGGACTGCAGCTCCATCACTTGTCTGCATCCCGCTGCACAAGGCATTCTTGGCATGCATCCAAATCTTCTTTTTACAACAACACTGTCATTGGATTAGGACCCACCCTAACCCAGTATGACATGTTAAACTGGTTACATCTGCAGAGACTTTATTTACAAATAAAGTCACTTTTACAAGTACCACGGGTTAGGACTTGGTGAGGGGTTTTTGGTGTTTGTTCGTTTGACATCATTCACCCCACAGCAAGTCCTTTGTCACTTGTGTTTCAAATATCTTCCAGTTTTGTTCTCTGCCTCTACTCTTTAAAGACTGTGGTTTTTTGTTTTGTTTTGTGGCACTAGAGATCAGACCCAGGGCCTTCACACTAAACTATATCCCTAGCCTATTTTTTTTTTATTTTTTATTTTGAGACACATTCTTCTTAAATTGCTAAATTACCCAGGCTAGTCTTGAACTTTTAATCCTCATACCTCAACTTCTCAGAGGGCTGAGAATGTAGGCATTTACCACCACATCCAGCGAAGGCTATGTTTTAATAAACACAAGTTTATAATTTCAGTGTAGATGTTTTATCAATATTTCCTTTTATGAGTAATGCCTTTTTCTCCTATTGAAGAAATCTTTCCCTCCTGAGACCAAGAAAATCTTCTTCTATATTATCTGAGATGCTTAACTGTTTTGATTTTTCCATGTGTAAGCACCGAGAGCAGCTTTCTGTGTATGGTATGAGGTAGGGATCAGCTTCACTGTTTCCAGGTGGATATTGCTTTATCAAGAAGTGTGCAGTGGTATCTCCATTGTAAACCAGGATCCACGTGTGTAGAGTGTGTCACATGGATCTGTCTGCCATGCATTAGCACCACTTGGCTTCCACTGCTATGTACAAAGCAGACAGCTGACAGAAACTGCCCCTTGATCTTCATCAAGATGTCTGCATGTTCCTTCCTCTGCCCTCCACATGAAATTTCAATGCTTGTCAAGTTCATTAAAAACAAAAACCTGTTGGAATTTTGATTGGGATGTACTGATTCTACAAAAATGTGGGGGGTACTAAACACGAAGATCTCCAAAACCTGCAATCATCCATGACCATACCCTTCTCCACTTCTTAGGGGACTCAGCTATTTAGTTCTCCTTTGACCACAGTCAAAAACATTTTATGACTTTGTAAACAGAGGTGCTTCCCACCTCTGGCTACACCTACTCTAGAGCATTTGGTATTTTTGATACTATTGAACTAGAATCTTTTTTGTTGCTGTTGTTTTTGTTTGGTTTGGTTTTGGTTTTGGTTTTCTTAAGACCGGGTCTTGCTGTGTAGTTCAGGAGGTCTTAAGCTCACTATGAAGCACAGGCTGGCCTCCAACTAGGAGCAAATCTCCTGCCTCAGCTTCTTGAGTGCTGGGATTACAGGTGTGCACCACAATGCCCGGTTTAACTGGAATCTTTCAAAAGTCATTTTCTATATTTTTTTGGCCACTAACATATAGAAATGTAACCAATGACATCAGTGTTCTCACTTTCAATCTTTATAATTTATGTGTAGTATTTTTTGGATTTTCTACACATAAAACATCTTCATCCATGAATAATGATAGTATTACATAATTTGTGCTGGCCTCAGGTCTCATTTCTTTGCCCTGCACAGCTGCATCGGCTGAGACCTCCAGCTTTCTGTTTTATAGAACTGACCTGGTCAAGGACATGTTTATCTCCTTTTTCATCTCAAAGGCAGGAAGATTTACATTCTATATGCTCTGCTGTAGGGTTTTTCAGGATAACTATTATAAGGTTAAAGAACTTTCTGGCCTTAATGTGCTAATAAGTTTTTAAAATAGTAAATGATGGTCAAATCTTAACAGATAACTTTTCCATTCCCATTGAAACTGATCAGATGATTTTTTTTCAATATTTTTAACATGGTGAAGATACTGACTGCTTTTCAAAAGTTAAAACAATTTTCAAGTCCAAAATACACCCAACTACTCCTGATGTGTTGGTTTTTACGTCTTGCTCCATTTGGCTTCCTCAAATTTCATTTGGGGGTCTTCGTTTTGATGTCTGCAATCTTTGCTTCTTGTAGTCCTTGCCAGGCTATGATAAGGTCAAGGTTATATAGGCCCCAGGAGGTAGCAAGTGTTACCTTATTCTCTTCTCTGGGAGTATATTAAAAAATTCTCTGGGAGAATTCATCATCTCCTCTACAATGTGATGCTTGTATTGTTTACTCTTAACTGACTGGAAGATCAGCAGTGATATTCTCTGGGCTTGGAGTTCTTTGTGAGAAGGTTTTAACAACAGACTCAATTTTTCAACAGACACAGGACCTTTCTTTTTCTAATGATTGAGTGTATTTTACTTATCTACTTTGTCCATCATCAGCTTGAAGGTCATCTGCTGCATTCCTTTTCTGTCAAAGCTCACCCTAGAGGTGAAAGCATGCATCCTTGACTCACCCAGTGTTAGTGAGACCTACACTCTGAGTCCCATGGAGCCTCATCTTGACAGACAGCTCTTATCATGGGATTTCAGCTCTCCAAAATGTCTGGTCCTCTACCATTAGGACCAGGTTCTACAGTTAGTGCCTGGATTTACTTGCAAACACCCTCTTTAAGTACCTGTTCCTTAATTCCTGCATCTCCAGCAGGGATTATCGGCTGAAATGCTAAACACCCAGTTATATATGAATTTCAAGTAAGGTGATGAAAGACATTTTGGTATAGATATGTCCCCTCTCTCATATTATATGGGACATGCTTATATTAAAAAAAGTATTCATTGTTTAACACAAATTTAAATTTAACTGGACCTTCTATATTTTTATTTGCTAAGTCTAACAAGCTACAATTTCTCACTGCTCTCTGGATCTTTTAATTTAAGTGGAATAGCTGCCCTTTGAGTGGGATACGTGCTTCTGGAACATTCTCCACAGTAGGCTGGCTGATAGAAGACTCTCCAGTTTGGGGTCTGGGTAGTTTCTGGCCAGAGGTGCCATCTATACTGCTACAGAGCTCAGAGGGTCAGGAAGGGACTAGAAGTCTTTGCCTGGATTCTTCCCATTTGGCCTGAGGTTGGCCTGACCGCCCACAGCCTGGTCCTGGCTCTGGTATGATGGGCACTGGGACCAGCCTAGAGTTCTGTCCCTCCAGTGCCAACTGATATGTGTGCCCATAAGGTAGCCAGTGGGCAATGACCCTGTCTCTGTCTCTGGACCAGGAGAAGAGCCACCATTCACCATGGTGAAGCTGGGCTGCAGCTTCTCTGGGAAGCCAGGAAAAGACCCTGGGGACCAAGATGGATCTTCCACAGACAGTGTTCCTCTGATTAGCCCCCTGGATGTCAGCCAGCTGCAGCCACCATTTCCTGACCAGGTGAGCAACCTAGGCATACATGGGGGACTTTCTCCCTATTGCTTGGGAACAAGGGGTGTGGGTGAGGCTCATATAGATGTTCTTCCTCAAAGGCACAGCAGAGGGGCTGGGGATTTAGCTCAGCGGCAAAAGCGCCTGCCTGGCAAGCGCAAGGTCGTGAGTTCGGTTCCTGGTACCGGAGAAAAACCAAAAAAAAAAAAAAAAAAAAAAAAGGCACAGCAGAATAAAGGCCAGGCTGGGCTGAAACCCCAGTGGACCATAGGCAAGGCGAACCTCCTATTCAGGGCCTTTGTACCCAGAGCTCCCCTTTCCATCTGAAACAGGGGAAGTTGGTCACAGGATGCCTGAAAATTTGAGTCCCCATCCCATGATACATCCAGAGGGGATCGGGAAGCCACAATTCCCACCTTTTCCCTGCCAAACATGGTCAGGGTAGAGATGGAAGACTTGGGCAAGTGACTGATAGAGGGTGGGCTTCCTGCAAAAATAAGTGAGAAACAAAGAGCCTGGATCAAGCCCAGCCCACCCTGCCCTCCCAGAACTCTGGGCCTGAAGGACACTGGAAGTTGTCCTAACCGGAGGTGAGGGGGATGACATGTGCGCTGCCAAGCCTGTCACTCCTGGGGGCCAGGGCAGTTCTCTGGCTTTCCTAGTGTACAGCTACATCTATCACAGCAGCGGACACTGTGAGCAGGCTCACACTTTGCCCCTTGAGAGCACACAGAGCTCAGCACTTAGAACTGTTTCCATGGGGCTGGGGATTTAGCTCAGTGGCACAGCTCCTGCCTGGCAAGCACAAGGTCATGAGTTCGATTCCCAGTACCAGAAAAAAAAATAAAAAGAAAAAAAAGAAAAGAACTGTTTCCATATGTACCTCCTGTAGTAGAGCCCCCAAGACACTCAGAACCAGCAGAGAAGTGGAAATAGACTTCCTGGAAGAAGAGGCCAACCTGTGAAGCCACCAAAAGAGAAGTTCATGGCAGTGAAAGCCAACACCTCAGACTACAAGGCAGCTGGTGAAGTAAGAGGCTCCATCAGCCTAGCTAGGCCCCGGACTATCATGGCTCCCAGCAGATTCACGTCTCTCAACCTCTTCTGGCTTCAGCTTGTAGCTACTGGAGTTCTGCTGGCCATCAGACGGTCCTGCCAGGTGGTCAGCATCCACACCACTACCATGCAGTAGACACTGGCTCCCAACCTTCTTAGTTCAGGGCTCTCCTGGATCCCTGTCAGCTGCTCAAAGAGACCATGGCGATCTCTTTCTTTAGGTGGTCATCAAGACACAGACTGAATACCAGCTGTCCTCCCCGGACCAGTCAAAGAAGTTCCCAGACCTGGAGGGGCAGAAGCTGAACTGCAACCACCCAGAGGAAGGGCGCAGGGTAACTATATGCACCCACCCTTGTGGGGAGTCAGAGCAGGGGGAGAAGGGGCAGGGGCAACACAGGCTCAGGCCAGGTCGAGTCCTCCTTGAGTCTCCTCAGAGAGGAAAGCTGGTCAGACATCGCATTCCAAGGCCACCCTTCCAGCACTGGCTAATCTTCAGCTGCCAGGCCTGCCCAGCCGTCCTCGCAGTTGCTAGCAGAGTTCTCAGCTCCTGTGCCCCTGTCATCCCATTCTTTTCCTAGGAAATACCAGTTTCCCCAGTGAGTCACTGTCTTTTCTTTATTGACTTGCAGGCTAAGTTATGTTGGTACTGCTTTTTCTGCAGCATAGCTGTCAGATATCTTCTCTCATCTTTTAACCTGTTAAGTTTTAATCTCTTAAATTTACCAATAATGGCTTTAGTCATTTTTGGTGGACTGTTTCCTAAAGCTTTTCATTTTTCAGAAGCAGTAGCTATCCCTTTTCCATTAAGCCCTTGGTTTCTTCAATAGAAATGCCGCCAGAGAGGCACTGGGGCCTTGCTGTACTTCCCATGAGTCCATGGGGCTGGTACTAGTGAGTACCCCTCACTGGGAGCCCTGAAGATGGCTCGTAGTATGCAGGACCCTGCACCATGCTGGCCACCAGCCTTTGTACATGTCATCTGACAGGACAAATTCCTATAAGCACCTACTGAGTCAAAGCTTACATGTACTTTTCCTGGTAGCAGATGCTTCTAGAATCACAGCAGAGAGGCCTGGCAAGGCTTTGATCCTGTGGTTTCTGGACCCTTGGCCCTGGTGCTTACCAGGACTTGGGCACTGTGGTCTAGCACCAACAACTAAGTTCCCCTTCTTTCCCTCTCCCAGCTGCCCACAGCCAGGATGATTGCTTTCGTCATGGCACTCCTGGGCTGTGTGCTGATCATGTACAAGGCCATCTGGTATGACCAGTTCAGCTGCCCTGATGGCTTCCTGCTTCGGGTAAGGTGGTAGGGCCTGTGACCGGGGCAGGGGACAATAGAAATCACCCCAAATCTCCCACAACCTCCAGACAGTTCTCCCAAGCATGCTCTTGCTGGGAGCCTCTCTCCTTCCCAAAGAACTACCTGGGTCTTTGGCTCTGCACTGAGCCTTGGGTTCTGTCCTAGAGGCCTGGCCTTCATCAGCTGGAAATTAAGCCCCCTCTGTCCTTCCCCTTCGGCCCTGAACCGCCACCCCACTTCCACAGCACAAGATCTGCACGCCTCTGACCCTGGAGATGTATTACACCGAGATGGACCCTGAGCGTCACCGCAGCATTCTGGCGGCCATCGGGGCCTACCCCTTGAGCCGCAAGCATGGCACTGAAATGCCATGGGCGGACAGCTACCACGCTGTCAAGGGAGCGCACAAGGTGCCCACCCAGGTGGGAGCCGCGG
>NW_004955477.1:10960715-10984287 GCF_000276665.1 Chinchilla lanigera | reverse complement strand
GTGGCGACCACGGAGCAACCTGGAAAGCCCTCGGCCAAGGGCGAGAAGGAAGAGGTGTGGAAGGCTGTGGCCAGCTCGCCACCACCAGCCCCTCAGTGACCGACGCGCGCCCTGCCGGCCGGCCCGGGGTAAGTGTGTCTAATACTGAGCCTCTCTCTGGCCTCCTGCCGCCTTTTCTGAGTCAGGGGTCCGCCGTTTTCTACACAGGACGTCGAGACTAGAGCGTTACACTGGCGCTTGTGCTCCCACACCCGCCACCCCACCTCTGAGCGCTTATAGAGAAGCAGGGATGGGGCTGGGTTGGGGCCTCAGGGGCAGAGCGAGTCCAGGTCAGGGGAGGGGGAGGAGCGGGAGCTGTCAGGTCTCAAGGACCTGGAGGGAGGGTGGAGGACTCAGGGGCGGAACAAGCCGGTAAAGCTGGGAGAAGGGCCTGCTAGCTCCTCTTTCTGCCCAGGTTAAGGGGTAGGGGTGGCAGGGGCGGTTTTTAGACGCCAGGATCGGCCCACCAGCTATCAGCCTCTGCCCCTCTATCTTGCAGCATCCCCTGCCAACTCCTGTGACCAGTGAGTCGCCTGCCGCTCTCCTATCTTGTGTTTGTGCCCTTTCCCCCAGACACCTCGCTGATGCCCCCGCCCTCGGTGGGCCTCTAGCTTTGTCGCTTTTCCGTAAGTAAAAACTCATGTCTACCTGGGTCTTCATTTCTTCTCTGCGTCTTCGTTCACTTCGGCTGGGCTGTTTTTCTGCTTACCTGCAGGCACAGAGGGACCCTTGATGGATCCTGCTCCTGAAGCTCGGGAGCAGGGATCGGCATGGATGAGAAGGTGCCCAGGCTCCTGTGCACCTGAACCTAAGGGCAACTTCCCTACATGGACAGGGCCTTGTCATGGTCCAGTTGCCCTCTTCAGCTACAGTGGAAGGAGCTCATATCCACCCAAGGGAACTGGGGGTCCTGGATTGTCCCTGACTATTAGCCAGCCCTACATTTTGCTGCGTCCCCCACCATCTGCCTCGTGGTGCACCTGGTTCCCTTGGCTCTCCCATCCCACAGGAGCATCAGGCTCCTACTGTGGGCTCGTAGTCCTGGGAAGCACTTACTCTCAGTTCCTGGCTCCAGACAAGTCACCCATAGACATGAATGAACTAATGAAGAAATGAATGAAGGCTGTGCTTGAGTGGGGAATGGAAGATGGGGGATGCTAGCTAGCACCTCCTGGAAGCCCCCACCCCCAGCACCAAGGTCTGGGTTTCTGGAATGAGATGGAGTAGGGCTGAGGGTGAGGGGTGTTGGATCTACATCAGCTCCAGGGAGCTACGGGGGAACCCTACCCCAACTCTGACACCATATTCTGTCTTTGTGACCTCAGTTCTTTCTGCCACCTGGGTGTGCTGGGTCCATGCCCCTCCCTCACTCCACCCACTGAAGCACCTATTCTTTGATCCTTTCCTCCCTGTGTCCTAGTGGGAGCCAAGCTCCAGCTCGGGGAGTTAGGACTGTGATAGGGCCTGGGTCGCTCAGGGGCCAGAGGAAGCAGCTCTGAGCAGGAGGGGCCAGTGTTACTTGGTGTCCTTCCTTAAGTGTGAGAGGTGCTGAGCTTTGAGGCCTGGGAACCCACAGTTGGTCCAAATCCCTGGAGGAGTCCCCTCTTATCTCAAGTGGAGCTGAAAGATTTGGATGGAAACCCAGGACCATCTCTATGGTGTTGGGAACCATCCAGGACGTGGGTTCTGGGTGTCCACTTTCCTTCTAGGCACTCAGTGGATACAGCTGGAAGAAATGTGCACACACACACACACACACACACACACACACACACACACCCTGCATCTCATTTCTCTGCACACACAGGCTCACACACACATTTAAAATCTCCATGAGTTCATGTGACACTTCCAATCCAATGCAGAACCTCAGGATCTGCTCCAGTCTTCTCTTCCCATAGTTAAAACTCCCAACTTCTCCAACAAGAAGGAACCAGTTGCTGTTAATTTTCCTATATTTACTTGCTCAATCTCAGAATATATTTGAATTATATATAAGCCACAATAAAAAAACAAGCCAGCACACTAGACTTAGGTATTTGCTTAGAGTTTTTTTTTAATTGTTCAATCTGAAGCCATATAGTCTAAGTACAAGCTCAAAGGTTACTTGGGTTAGTTGTTTTTTCCACATTAGTGCAGTTATATTATTCATTTGACATGCAATTAGAGGTTTAATTACTGTTTGTGTTCCATTTTAGGCCCCTCCCCATTTTGCTGATTTTTAGTCTATATTTGACATGATTCCAAAAGATGAAACTATACAAAAGGGTTTCTCAGATAAGACATCCTGTCCCACTCCATCCCCACCCACTGAAGGAAATCAGTCTTATTAGTTTTTTAGTTTGGCTTTTCTTGTCTTTTTGCAGAAGTAAGCAGATGCACATTTACTTATTTTTAATTTTTTTCTTTGTTTTTGTTTTTGTTTTTGTTTTTGTTTTTGTTTTTTTCCGGTACCGGGAATCAAACTCATGACCTTGCACTTGCCAGGCAGGCACTGTGCCGCTGAGCTAAATCCCCAGCCCTTATTTTTAATTTTTAAAGTTTACCTCTTTACATTTTCACTGAAGAGCTTTTTCCAACAACAACCAATTCTTCAACACCAGCTGGAGTCCTGTACTTACCCTTTTCTGACACCAGCTGGAGTCCTGTACCACTGGTGTCAGTCCAGATCCACAGTCAATGGCTCAGCTCCTCATAACATCTTCCCTCGGTAGACACAAACCCAGGGCTCCCAGCCTCTTGTACTTCTACCCAACTTGGTTACAAAGGCAGATGCTCCAAGACCTCTCACTGGGCTTCGTGATTCTCTAGAGCAAATGACAGAATTCAGGAAGGCACTTTACTTGTGTCAAAAGACAAAATTATAACACATTTAACTAAAAATCTTAATTGGCTTTACTGTGATTCCAGAATCAGGCAGAATTGGCATGCCCTGAAATACAGGTGGTCCAGTAGGCTGGGAGGAGGGGGAACACATGCTAGCTGGGCATGGTGGCACATGTGTATAGTCCAAGCAGCCTAAGAGGCTGTGGCAGGAGGATTGCAAATTCAAGCCCAACCTAAGCAATTTATTGACTTAAGAAAATTATCTCAAAAAACCACATGCTAGACATCTGAGACTTTTCTTCATTCTTTTCATGGTTGCAAAGAACTCCATGGGTGGATGACCATAATTTGCAAGTAATTTTGCCACAACTAATTTATTCATGTGTATTTTTATTGTTGGAGATTTACCTTCATGGTAGATTCCTAGAGGTAGTATTACTGGCTTGAAATACGTTTTATAATCATAAACTTAAAAACAGCTTCTCTCAATCTTGCAAACTCAACTTAAAATCTTATTTATAAATCTGTTAATTTTGTGTTAATGTGAAAACACACTTTCACTTATTTTTAATTTTCCATTGGCTTATATATTTGATACATTAAATCTCTAAACTTTTTAGATATTTCACAAACATGAAGAACTTGATTAATTAAATTCCCTAGGTATTTCTAACTTTAATATAAATGGATCTACCTAAGTCTGCTGAATGGTTCAAACATTTGGCAGCACAGACCTACAAATCTTCCAAGGAAACTTTCACAGGCATTTTCACACCACATACCAGCTGATACAGCCAAAATCATAGAATAAGTCAGATGATGTTAAATTTTTTCAGACTTTAAAAAATGAAAACCACATGATTATAGGGTAAAATTTAAAGCGTTTCTTATTAAAACAAGTTGAATATGCTACATTTGCTTAAAAGCTTCTTTCAGTAGGAAATAGCATGAATTTATAGTCCTAACCCAGACACCATGCAGCAGGAATAGGGCTTGCTGGCCTTAGCTCCTTCCAGCAGCCTGGGCCACAGCCCTCACCATCTCAGGTGAGCAGGTATATTGGCTGGCCTGGTTCTCTGTCAGGGGCCAGTGGCAGGCCTTGGTCCCAAGACCACACCACTAAGGCATCAGGAAGCCACATGGGCTGTCCAGCCAGACAGATCCCAGGAACAGGATCATACATATCCTGCAGTGCCTACAAGTTTTGTTATTGCCCACTTTTTACTGAAATCTCTCAAAAAGACTCTCACCAGACACTCTGTTGCAGTAGAACCTGCTGGCTTCCTCCAAAGGTGAGCCATTTTAAGAAACAGTGTGACTTAGAGGTGACTGTGACGACATGTTCCACAAAACCTGAGGCTTCATCCATCTCATCCTCTACACTGTGTGAACATTCAATAGTCACAAGGCACTTGTCTGACTACCTTTTAGCACCCCACATTATGACCTCTTAGTGTGACCCTGACATGCTCCAGGTTTAGGAAGATGGGAAATCAAGATCTGGGGTATATTCTTCACCCAGGTATACTGCGATGTGGCACCTTCATAAGGGTAGAGACCCATTGGGGGCACCAGAAAGGGACAGCTGTCCATGGGGTAGCCAAGGGAGCTTCTTCAATAGCTAAATGGATTTTCCTCAGAACCTTTTGCCAAGATCGCCTACTGGATCTCAGCCAGTGAGGCAGTTCTGTTGCTCACCAGCAGTTGAGACTCAGGAATCAGAGACAGGGAGACTTGGCCAGCTGTGCTGTTAGGGCTGTACAGCCTTTGGGGCCTGACTCAGAAACTGTTTCCTTATCTGTATCCTGGTGCCCATGAAGGCACTAGACCTAAGACTCTCTTGCCAGTGATGGGTACTTGCTCCAGAACGAAACTCCTGGCCTCTAATGTCCCCTGCACTGAGGTCCTCACTGCCCTAGTCACCTGCTCAGGGCTTCTCACCCAGGAAGGTGGGGTTGTCTGCAGCCCCACCCAACCCTGTAGGATGCATCTGACTAAGTTCCAAAGGTCACTCTGGCCTAGAGTAGGGCCCCACCTGCCCTGGGACTTAGACCCAATGTGTAGATATTGTGGGCATGTAAAAGGCTGCTCCCTGCTGACCTCAAGGAGGAATGTGGCAAGGGAGCCCTTGGCCTATCGTCATCACCCACTGCAAGGCTCAGCTGAACCACAGGAGCCTAGAGAGTCTTGGAGGGTCCTACAAGGCCCTGGGGCCTGCTACTTGGCTCAGGTCACCTCTGTCAGATCCAGACCTCCTTGCATGTATGTGTGCACCTGCATGTGCACACAGCAAGCCTCTCAAGCCCCAGAGTTCTAGAAAGGCCCAAGAGTTCCTGCATTCTTCATTTTTTTCTTTTTAAAGAGAATAGTAAAATTAAAAAAAAGAAGCAAAGCAAGGATATTAAAAATGATACAGGGCTTCAAACCAAATGATAGGAATTAACAGTGGCTGTTATATTACATATTGTTATCTTCAACGAGGTTGCTCAGATTACCAGATGTAAGAATGGAAGATTGATCAAATCATTAAAGAGAATAAGAAAATAATAATTTAAAAAAACATTACAGACAATACGGAGTTTCACTAGACAGAATAGTAGGAATTCACCAATGGTTGTTATATTGCATATTGTTGTCTTCACACATGTTGCTCAGATTACCAGATATAAGTATGCAAAATTGATCAAAATATATAAAAAAAATTTAAGCATTAACTGTTTCTTTCAATAGACCACCACACATCAGCAGTACAATTATCCCAGCTATCCATATGTGTATACATATTGCCTTACTGTTTTCTTTCTTTTTCTTCTTTCCTTCATTCCAGTTGTTCCTTTGAGCAATTTCTTTCCCTTTCATATTATCTACTGTACATTTTGGATTTTATTTACTCTTTCATGTTCTTACACTAGGGAGACAATATGATGTTTAAACATGTGGGTCCTATTTATTTCAGTCATGAGTGTGGTCTCTACTTGCATCCATTTACCTACAAAAGCCTCAAGTTTATCTTTTTTTATAGCTGAGTAATACTCCATTGTATAAAAATACTACATCTTTTTTACCCACTCCTCGATTGATGGGCATTTGAGTTGTTTCCAAGATTTAGCTATGACAAATTGCACTGCTATAAACATGGGTGCACATATATCACTGTGGTATGTTTTTAATTCTTCTGGAAAAATACCCAAAAGGAGAATAGCTGGGTTAAATGGGACTTCTAATCCTAGTTTTGTGATCTCCATACTGATTTCCACAGTGGTTTCACCAATCTACATTCCCACCAGCAGTGGAGAAGTGTTCCTTTTCCCCCACAGCCTCTCCAGCATTTGTCATTGGTTGATTTCTTAATGATAGCCATTCTTTCTGGGGTGAGATGGACTCTTGGTGTTGTTTTAATTTGCATTTCTCGAAAGACTAATGATGGTGAACATTTTTTCATATATTTATTCGCCAATACTATTTCTTCATCTGAAAAGTGCACATTCATCTCAGATGCCCATTTTTGGATTGAGTCTTTGGAGTTCCTGCATTCTTGACACGTTTGCATTTTTGGCCTGAGTATACCTGTTCCCAGGACAGGTGCTGCCTGTGTGGTGTGTGGAGTTGGTCCCTTAATGTCCTGGGCACCTGTTCTGTAGCCTGTGGGCTTGGATTTTATCCCACATGGCTGAGGGTAGGGGCAGCACCAGCTTTGTGGTGAGGCTGACATTCTCATGTGTGCCCCTGGAGTCCTTGTTCCATGTTGTAATTTTCCTGGGGAGAGAGGCAGATCTGAGGACCTGGTAGAGTCCATGTAAATTCCAGCGGGCCCTGGAAGGCTACAGAAGCTACCATGAGCAGAGCCAGGATGCCCTACAACTCCTTAGGCTCTTCCAAATACTCAGTCTTGGACATCTCAGAGACCAGATAGCAGAAGCCTTTGGTTCTGGTGCCCCACAAAGCCTTTTAAAAAGTTGTGGACATTCAAAGCCTCTGCAGCAAGCCTCAAGTCTTCTAGAACACTTGCCCTGACAGTGCCCATCACCAACTCCTAGCATGCTGGGTTTGGGCAGCCCCCAGGCCTTAAATTGCAAGAGGGTCTGATCAACACCCATGATAGCACTGAGTCAGAGTTGTCTTGTGCAGAAAACCATTTCTGTCCCTCACACTCCTACCTACTGGTGTCCTCTCAAAGGGGACCCCCATGGAGTCTTACCCCTCAGACACTGGTGGCATCCATTCAGCCTCTATACTGACTCCTGGCAGGACCACAACAGCTAGCTGAGATTGGAGAGGTACCTGGAATGTTTGCACAGTACTGGACTTTGAATATGGCTGATCTTTGGAGATCAGCTGCTCACTTATAGACAGATACGCTGAGGCACAAGGCAGAAGCCCCACATCCACCGCTCAACTCCAAGGTCCTGCCTTGCTGCTGGGAGGCTGGGACTGAGGGTATCTCTAGGGACCCCTGACCAGAAGTAGATAAGGACCTGTCTCCTCCCACATCTCCAACCACAGACTCCCACAAACAAAGCTCAGCTGGTCAATAGCTCTGGGAAAACAAATGCTTGTGCTGCTCCTGCTGTTTCACTAACATTCTCAAATCAGGTAATTCATGGCAGGTTCTGTTGACCCCTTCATGTCCTTGAGGGACAACTCCAGCAGATATGCATAAGCAGTCACAGCACAAAGGCATCACTGCTACCTAGCTGACAGGGTGAGGGTTGGAGGTTGCTCCCGGGAGGTGGCGCTGCAGTCAGACACACCAACCTCAGCTTATTGTCATCACCTTCCCCCGAGCGGTGGAGCTACGGATCCACGTCCAGCTCAGACCCACTGGCCAGCGGGCAGCAAGCAAACGCTGACCCCACCCCCTCCGCTGATTTTACCTGCTCACAGCTCTTCCACCAAGGCCAGATGTGCACCTGCATGGCACCGTGGGCAGGGCTTTAAGGACTTGTTGCCTCACCTGGGCACTATTTTAACTGCTTATTACCTCAAACTCCCTGTAGCTCAGGCTGGCCTCTAACTTACGGTGATTCTCCTGTCTCAGCCACCCCAGTGCTGGGATTGCAGGTGCAAGCCACCACCTCTGGCTGAAAAGTAAATTGGCCAAAAAGTAAACTGTACTCTAGGTATTTATTTATTTATTTGGTTTAATAATTTTTCTTTTTATTGAGTAATTAGCAAGTCAAATCATATATATTTAAGATGCACAACATTTTTAGGCAGGTAGTTAGAATTAGAAGGCTTGAGAAACAAAGGGCCAGGGTCCAAATAGTATACATTGCCAGTTAAAGAAAGACTTCAATGTATGATACATTTATAATTATTTGTTAGGCTCAGACCTAAAGCAATCCCACAGAGCACAATCTTTGTTTATTTTCTGGTTGTTTGTTTTTTACAGGGTTTCACTATGTAGGTCAGTAAGGTGGCCTTAAATTCACTATGTAGTCCAGGATATCCTCAAACTCACAGGGATCCTCCTGCCTCAGCCTTCTAAGTGCTGAGATTATAGGGTTGCACCACCATTCCCAGTACAATGACATCTTAAGGTTGTACACTGTGCACATTTCTTCTGATACTAGCCACCTGACTAACTCCAGAACAAGAAATGTTGCATTCCTGGCTACCATAGTCTACAGCCCAATGATATCAGGAAGGGAAACTTTTTTAAAGACTCTCCTGCCTTCGGCTGAGACCTGATCTAAATTAAGAATTTATCTTTCCTAGATTTTCTTTCATAATTTCCTTACATGATGAAATCCCCTGAGGAAACACTAAAAGAGACAGGAAGATATTTTGCAATTCCAAAGTAACTTCTAAGTAAAAATGTCTAAAAGCATCCTAATTATCCTAGTTCTCTGAACACCAGGGTAACTCTTCGTTACATACAAAGATGTCCAAACTCCACATGGAGCAGCTATCTTTATGGCACTGCCCACCTTCCCACTTGAAGGCCTAGCTTTATCTATATCTACTTTACAACAAATTCTATTTATACGTACTTCTAATACAGGACCTCCAAATGATATAAGGGAATTATTCTAATCTCCAACCTGCTAGATGTCCAATATGCTAAGTTCATGTTCTCCAAAATAGAAGACTGAATTCTGAGGAACAACGGAGGTTAAGAGTAGGACATTTCATTGAGGAAGAGATAGCTCCTGCCTGAGAGAGACAGAAGGGGACCCAGAAAGTGAGTTGCCAAAGGAAGTTTTATAGAGAAAAATCACAAAATGGATTCAAAATCATGAGGTGAGTACAACATGAGACAAAAGTAAGATCAACCAATAAGGTTACAAATATAGCCACTTAGGTAATATTGATCCAATGGGGAAGCAAGCATGTAGCAAGTGCACATGGAAAACACAAGGACCTTTTTTGGAAGAGATGGATCAGAAGGTTCTGATCACCCACCTGGGTGACTGATGCCTGTTTAGAATATCAGTCATTATTGTTTAACCCACAGGGAGGTATGTAAGTGTAGTCATTCCATATTTATCTTGAGGCCTGACCATAATGGATGTACCTCCAGCCACAGTTGTAATGTGTTTGTATCTTCTGTGCTGAGTCCTTCAAGGGCTTAGCCCTGTCTGACTGCCTATAATATTTCTACCTAATTTAGCTGTCTATAATACCTCTGCACTGCCAATGTGTCTTTTTTTTTTTTTTTGCTGATTCCTAGAAGTATTTATTAAATGCTTTTGCACACCAAGAAATCACCAGCAAAGTGAAAACTCATAAATTTAGCCCACTGTCCCACAGAGAAAGGATTTCTATCTAGAACGTATAAAGAATTTTCAAAAATCAAGCCCCTGAAATTCAAAGGCCTAACTCAAAAATGGGCATCTGAGATGAATACACGAGATGAATGGGCAAATGAGATGAATACACGCTTTTCATATAAAAAATACAAATGGCAAATAGATAAATGAAACAATGTTCAACATCACTTTTCATTTAAGCAATGCAAATTCAAACAACACTGCGATTCCATCTCACCCGAGAAAAAAATAGCTATTATCAAGAAATCAACCAATAACAAATGCTGGAGGGAATCTTTGGAAAACAGAACACTTCTCTACTGTTGGTAAAAACGTAGACTGAGGCTGGGGATTTAGCTCAGCGGCAAAGCGCCTGCCTGGCAAGCACAAGGTCGTGAGTTCGGTTCCCGGTACTGGAGAAAAACCAAAAAAAAAAAAAAAAAACGTAGACTGATAAAACAAGTGTCGGGGGGGCTGGGGATATAGCTCAGTGGCATAAGTGCATGCCTGGCAAGAGCAAGGTTGTGAGTTTGATCCCCCATACCGCCAAAAAAGAAAAAATGGGTGTCACCTATGAAGAGTGGGCACTGTTGGGTCAAAATGTGAGGAAAAGATTTTCGGCATGCTCAATGTGTCTTGACTGAATTCTTTCATCAAGGACTCAAAGTACTGAGCACCAAGGAAGTGAGGGACCAGTTCCTCACTGCATCAGCCCCTAGCTTCCCAGTGCCAACATTGTATGTATTTTTGGGCTTTTTTGGGGGGGTGGGTGCTTGGGTTTTTTTGTTTGGTTTGGGTTTTTGGTTTGTTGTGTTTTTTTTTTTTGACACAGGGTCTCACTCTGTACTCCGGGTTGGTCTTAACTCACAGTGATCCTCCTGCCTCAGTCAGCCTCCTGAATGCTGGGATTAACTATAGGCATGCATGTGCCACCAAGACCAGCTAGAACATCATGTTTTGAGGTACATATATTTTGTGAAATGATTACTACAATCAAATTAATTAATATATCCATCACTTACATACTTACAGTAATTCTTTCTTTCTTCCTTTCTTTCTTTCTTTTTCCTTGAGACAGGTTCTCTCTAAGTCACTTAAGTTGTCCAGCTTTCCAGAGTGATGGCATTACATGCCTTCACACATGCATGGCTCCCAATCTGTTCTGAATTCAAGGAAGTGTCGGAGTACTAAACAAGGGCAGGTGACGGGGTGGGCAGGGATCTGCATGGTGAGGTCACACTTAATTTCATGTCCTGACTGAGGAGTTATTGGTTCAGCTCTGACTGATCCAGCCCCTAGACCCAGCCACACACTAGCCTAGGACTTCAAAGTCCTCGGTAGGCCTTCTGCTCTCTTCGGCTCTCCCTATGTGAGCCAGCCAGCATGTAGATAACCCCCCTACCACCATCTCCGTTACCCCCAAGAATGGACAGGGTAGACAATGGAACGTGTCTTCTGGGAAGAGGGTGGTTGTAGCTCTTTTGTAAATCTCAGCACAGGCGGCCAGCTGGCTTTTCCACATTGGGCACAGGGGTCTGGGAATAGGCTTTGGTATGCCTCGACTGGGGCACCTTGGTCCTCCAGAGCCAGAGTTCCACGCAACTATGAGCAGACCAAGTCAGGTAGGCAGGGCCGCCTGGCACAGGCTTTGGCAAAGGGTAGCAAGTGGACATTCAGCAGATACTATTGTTCCACCAGGAGTGGCTCCTCTTTCTGATATACCTTTCATTAGGTCAAGGCCTGGGTATCTCCAGCTCAACCAGTGGCCAACTCTGAGGTGTCTTGGCCTGCCCTTAGCCTAGGAACAATGAGGCCACAACATTGCCTGGAGGTGAGAGTCAGGTATCATGTAAGGCAATGACATCAAGGACCCTGGGCCACTGGGGCAGCAGGGAAACATGTCCTTGGGTCTCTTCACTGAGCAAGATACCAAGTCATCAGGCCTGAAACTGCCAGTGGAACCAAGCCCCACAGATGCTCTGAGCTGCACAAATGCAGTCCAGGGTGTCCTCAACCTCACAGTGGGAGCAGAACCCAGAAGGAAGGCTCATATCTGCGCAATGTTCACTCAGTTATCTCTTGACTTCCTTCTAAATTCTAAGCTGAGAGCAGTATTTCACACAGAAGACAGTCCTGCATGTGGCCCATTTGCACATAGCTGCAGCTGGGTAGATCAAGAGCTGTGAGAAGCTGTGGTTAATTGGTCTCAAAAGGCAGCTGCCTGGGAGGTGCCTAACGGCAGCAGCCCCTATGTGATCTGTGCTATAATTCGTTAACTTGAAGCACACATGTGATGCTCCTTTCTTCCCTTCTTGTTTGTTCTCTACAATGGGTTTGGAAACAGGCCCAGCTTTGAGCCATCCCTGCCAGCCACAGACGCCAAGGCCAAGCAAAGCCCCCAAACTGAGTCTGGGGCTGAAGGGCAGAGCAGGAGCCAGTTGTGGACCAAGTGTCCCCTCTCTACCCCATGTCCTTTCCTTGTCTTGATTATTCCTACACTCACAATGGACTGGCACTGATGCTGGTTCCTGGGCTGAAGAGAAGGTGCCCATCTCTCTGCCCTGCAGCCAGGTGCCCCTGAGTGCCACTTGCCCATCAGGCTCAGATGAAGAGCAAGGGCAGGGTCCTGGGCCAGGTCAGGTGGGCAGAGCACAGGCCTTGGGTCATTATTCAGCCTGCAAGGGACAAGCTCCAAGGCTGGGTTGGGGCAGCCTGGCACCCAGCAGGCAAGCCTACGCTCCCCTCCCGCACACATCTTGGTGGAGCTTTGAGGACCCCCAGCGCCCTTCTGGAGAATATGACCTGTTCTGCCTGAAGTATGAGCAGCATCATGTCCGCTTTTCTTCTCAGAAAACATGATTCAGGATTGCATCAACCTCAGCGCTCAGGATGCTCGTGTGGCTGAGGCTGCCAAGGAACCAATACTGGATGACACCTGCTGCAGCCTGGGAGGTTGGTAGGAAACAGCCAGGGACGGGGCTCAGGGGCCTAGGCACAGACACAAACAAAGCCCCCAGCCCCTTGTGATGGTTCCCAGAGGCCTCAGCTCAGGGAAGATTCCATGGATCTGCTGTGAAGTGGTGACTCATGGAAGGAGTCTTTAGGGTGCAGCTCCTCCTCCCTGCTCCAATGGGAGGAAGTACAGAGGGTCAGCACCCTATATGCCTGCGCAGCTCTGCCTCCCCACTAGTAGGTACACTGTATGTGTGGTAAAATCCCTAATCCCATCTTTTCTCCCTCCTCCCTCTCCCCACTCTTACAAGGAGAGGGGTTGTGATCTAAGTCTACAGGCTCTATGGGCCCTGGAAAGAGCTCTGGGCAAGACAGCACTCCCTGAGGAGCCAGGAAGTGACAGCCCTTTGGGGAGGGACTCACCCTATCCAGTCCAGGTTGGACAAAGGGTGTATATAGCTACACCAGGTTGAGGTTCCTGGAAAAAACTGGATGGAGGGGGAAAGGCCTTGGTGACAGTCGCCAAAAGCTCTCGAATTTTCTGTCCTTATTCTTTCAAGAAACATTGGTGTAACCAGAAGACAGGAGCCTTGGGAATGTGGAGCCACAAGATTGTGGGGAGGGGTCGGTGGGCGACCCGTACTTTCTAAGGTCAGGGCCTACGCCCACCAGCCAGGAAGAGGGCGCCAGGCTTCCTGGGTCCTGAGGTCGCCCCACTGCCCCACCCAGCGAAGCTCCTGCCCGGAGCCAAGGGCTGGAGTCAATAAAGGGCAGGGCGCTAAGAGCCCCGCCTCAGAGGGCCAATCAATACCAGGGTGGCGGCGGGGAAGCGGGGTAGAAGGAGGGACTGGGGTTGGGGTGCAAGGAAGGAGCTGGATGGGGGCCCCGAAAGGGAAGGGGCGAGGAGTGGAGGAGACGGTACGGGGAGGGCATCGGGCAGCGGGGAGGCCGGGCCAGCCGTCGGGCTGCACCGGGCTGCACCCGGCTGCGGCTTCGGCGGAAGCACACGCGGGCGGGGCGGGCGGTGGCTGAGTGGCGCGACCATTGTGCTGGCCCTGCGAGCAGCGACACGCTCGGAGTCCGCTCCCTGGCGACGCCTGAAAGCGCCTTTGACCAGGAGGCTCACCTGCAGAGCTGGCTCTATAGAGCCTCTGAACGCACAGCAGCTGCCAGGGGCCGCCGGCCGGGCACCTGGGGGGACAAAGAATGGGGGCCGGGCCCTTTGAATGAGAGGCCACTTGGAAGCAGCAGGCATGTGCCAAGCCTCAGACGGGGGAAGAAAAGTGCCCTTCATGTGGCTCTGATTGAAGGGGACCCTTTCTCAGCCGTGGCGCCCTCATGTGCATGACAAAGGAGCCGGCGCGGGAGCCCAGTGGTCGGGCAGAGCGGCCGGCAGCCCAGCCCACGGTCCTCCGGCCCTCTCCCCGTCCCGTCCCGCAAGCCCTGGCCTTCACACAGGAAAGGACAGGGCTGCGGGCTCTGGCCCAGCTTTGGGAGCCAGCAGAGGAGCCTTCGCTCAGGTGGATCAAAGTGAGGGAGGCGCCAGCGCCCCACCCCGGTGTTTGCAGAATTTGTACTGTGGTTCTGCAACTGAAGATGCTGGGGAAGCCCTTTAGACATGTTCCTCAAGGAGGAAGGCCGCGTTTCATTTAGTGTCTCCTGAGACTGCCGTGGGAATATGGGACGATCAGTGACCTCTCACAGGGACACAGAGGTAGGCATTCAAACACAGCAGAACCTGAAGGTGCCCAAGCTGCCCAGAGTGACCATGGTCTTCTAACATCTGGACACCTACTTGCTCCTACTCACACGTCACCCCTGCCTGGTAGAAGGGCAGGGGAGCTGGCCTGCAGGGCCTCAGGGGAGAGGCAGAAGCCTAGGCAACATCATCACCAGGTGTCACCTGAGCCCTCTGGGGTTCTATTTGTCTTTGGGATTATGAGGCAGCCAGAGCCTCCATCCTTCGGCCTGGGTACCCTTTAGTTTTTGCCTCAGCTCAGGGTCCTATCCCTGCCCCAGCCCCCAGCCAGTCTAATAGTCCCTCTGAACACAGGGAGCTCCAGCCCAGCCCCTCCATGGCTCCCTGGTATCCTGGACTCTCAGCATATTGCTGCTAGCCCTTGGTCCAGTATCTCCAAGATTCTGCACATAGCCCAGAGAAACAACATGGAGGCAGCCAAGGGCAATGGCTGGATAGAGGCTCATAGTCTGGGCCCATGTGAGATGAAGAGTGGGTATAGATCTTGGTGCCAGACAGGACTTTGTTCAAGGTTGGCCAGCACACAGGCCTGCTTGCTGCTGGTGTATTCTACACCAAGGCCACACATGTTGGTCAGGGTCTTGGACACAGGATAGCTGGCCAGGGCAGCAAGAGCTAATGCTACTCCCTGTGCATCCCCAACTCAGAGAGCCCTCTCTTCCAGGACACCAGAAGAAACCGGTTAGACCTACTGCCCAGGCATTGGTTTTAGATGCTCAGAGCTTGTTATTAATTACTATCTTAGATTGTTTTGAAACATAAGGAGCCTTAGGCTATGAACCGTCTATCCTCTTCGCTGCCTATGTCTTTATCAAGTAGAACTTATTCTGCAAGATAGCCAAGCCTTAATCTGCTCTTGGTCTCCATGGAGATCCTGATTGCAGCCCTGTTCCCCCAGATTTCTGATCAGGTCTTGAGGTCCAGAAGCTATGGGTTTCCAACCCTTCCTGAACAAGGCACCACTCACTGCCTGCCCTTGGGCCTGACCTCTAGACTCATCAGGACCTTGGTCTGGACTCCAAGGGTGGAAAGGCTGTGCCACCTCTGGGAGGGTAACTCCAAGCAGATGAATCCCACTGTCCCACTGTTTCTGAAGTCCCACCATGGGGCTCTTTTCCCTAGGGCTAGAACCAGCTCTTGAAATCATACTAACTTAGTATCCTTCACAGTGTTCCTCTTGTCCACCTTCTTCTCATCTCTCCCTCCATGCCTGAGGCTTTGGAATGGTTTTAAAATATGTCCACAGTCTTTGAAACTTTTTCCTTCAGATGATGGGGCTTCTTTCCCCTGCTCTTGAGCATCGTTGGACCTGGTATCTCACTTGTGAAGGACATAACACAGCAGTGGTGACTAGACCATGAGGACTTCATCCCCCTGTGCCAGCTGGAAGGACACTCAAAGGCACGCTTGGGCCACTCTCTTAGTTACCTATGTCTTTATTGAGTAGAGGATTTCTTTTTTGACACAGGGTCTTGCTATGTATTTCAGGGTGGCCCTGAATTCACTGTGTAGCCTCTAACTCATGCTGCCTGAGTCTCCTGAGTGATACAGTTACAGGCATGTGCCACCACATCCAGCTCCAAGTAGAGGAATTGCTATGGAGATGTCTTCTGGGGGAACAACTATAAAGAAACCATCCTGCTGAGCTGTCCCTGGGTGTGGCCCTCCAAGCTAGGTGAAATTAAGGTGTCTGCTGTTTTCAGTTGCAAAAGTTTGGGGTAATCTAATGGGCAGGAGCAGCTAACCCTGTAGCTCCTGTGGCCTACTCTCTACTGAGCACCTGCAGTGGTTGTCCAAAGCTATATGGCAGGAGTCTCCACCCCTCCACTAGAACTAAAGTCAAAGCTCCAACTTGTTTTAGGCTACAAGCAGGCTCCTATTCCCCTCTCTGCTTCACCTCCTACTTCCCTCCTCAACTTCCACACCAGCCTGGTGGCCTCTTTGTTATCAGGCCACTCATGGCACTTAAGTCTGATGAAATTTCTCCCCTTTAGGGATCCCTGACCAAACCATTTAAGTGTCCTCTCCCTGTCTCACTTGCTGTTATAGCTGAACCTTAGGGTTTCCTCCATGTGTGATTACCCCTTGCTTACTCCATCCCTGGAAGGTTGAGGCACCTACCACATGCCATTATGAAGAACAAAGAGGATTACACAGCCCTGCAGCTCCCCCTGCTTCTTTTTGACCTGGCTGCATAGACTAGTGGGGCAGTCAGGAAAGCCGAATCTTCCTAGAGCAAGTCTGTTTGGGTCTCACCTGAGTCATTGCCACCAACTTGGCCATGGCTCTGACAGGCCAGGTTTTCTGTGTCCTTGCTCCCCAAGGTAGGACCACAGTGCTCAGTGTGGTCATCCTGTTGCTCCTGTTTAAGGTTGTGATGAGGCCCCATTTGGTGGGTCTGGCTGATGTTGCCTTTTGTATGTGAAAAGCCTCACCCAGGATAAAGCAGGTGAGGCTGCCCATCAGCCTGGCAGCAGACGCCCAGCACCTGGTGTCTGTGTGTGCTGGTATGAAGTCCCAGGTCCCAATAGACCCAGAACCAGCAGGGCACCTGGGCCAGGCTCCAGCCAGGATCAGTGATCAAGATCAATTAAACATACTGTGTGTGGTCTCCCTGTGCCTGGAGGGATGTGGCAACTGACAAGCCAATCTGAGGTCCCAACAGGATTAAGCCGGATTATAGTACACGACCAGAAGCCTCTCAGCAGTGGCTAAGAGGTAATAGGGGCCTCTCTGTCCTGGTAGGCCCACCCCTGCCACAAGGCAGGGGGAAGGGGAGGAGGGCACTTTGCAGGGCCCAGTGTCCCTGCTTCTCACACTACAACATGCCCCCCAACCCAGGATGGGTGTGGCAAAAGAGAGACGGGCAGGGCTTTGATGACTACAGAAAATAAAAGTTTTTGTTTACAAAGTGTGTTTCCATTGCATATCTCACCATCTCTGTGGGTGATTGAATAGGAAACTGAGGCCCAGAGCGGTTAAGTCATCCACTTGGTTTGCACAGCCTCTTCTTATAGAGCCAGGACAATATGGAGGCCTTATGCACTTCATTGATATCCACTTCTCTCTTGGAGTCTAGCTGTATCTGGTGTTTGGCTCAGACCTCAGCTTGTGCTGGCCCTGGGACTTGTTCTCTGTTGTGAGCCTACTCTTGTGCAGAGCTGAGAGGCATCTGTGTAACCACTTGCCCTGTCAGAGACTGTCCCACAGAGCCCTACCCCAGGAGAGAGCCTATCTCTTACAAAAGGACTCCAAAAGGGGGCTCTGGAACATGGAGCAGGCAGAAGAAAGGCACTGCATTCAAGTTTGTGTTTAAAACCTTGGAATTCTTGGGTCCCCTTCCACCTGGGGGCTGCTTGGGGTCTTCCTTGGAAGAGCCCCAGCTTAGTGCTGCAGCCCCTGCAAGGATGTGCAGGGCCCTTGAGACAAAGGAGATCAATTCTGGGGTCTCCAAGCAGCTAAGTGACGCCACTGCCCTTGAAGCAATTTTCACAGCCAGGGAAGCCAATTGTGTTTTCCAGCTCATTAAGCCACTGCACAAAGCACAAGACCCTGCCTGCCCACAGCGCCTCGCTTGGAGCCAGCCTGATGTCGGGGATTCCACAGGTTCCTCCCAGCCTGGAGACGCTGTCCATTGTCCCCAAAGTGTACTGCTTGTTTATTCAGGCCCTTTGAACACTCCTCCCCTCATTGTTGGGCACGCCTGGGAGAATCCTGCCCTGCCACAGCAAACAATAAGCCACAGTGGACTGTGGTGATTAAAGGGGCCGGGTGCATACAACATCTGGCCTCCAGTGGAGGGGCACCATCCCTCAGGACAGACAGAAACTTGGATTCAGATGTCTGCAGCTTAGTTGCCCATGGGAGATCTGCAGACGAGGGTCCTGGGGGTGCCTTGGATGTGGAATCCAGAGCCATCAAGGATACTCTGGGCAGCTGGAGGTTGGGGCAGAGGATTTTGGACACTGGATACTGGTTGAGTTGCTTGTGCAAAGGGCAAACTCATGGCTCCAGCCAACCATGACTCCTAAGTTCCCAGGGGAGAGGTCAGGCTCCAGAGGACATGGTCTGTTTCTTCCTGCAGTGTTGTTTGAGGGGTGTTACCCTTCTGAGGTCCTCTTATGCTAGTGAAAGCTCTCTGGACAGTGAGGTGGCAACATTAAACAGAGAAGACTGGGCAAGGAGGCTGTGGGGTGAACAGGGCTCCCTTTAACTCTGCTCGCTCTATCCCCACCAAGGATCATCCCTCACCCACACAGTGGTGGTGGTAGTGATGCTCCTTTTGGAGGAAGTTTCCAGGTTCTGTCCTGCACAAAGAATTGGTCAAGACAAGCGCAAATGGTAGCGAAGTTTTATTAAAGGTAGTATTATAGGTAGCTAAGTTAGATAAAAATTAATATACAGTCAAAAAGGGACTAGGTTCTTAAGGAAGTCAGCAGGAAAATAAAAACATCCGAATTGTCACTGGAGGCTCATCTGAAAAAGGCCAGGCCTCAAGATAAAGATGAAATGATCAGGCCTACATGCCTCCCCAAGGATAAGCAATAACTTGAGATTATACTATAATTAGTATCACCTGGTTCAGTAAAGTCCAGATAAACATCAGTCACCCACCTGGGTGACCAGAGCATCTGAACCCAACCCCTCCCCAAAATGCCTTTGTTCTTTCCATGTATCCTTGCTATGTGACCTGCTTCCTTATTGGACCAATATTAGATAAGCATCTGTACTGTAGTAATTGTAGGTTGACCCGCATTGTAAAAACATTGTGACTTTGCTGTATAAATTACCCCTGAACAAGAACCCTCAGTGGTAACCCACTTTCAGGGGCCTCTAAATAGGACCTCCAAATGCAATAAGGGAAATAAATGTAATTCCCAACCTACTAGATGTCCAACATGCTAAGTTCATATTCCCCAAAATCAAAGAATGAATTCTAAGAAACAACAGAGATTAAGGGTAGGAAAATTTTATTGGGAGAGATAGCTCCTGAGAGAGACAGGAGAGGACCTAGAAAATGGGTTGCCAATGAGCCCACTTCTCAAAGGAAGTTTTATAGAGCAAAATCACAAGGTAGGTACAAAATCACAAAGTGGGCACAATGTGAGTCAATACTATGATTAACCAGTAAGATCACAAGTATAGTATAATTACAGGTACATTAGGTAATATTGATCCAAAGGGAAGTAAATTATGCAGCAAGTGTACATGGAAAGAACAAGGACCTTTTTTGGAAGAGAAGAGTCAGAAGGTCCTCATTACTTACCCAGGTAACTGATGTCTATCTAGACTTTATTGGACCAGGAGATACCAATTATAGTACTATGGCTTATCCTTTGGGGATGCACGTAGGCCTGGTCATTCTGTCTTTATCTTGAGGTCTGGCCATCAACGGATGAGCCTCCAGCCACGTGTTCTTATCTTCTGCACTGACTCTCCCAAGGGCCTAGCCCTATCTGACTGCCTATAATATTTCTACCTAACTTAGCTGTCTATAATACCACTCCTCACGCTGACATGAGGACTAGAACATCCTATTGAAAACTTGCTTGACCTCTCATGAGAACTGAAGATAGCACTCTCTGATTGGTTCCACATGCAGGGCTTTGGGAACTGTTCTATGAGTGTGTCCCAGAACATGTAATTAACAGATCATGACTACTTCTCCAGCCAGTTTGCTATACCCTAATCTCCTGCCTCACTCTGAAGCATAGTTTATCTCTTTTTTTTTCCTTCCTTTTTCCTCTCTCCCTGTCCGTAGACTTCTGAAGCCTTAGAGTTTTTCCTTTTCAGCAGCTAGAGGTTCCCAAATCCCTAGAAAATGAGTGCTTGCATACAAAAGCCCTGAAGACAACAGGCACTAACCCTCTAACCAGAAATGGGAAGAAGTGTTGAAACATATCCTCTATGATATGTAGCAGCCTCATTAAGTATTCCACGAGGTCAACATTCCCCATTCCTGGGTCAGATCAAACTAAAATTTATTCATCAGGGAGACACATAAGGATAGTCCCATCTAGCATCTTAAGCAATATTTCTCATGCAACCAGCATGGGACACCTAGCCTTGAGCCACCTTAGTGAGGACCGTAATACACGGAAGCAATCTCCTTAAGTCATACATGCTTTGGATCCTAAATACTTTAGGTAAAAGGAGACCCTATAAACTGCTCTTTTAAACTCTCCCTCTCACTGTGTCTGTCTCTGTCTCTCCCTCTCTGTTTCAAAACCAAAGGGCATAAGCTTGGTCCACCTGCTGCCCTGGCTCCCCTCTTTTTGGGTGGCTTGAAACATTTCCTAAGCCATGCAGATTCAAGTGGTCATTCAGGTGATAACTGACATTATCCTTGGGACCAGGTAAATTCTATGGACAGGAATAAGCCCAACAGTTTTCTTTTTTGCTTCCTATCTCCCCTAAGAAAGCCCCAATCCCCTTCTTGTTCCTACTATCCATCTCTGAGGTTTCATCTGTTAGTCTGAAGTTTCATCTGTCAAATCCTTCAGCTTTCATGTTATTAGCTATCAGGAAGAGGCAAGGAGCTGGAGGACAGAAGGAGATCAATGGGAGTTGGGGAACTCAGGAAGTGTTCTCATGGCTCTGGGGACAGTTCCTATGTGTCCCACCAAGTGGAGGGGGGCATGTGGTCTCTGTGTTTCCCTGATGGTAGGACAGCCTCACAAGCTCATGAAAAGGGCTACACTTCAGCCCTTCAGTTGTCTACCATGGCCTTCCTGGGTCCTAGGGAACTCTGTCTAGCTCTAGCTATAGTTTGTTTGTTTTTTTTTTCTGTAGCCTCTGGGGGTTGCTTCTCTGTTAGCTTGCTGTCTTCCTTCACCTTATTTGTTTCTGGTACTATTATGATAATTTTAGCTTCCTGTTTATCGCCCTATCTAAGATGGTATGTGATTTGTAGTTGCTAAGGAATATCTCCACACTTTTTGCATAAAGTCTACCTGTTATGTACAACTCCTTTTGCCTGCTTTCCTGAGAAGGCACTGAAGACCGGAGTAGCTATGTGCCAGGGCACTGGTCCTGGACATAAGCAACAGATTTCTTCCCAACTCTAGGTAAGAGAGATGCCCAGATTAGTCAGTGACAGAAAGCAGGGCAGAGCTGCCGATCTTATGTAGATCTGACCCTGAGGTAACGGAGCAGAGGCCCCCTAGGGCAGTTCTGACTCGGCGGAAAGAGTAAGAACCCCTAGCCAGTTCCAGCTCTGGGGTAAAAATGGAGTCTGTTCCTCCCCCTAGTTCAGATCCTTGGGTAAGAGTACAGCTGCCTGCCCCTGGCAGCAGTTCCAGCTCTGAGATAACAGAGCATAGTTGCCCCCGAGCCAGCCCCCAAGCACACACCTAGTTTTGACTCTGGGATAACGTAGCAGAGCTGCTCTGCCCCCATCCCCAACTCAATGGAGAAGAGCTGTCCCTGGGCAGCTTCAACTCTGGGAAGTGCACTGAGCTGCACATGCAGTGTGACCCTGGGATGAGGTGGGTGTTCACACAGTCTGACCTTAGGGGACTCGAGCAGGATACTGCCTTTTCTCTTTTATTTTTTTTTCCTTTTCTTTCTCTCCTTATCTCTGTCTAAAAGTACACAAGAGAGATCTTAAAGGCATGTAGTACATCTTAAATGATTGCGGGTAACTCATTGTTCCCAAAATGTCACGTTTCGGTTATATTTTACAAACTTGCAGCCAATTTAAGATAGATTTTTTAGAAGGTTGATTTTTCTCCAAATGTAAGTTAAAGAGTAAAGAGACAAGGTCTCAAACTTGGTTTTATAAGGAGGAAAAATGAACAAAGATCCCATCTAATAATCTATAGCTCTCCTGACTCCTACTGATGGAAAATCTGTGATGTTAACTAACCAGAAAAAGATACTCAGAGCAGCTTACAGGACAAAGTGGAAATGCTATTAAGACTTACATAAGGAAAAAAGGCACTAAGTGATAACCCCTAGGGAAGGTTCTAACTGACTAGCCTATAGTTTTGAACCTAAAACTATGAAAAGCATTATAATTTACCATGGCCAATGCATCTAAAATTGCACTTTGATTTAATGTTTTACATGTACTACATGTTTTACATGTTTTATTGTTTGACTGCCTGTTAAACTGTTTTAATAACTGTTTAAAGTAACTGCTGCTGCTTCATTAAAAAATTCTTTTGAGTTCATATAAATTTCACTTTTTATTTTTCTTTTTTTGCCCCATCCTGTGACTCATCCTAGCAGCTGGCACAACTGGTAAAGAAAAAAACTAGAGGAGTTAAGAGTCTCCTCATATGGCCTCAAAATAACCTCTGAGGAGCCTCTGACCTTTAGATAAATAGGTATATAAAGGTAGCTTATATCACAAGTAACAAAGCTTAGCAGCTAGAATATTTAATAATGTCATTTTTGTTTCATAGGCATATGTATACAGAAAAGAAAAAAGAAAAAACTGAATAAAGAACAGATGGAATTTATAAAATAATTGGTCAGATGGTATATTAAAGCTACCCATATCAATGAGCACATCAAATGTAAATGGCCTAACTACCCAACTAAGAGGCAGAGGCCCTCAGACTAGAGGAAGGAGCAGGACCTGACGACACATCCCTGAAGAAACACTTTTCAAATAAAAAGACACAAATATGTTAAGGTAAGGGAACATGTTATGGCTTGGGTCTAGATGTTCCCCCAAAGCCTCATGCGGTCATAGGTGGGGCTTTTCAAAGGTGGCTGGATCTAGTGTTTGATGCTAGGATTAAGAGTGTGTGATTACAGCCAGGTGTGGTGGTATACACCTGTAATCCCAGCTTTAGGGAGGCTGAGGCAGGAGGATTGTCATGAGTTAGAGGCCAGCCTGGGCTATATAAGGCCTGGGCTATATAAGTGAGTTCAAGGCCAGCCTGCAGTATGTAGTGAGACCCTGTAGAAGAAAGAAAGAAAGAAAGAAAGAAAGAAAGAAAGAAAGAAAGAAAGAAAGAAAGAAAGAAAGAAAGAAAGAAAGGGAAAATGACAAAAGAATGTGTGATTGCTAAATTAGTCCACTGACTGGTTTGGCATAGTTCTGGGTGTGGATAATGGGAAGGCTCACCCTGGGTGTGAGCACTATCTGCCCTATGAGCCTGGTAGAATATAAGGGACAGAAAGAGGGATGCTGGCATTGCTGGCTGCTTCTTAGCTGCTTCACTGCATTGTTGCCTTCTGTTCACCATGAACTGTTTCTCCTCTGTGATGCCCCTCTGCCATGCCACTCTGC
>NW_004955477.1:10943449-10958140 GCF_000276665.1 Chinchilla lanigera | reverse complement strand
CTGATTTATTTCACTTATGAGTATGGTCTCTAGTTGTGACCATTTACCTATAAAGCCCTCGAGTTTATCTTTCTTCGTAGGTGGATAATATTCCATTATACAAAAGTACCACAATTTTCTTATCCAATCCTCGGTGGATGGACATTTGGGTAGGAAAGCAAGGCATTTGGAATAGTTTGGAGCAGGTGACCATTCCCTGGAATAAGACAGGAGCTCTCAGCAATGGACCAGTGTCCTCAAACTGATTACATACCACTGCTTGCTAGATAATGAAAACATCTGATAACAGAAAAAAAAAATCTTTCTTACCATTAAGGACATTTTTTCCTTTCTTTTGTTCTTTGTTTTATTCTTTTTTCTTATTTTTTTCTTACTTTTACTTAATTCTATTAACTTTCTTTTATTCTTTAACTGGATTTTTATCTCACTTTTCTGTTCTCATCTTTCATTTTTTTCTTTTTCAAATTTTACTTCTTTCATTTTTACCTTTTCCTGCCACTCTATGTTTATTATTATTGCTATTAAGCTTTATCAATTTTTAGCTATTTAGTTGGCACTATGCTAGTACTGCTAAATTGTTTTCTATTGTTAATGGTGGTATAGTTGTTGCATTTAGTATTTACCATAGGTCAACATTTGATTTGTCTCTGTGTCTCTATTAGTATTGAATATCTCTTTTCTATTGTTAAAGGTGGAATGGTTGTGGATTTTATTGGTTCTTATGATCTGTCTCTATTATTATTGCTGATTTTGTTGCTGTTGCTAATAGTGGCATAGCTATTGCTTTTAATTTTTTTTTGTACCAGGAATCAAACTCAGGACCTTGTTCTTGCCAGGCAGGCACTGTGCCGCTGAACTATATCCCTGGCTCCCTGTTGGTTTTTACTGCATGCTAATATCTGGTTTGTCTTTGTGTTGTCAACATTACCACAGTTCATTTTCTCTTCTCTGAGTGGTGCTGGGGATCAAACCCCCAGAAGGAGGGTGGACACTAAGAAGGCTCTCAGATATTCTGTTGTATAAGTAGAGAGGAGTACAAAAGCCAAAACATAACCAAACACAAGAATGTATCACAAAAAAGGCAGATTCTAACTGAAGAGATTTCCACAGTATTGACAGAAATTTTCTACTCTAGCTGATCTTCAACCTGAAGCACAAAAACAATAGAAATATAAGGAAGCGAGGCAACAAGATCCTTCCCAAACCCCTTAACTCCCCCAAAGTTGACCTCATAGACACTGACGTAGAGGAAGAACTAAAAAATTAAAGAACTAAAGAACAGTCAAAGAACTAAAAAATTAAATGGGTAAAATGTTTGAAAAAATTAAATGGGTAAAATGTTTGAAAAGACCAAAGAAGAAACACAAAAGCAAATTCATACACTGTTTAGGTAGCTTAAAGAGGATTTTATTAAACAGATAAAGGATTTTACTAATAAAATTTTTGACAAAACTAAAGGAGAAACAAACAATAAACTGAGTTAAACAAACAAATACAAGATATGAATGACCAATTAGGTAAAGAATTAGAAATCATGAAAAGAAAACAAGCAGACATACAAGATGTGAAAGTTTCAATAGAAAACATGAGTAGCAGATTCAACCAATATGAGGACAGAGTGTCAGAAATTGAAGACAAGGTGGTAGATCATAAATTCAATGATACTCTAAAAACAAGACACAGTGGATGCTGGATCCAACAACTGTTAGATAACCCCCCAAAAAACCCCATCAATGTCAGAATTATAAGAATAAGGGAAAAATCAGAAGATGCCTCAAAAGGCATAAAGATATATTCACTGAAATTATAGCAGAAAATTTTCCAAATCTGGAGAATAAATTCAATATTCACGTACAAGAGGCATAACGAACCCCAAATAGCTACAACCAGAAAAGAACCTCTGTATGACACATCATAAGTAAAATTCCAGAAATTCAACAAAAGAAGAGATGCTAAATGCTGTTGGAAAAAAAAAAATAGCACGTCATCCATAAAGGTAAACCCATCAGAATCACAGTGGATTTTCACACAAACCTTAAAGGCCAATAGAGCTTGGAGCAAAGTTTTTCAAGCCCCAAAAGAAAACAGTTGTTAACCCAGACATCTGTATATTCCAAATTAGCCTTCAAAATTGATAGATAAGTAAGATTTTCCATGACAAAGAAATCCTGAAACAAAAGAAAATAAAGAAAAAAACATGACCACTAAACTATCATTTCAGAAAAGATTCAAAGTCATTTTGGTTGAAAGGAAACAATAGATGGCAGAGCCATGGGCTGTGACCTCAGCATCCTGGCCTGCACAAGCTGGGAGTGGAGACCAAATAGACAAATACACAGACAACAAACAGAGGATGTGCTAGCTGGTGGACACCGTAACCTTCCCCTTCTCCCTGTTTCTGTGTTCAGAGGATGAGCCCACCTTTCTGGCCAATGGACAGGGAATGCTGTCCTGCTAGACCTCTTTGTCCACCAAGTTGGAAAGTATTCCTGAGTTCTAAATGTCAATGAAATGACTCTTTGCAGGTCCCTGGTCCTGAGGTAGCATCGGTTCTATGATACCCTCCCAACTGAGATGCACAAAATCCTTCCCCAGTACAAAAGACAAAGACAAAGTTCCCTTATTAGTTGGCTACCCCAAATAGACCATGCCCTAGGCTATCAGGTAAGTTTAAATAAGCACAAAAGAATTGAAACAACTTCCTGCATACTATCAGATCATAGAGGAATGAAACTAGAAATCAACAGTAAAAGAAAGCCTAGAAACTATATAAACACATAGAAATTAAATAATACATTATTGTATAGTTAATGCATCACAGAAAGAATAAAGGAAGAAATTAAAATATTCCTAGAATCAACGACAATGGAAGCACAACATACTAAAACTTGTGGGGGCACAACCAAAGTTCTACAAGGGAAGTTTATTCTTGGGAATGCACACATTAAAAGAATTAGGTGATCCCAAATAAATAACTTAATGATGCATCTCAAGGTCCTAGAAAAACAAGAACAATCCAAATCCAAAACTGGTAGAAGGAAAGAAATTATAATGATGAGAGCAGAAATTAATGAAATTGAAACTAAAAAAATAAAGGATCAGTGAATCAGAGTTGGTTCTTTGAAAGGATAAACAAGATTAATAAACACTTAGCCAAAGTTACAGAAAGAAGGAAAGAAAAAACCCCTATCAATGTAATTAGAAATGAAAAAAGGTAAAATCACAACTAACATTGCTGTGAGGAGGATTACAAGAAACTATTTTGAAAACAGTATATGAGTTTGAGGCCAGCCTGGGCTATATAATGATTTTAAGGCCAGCTTGAACTACATAGCAAGACCCTGTCTCACATGTCTTACCTTTCCACTTTCCTCCAAAAACTTATATTACAATAAATTGGAGAACGCAGAAGAAATGGAAAAATTCCTAGACACATATAAATTATCAAAAGTGAGTAAAGAAGATATAAAAACCCTGAATAGACCAGTAATAGGCAATGAAATAGAAGCAAAATAAAAACCCTATCAACTAGGAAATGTCCAGGATCTGATGGATTCAGCACATAATTCTACTGAATTTTAGGGAAGGCTTAATGCCATTACTCCTCTAACTCCTCTGTGAAATTTAAAGGGAAGGAGTACTGCCAAAATCTATTCCTGGAAGATAGCACCACTCTGGTACCAAAACTGGACAAGAACTTAACAAAAAAAGGAACTACAGGCCAATCTCCTTATTGAACATGGATGCAAAAATCATCAACAAGATACTGGCAAACAGAATGCAAGAAATCACTAAAAGGGGCTGGGGATTTAGCTCAGTGGCACAGCACCTGTTTGGCAAGCACAAGGTCGTGAGTTCGATTCCCAGTACCGGAAAAAAAGCAAAAAAGAAATCACTAAAAACATTACATACATCATGGCCAAGTTGTCTTCATCTCAGGAATGCAAGGATGGTTTAATGTAAATCAATGAATGTAGCATATTACATAAACAGAAGTAAGGGCAAAAATTACATGATCATTTCAACAGGTGCAAAAAAAGCTTTTGACAAAATTCATGATAAAACCATGACAAAAATAGGTAGAGAAAGGCCTTACCTCAAACTGATAAAAGCTATTTATGACAAACACACTGCCAACATCATACTAAATGGAGAAAAATTGAAAGCATTTTCTCTAAAATCAGGAACAAGATAAGGGTGTCCACTCTCATCACTCCTATTCAATATGGTACTTGAAACCTTAGCCAGAACAATTGGGCAAAGAAAAAATAAAAGGGACCTATATTGCAAAGGAAAAAGTCAAACTATCTTTATTTGCAGGTCTTTTACCTAGAACACCCAAAAAGACCCACCAAAAAATCTCCTAAAACCAACAAACAAATTCAACAAAGTAGTAAGACACAAAATCAATACACAAAATTCAAAAGCAACAAGAACCTACCATGTATGAATAACTTATTTTTTTGGTTCTATTTTGGTAGGTTCCTGTACACCAACAATAATGCTACCATAATCCTTCCCATGCACAATAGCTTCCAAGAAAGTTAAATACCTAGGAATTAATCTAACCAAGGATGTGAAAGACCTCTATAACAAAATTACAGTGCTCTGAAGAGATTGAAGAGGACATCAGAAAATGGGGAAGGGAGGGATCTTCTCTTCCTAGATAAGCAGAACCAATACTGTCAAAATGGCCATTGTACAAGTCAGGCATGGTGGTGCACACCTATAATTACAGCACTCAAGAAGCTGAGGCAAGTGGACCCCTGAGAATTTGAGGCCAGCCTGGGCTACATAGTGAGTTCAAGCTCAGCCTGAACTACATAGAGAAACCCTGTATCAAAGAAAAAATGTAATCATATTACAAAAAATGATACATAGATTGAATGTAATCCCAAACAAAACATCATCATTCTTCACAAAGCTAAAAAAAAAAAACCCATAAAATTTATATGAAACATGAAGAGACTGAGAAAGCCAATCATGGTGGTGCATGCCTGTAGTCTCAGCACTTGGGAAGTTGAAGCAGAAGGATCACCATGAGTCCAAGGCCAGCGTGCGCTACACAATGAGCTCAAGCCCAGCCCAAACTACACAGAGACACTGTGTCTCAAAAAACAAAGAGATTGAGAAAAGCAAAAGCAATCCTAGGCAAGAGGAGGAAAGAGGAAAGCACCACAAACCTGGATTTCAAATTATATTATAAAACTATTTTGTTAGAGAAATGATAGTCTCTTTAATAAATGATGCTGGGAGAATTGGTTATCCGTTTGCAGAAGAATGAACCTAGAGCTACATCTCTCATCTTGCGCTAAAATCACCTGTGCTAAAATCAAAATGTATCAAAGACATATATAAAAACAGAAACACTGAATCTGCTGGAATTAAAAATTGGTAAACCTCTTAAAGATATAAGCATAGGCAAGGGCTTTCTGAACAGAACCCCAAAGGTACAAGACATAACATCAACAGTCAACAAATGGGACTATATCAAATTAAAAGCTTCTGCACAGTAAAGGTAGCAACCAACAGAATGGAAAGACAACCTACAGAATGGGATAAATACCAGCCATTCCTCAAACAAAGAGCTAATATCTAGTATATATTTTAAAAATTTGGACCCCAAAAATTAAAGACTCAGTAAAAAATGGGCAATTGAAATGAACAAACACTTCTCAAAAGTAGCAGTACAAATGGCCAATAGGTACATGAAAAAGTGTTCAGCACATTTGGCCATTAGAGGAACGCAAATCAAGACAACACTGAGATTCCATCTTACTTCAGAAAGAATGGCTGTTATTGAGGAAAAAAAAAGTGCTGGCAAGGGTGTAGGGGGGAAAGAACTCTTCTACATTCCTGGTGCCAACACTACGGAAATCAGTATGGCAATTCCTCAGAAAATTAGAGATTCCATTTTGACTCAGCTGTACCTTTTCTAGGTAACTTGCTGAAAGATTTAAAGATACCATATTGTAGTGACACCTGCATACCCACTTAAATCGTGGAAGCAGCTTACATGCCCATCGACAGGTAAATGGATAAGAAAAATATGGTATATATACACAACAAAGTACTACTCAGCCATAAAGAAGGATAAATTTGAGTCATTCATAGAGAAATGGATGGACCTTGAGAACATAATACTAAATGAAATAAGTCAGACACAGAAGATTAAATATCACAGTTTCCCTTATATAAGAATCCCAGCCTGAACTACACAGCAAGACTCTGTCTCTCTATACCCAAAGTATAAATAATTTAGGAGCAAAACAAATTATTGCTTGTAGGAAACAGGGAGACAGACTTTGTGGAGATAAGCTGTAGATGCAGGGATGGGGAGGAAAGAGAAAGAGTGGGCAAAGGGAAGTAAAAAGGAGCAAGATGCAATATGTATACACACCAGTTCTCCAGGATGAACTTTTTTATTGTGTATTTCAAACATACATGAATTTTTTTAAAAAGAGAAGAAAAGAAAGGGCTACACCCAAGCCAGGCTTGCTGGTGGCACAAGCCTGTAGTATCAACACTCTGGAAGGCTGAGGCAGAATCATAAATTGGAGCCTCGCCTAAGCAACTTGGTGACTTAGGAGACCCTGTCATCTTCATCCCATAGTACGGTCTGAAATGGTCTTAGCATGGACTAGACTGTGCAGCACCAAGCCATCCTCCTGTTGGAGCCCAGGATAGGGAGAGTTGCTTCTCTAGCCCTGCCACACTGCAAATATACTATGAGAATGAAATTCATTCTCAGAAATCTCCTCATCCCACTTGAAGCCTTTTTGAGCCCTATGGTCTGCATGCACTTGTTCTTCTGTCTGAAGTCGGTATGAGAGGAGCCCCAAACCAAGAAGGAAACAACTCCCCTTAAACTGCAGAATGTGTCTGCCAAAGAGAGAAGAATGGGAACCTTCAGGACTTTACATATCATTCCAGGGGCACAGCGGGACAGCTGGGATGAGGGACCTCTTTGCAACCTCTTTGCTCAGCCTTCTGTCCTTGCTGGGAGGCCCAGTGCCCCTGGGGATCCCCATCCTTTCTGTTGACCAGACAGTGTCCAGGCTCTCTTTGCTTGTAAATTCAGGTTTCTGTACCCAAAACCAGCATTCCCACTATCCTTGTCCCCATCTCAAGCCCTCTGCCAGCTGGGCCACAGTAGGGGCAAGAGATTATCAGTCAAGGAGACCTGTCTGTGTGCTGTTGGGGCCTAGGTTTTCATGCCTAGCCTGATGTGCTGCCCCTTCCCTCCCTCACCCTTGACCTTCTGGGTGAAGTAGGGCCACGCTGCAGCTGGCATGGCTGCCACGAGGGACGTCAGTGTGGACACACTGAGAAGTGGGAAGCCCAAGGAAGGACTAGCCCACTAGTTGGCAAGAAAGAACCCTTCCCAGCTAAGCTGCTCCTGACCCTTGACCTTGTCCTTCACAGGTGGGCATGCCAGCCACACAGCAGCACAGGCTTGTGCTTCCTCCACACAGAGGCCACATCTGTGGTATCCCAGATGGACACAGCACACACTAGGCCGGTTTGTTGTCATCCTTACTAAAATTCTTTGAACACACCTGTAAATGGCCTGGTAACGATAAACTACCAAAGAAAGGCCTTCAAAGAAAGTGCTTTCATGATGCAATATCTTCAACTCGGGGCATCTTTACTACAGTAGAAAGGGGCTGTCAGCCTATGAACATAGGAAGAGCTGGTCCCCATCAGACACTAGGCCTAGCCATCTAGAAGCCCTCTGAGCACCCCTTCCAGCAGCTTCTAAATTCATATGAAGGAGACTGGGCATGGCAGCACATGCCTGTAATCCTGGCACTTGGGAGGCTGAGGCAGGAGGATCACTATGAGTTGGAGGCCAGCCTGGGCTACAAAAGTGAGTTCGAGGCCAGCCTGAACTGCAGAGTGAAACCCTGTCTCAAAAAGACAAAAAAAAAAAATTGTACAAAGGAAATCTACAATTTAATAGTTCTGCCTGGGCTGGATGGTTAAGCTATCCTCAGAAGTTGGACTTCATTAAAACAACTTTGGTTTTTAAAAAATAAACATATGTCAGCTGGTCTTTGTAGCACATGTCTGTAATTCCAGTACTATCAGAGGCAGAGGCAGGAGGATGAAAATTTTGAGCCCAGCCTGGGCAATTTAACAGTTCAGTGATACTGCCTCAAAATAAAAAATAAAAAAGGGCGGAAGATGTAGCTCAGTGGGAAGGCCTTGGGGTCAAATCCCAGTACCTATACCGATATAGATTGCTGTTTCTAGGGTATTGATCAGACACAGGGTTGTTACCCCAAACTAATCCACGATATATTCCAAAACCCTGCAACAAGTTCCTGCCTTCAGAAGAGTCTGCTCAGAGGCACCTCTCTTTGCAGCAGGTGGGTCAGTTGGTTGGGTTTTGAAAAAAGAATCGTCAAAAGCACAAGTCTCTGTCTGGTCTCTTTTCTGAGCCCTGGGTGCAAGTGTGGTCCTCCGGAGCTTCTGGGAAGACCTAGAATGTTTTGAGGTCTGGGGGAAGCCCCCACAGACCAGGGCCTTTCCCAGAACCTTCTGTAGGTGAGCCCGGAGAATTGGGCTGAGCACATGCGGAGTGGGAGCGCCTGAGTCTGACTGTGAACCCACTCCGTGCTCCGGAGCAGCCCAAGGGCTAAGCTTGTGTTCTGAGTCTGTCGTGGGGGGCACTGAGAGTTCCTCCTCTATCGCTGGTCTGTGGACTCTGCCCATGGACCTGCGACACCCGCCGCGGGGCGCTCCTAGGGCTCAGCCCTGCTCTGGAGAGCACCTGGCCACTCCAGAGACCTAAGAGCCAATCCAGGGCCACAGATGCAGCTTCTCAGATCAGAAGCGGAATTGCCGGTCTGGCTCAGGGTCTGTGGCATGCGGTCCTCAGTGTGCAGAGAGAGTGCCGGGGCTGAAGCAAGTACGAGACAGGATTCTGTGCCCAAGGACTGGGGTTCATCAGGAAGGACGCGTCGAGGCCGAGGAGCAGACGGTTCAGAGATGTCCAAGGCACAGCATCCGCACAGGGACAAGAGCAGATGCCCTGACAGGGGCTCCACCGTGCCCCAAGCCGGCCGTCGGTGCCTCGCGTGGGGAGGCTCGGACAGCTCGACAGTAAGAGCGCGGGCAACCCACCGGCAGGGCACAGTGGTACGGATGCGGCCAGGCCAGCCCGGCCCGGGCGCTGGGGTCCCCGGCGGCAGCCCCGCCCTTCCCTGTCCGTCCCGCCTTCTAGGGCGCCGAAGCCAACCGACTCCAAGACCGCACATCACCCGGCGCCAGGATTGGAGAGCGGCGCATGAAAGCCGAGCCACCTTTTTATAGGATGCAGTGGGCGAGGGTGCCGCCGACCCCGGGTAGAAGTGCCGCGCTCTGCGCATATGTCCAGCGCGTCCCTCCGGGCCAGCAGCGCCCGCCGCCCCACGCATGGCACCGGCGTCGTTGGTCATGAACCCCGCTGGGCTCAGGGCTCGCGGCGGGGACGGCACCGGGTCCGCCCCTCTGCCCTTCAGCGTCGAGTCGCTGCTGGAGGCAGAGCGCGGGCCGGACTCGGAGCCTGCAGAGCCAGGGGAGCAAAGGCAGAGGGGTGACACAGAGCCCGGACCCTGGTTCCCGCCCGCTGCCAGCGCGTGTCCCCCACGTAAGTGCCGAACCTCGCGGTCCCAGCCCCTGAAGGGGACCGGGCCTGACCAGCCTGGGATCGGAAGACCATAACTTAGGAAGTAACTCGCCAGGAACGCTGCCACCCTGAGGGCAAGGGCAAAACACACCCTCCCCCATCCCCACAGCGCTTCCCGGTCCGAAAGGCTTCTGGGTCCCACACCAGCCAAGCGTGCGAGTGCCTGCCCTCTCTGGCCGAAGCGCCCCTGTCCACCCCCGCGCTCCCGCCACAGCTGAGGTCTGCTTCTCGCTTTTCTCGGAAGGGTAGCGTCCTCGAGCACCCTAGGATGCGGAGCATCGGATTTAGGTAGTGCCCGACGGCCGACGTCCACCCTTGCCCCACCGCCTCTGCGGCCCTTGCTTTGCTTACCCCAGCGGCCTTCGGGTTGTCCTTGCTCCAAAGGCCGAAGTCACCGAGTGAGGACTGGCATCCGCAACCGGCCGTTCAGGGGTCCGGTAGTACCGCTACGGGACGTACTGCCCGTTTCTGAGCGCCCGTTTTGTTCGTCTCTTTTCTCTCAGGTGCCCTCAGCCCTTCACCCTGCACCCTCCGAAAACACAAGAACACCCGCAAGCCGCGGACGCCCTTCACCACCGCACAGCTGTTGGCGCTGGAGCGCAAGTTTCACCAGAAGCAGTATCTGTCGGTCGCCGAGCGTGCAGAGTTCTCCCGCAGCTTGAGCCTCACCGAGACGCAGGTCAAGATCTGGTTTCAGAACCGCCGGGCCAAAGCCAAGCGGCTGCAGGAGGCCGAGCTGGAGAAGTTGAAGCTGGCAGCCAAGCCGCTGCTGCCCTCTTTCTCCCTGCCCTTCCCTCTAGGCGCACCGCTGCACGGAGGTGCGGCTGGCGCTCTGCCGCCAGTGCCCGGGCTCCTCGCGGGACCGGCCGCCGCCTGTGGCTTGTACTATCTGTCTTAGGCTGAAGGGCTGGGGTCGGTCTGGCAGCGGTGCGGGTGCGTGGGCGGCCTTGTCCCGTGAGTCCCAGGCGGCCAGTGCCAGCACAGGCCTGCCATTCGGCCCGGTCCGCAGACCATTCCCACACTTCCCAGCGGCGCTACTTCTGGTAATTACCAGCGTTTCGATATCACTTTCTAGGTTTGGTTTTTGTTTTTACTTTTATCTTTATTTTTTAAATTTGCTAATGCAATGCTACTTTGATTCTTGAAAACTATTTGTGGTTATTTTAGATTTTAAATTTTTCTTAAAATCATGTTCCTACCAAACTCTTCTGAAAAGCAATGAAAAGAGCTTCATACAGTGGTCTCGAAATGAACCAAAACAGTTCCTCTTACTTTTTACAAAGCAACCAACAAAGTACTGTGAGGTTTGTGCTGGGGATCTGCCGCTGGTCTGATGCCCCTCCAGGTGACCATGTACACGCAGAAGAATCTACGAGACTGTTTTGAACCGCGGCAAGAAAGGAATTCCAGAGCAAGCAATTAAAATAATTTGATGCCAAGACTGCTAGAAAAAAGTTATTTTGATTGTGACTAGATTTATTATGTCTAAGCAAAATGGAAACTTTCACGCTTAATTTAGGAACTTCCTTCGTTTTTAAAAAATATAGACTATTCAGTGAGTCCAAGGCAAAAGACTGTGTCATGGGGGTGGATAGAGAGGATCAGAGGCCGAGGGTTCCACTCTGGAGTTTAAGGACAGACTACCGGTGAGATACTCCTTAGGGCCTGTCGTGGGGCAGGGGCAGCGGTCGATCAGTCCCGACCTCGCGCCCTCTGCTGTCTGGTGCCCCTGGCGACAGTAAGAAGAACTGCCCGGGTACCCAGCAGGGAGCACCCAGGAGGAGGCCAGGGTCTTGGGAATGTCCTAAGGCTTCCCTCTAACTTGCCCCAGAGGCCAGGGACACACTGGTGATCCTTGTGCTGCTGCTTGGCACTGCATTGAGCTCATTTATGAATGGGACGCCTCTGGCTCTACCTGAGGAAGAAAACTGCTATGCTATGTATGATCTTACCTATGCTGAGGGGCTGCCTCTGTGGGGCATTCACCCTCCACGCAGGATTGAGAACCCTTGAGGTGCCTGTCCCTGAGATACAAAAGCAAAAAAAAGCGTTGTTTTCCATGTTATCTTCAGCTGGAGTATGGAGGCTTAAGGATAAAGTGTGGTGTGAGTTTACACAAGCTCCCCTGTGGGTAACAGTGGGGAGAGCAGGCAAGTCCTTCCTGCCCTCCCAGCTCTTCCCTTCCAGCTGGAGAGAAGGAACTGGACCAGGAAGGGTGCTGGCTGTGTGGACAAGAGGACCAGGAGGAATTCCACATTCTCCCAGCAGGACTTGAGTTGATGGCACTGGCCTGGGGTCCCCCTGGCATGCAGGAGGGAAGGACCCCGCTATAAGTACTCAATAGGCTGCTGTGTGACCATGTCACAAGCAAACAACAGCAGACACACAGACTTCACTGCGTTCTGCTCTGGTTAAAAACACCTGACACTGCAGATAACACTATACCAAATTGCCTGATGATGTCTATCAGACATTCTCCCTGCTTCGCCAAGAAAACAGAAACTCTTGGGTTTTTTAAATGAAATGATGGAAGGCAAAGCACCCACCCCTTTCGGCTTGCCAGCGTGTGCTGGAGCCTGAGCTGTCACACTTGATCTTAGCAAGAAGGCCAAAAAGCGATGGAACCTGAGTTGTTAAACCCTATCTCAGCCACAATTTTCAGGTGGACAGACCCACTCTTGGTCTGTAAATACTACAACAAAAAGGCGCTTGGGGAATCGGGAGGCTGGAGCCTCAGCAGCCAACAATTCCCATGACCCCAGGCACACCCCTGCTTTTTATGATCTGTGCATACTTGGATTCTGTTTTCAAATCTGAGGTTCCCAAGAGACACTGGGTAAGTCAGGACCTAGTTTTATGGTTCAGTCATGGTGTTTGTTTTGGGGGATCTTTATTTGTTTTGTGTATGTGTGTGTGTGTACTGTAAATTGAATTGAGTGTGTATGTGTATACATTTTATATATATACTGTAAATTGAATCGAGCTATATCTTTAGTCCATTTTTTATTTTGAGATAGAATCTCACTAATCTGCACAGGCCAGGCTCAAACTTGTTATCCTCCTGCCTCAGCCTCCCAGAAGCACCTGGCTCGATGTGGTGATTTTTGAGATAATTCTGAAACCAACCAACATAGGAGGAAAATGAGTGTTCAGTGCCCAGTCCAACGGAGCAGGGATCTGCATATGCAGCCCTGCTGCCTGGTAGCTTGTCTTTATCCATAGACTGAGTGCTGGCTGAAGGCATATAAATGACTCTGCGGGGCCTTAGAGTCAAGAGTGCCAGACCCCTCAGGACTGACAGAATCTGCTGAATTAAGTGAGTGAAGAACTTCCTAATTTGTCTCTCTGTAACCTTCTCTGACCCAAAATACATATAGAGGCTCTCCCCAGATACCCCCTTTGAGCCTGGTGCCCTGACCTCCACAGGGGGAGCCCAGCTCTGGGGAACGTAGAGGATGAGCTGTGCATGTGCCTGCTCGTGGTGCCAACAGCTCTTGTCACTGCCCAAGTAGTGTTTGCTGTCAGGACAAAGCTGAGGGAATTTTTCTAGACAGACTTCTTAAAGAAACAGCTGTTTCATTGGCCTTCTTACAGGAGCTAGTTCTGCATAAGCCCTGGCTTAGCCTCCAGCTGTGTGCCCCTGCTGGCCACCTCCTGAATTTAGCCAGTGTGTCGCCAAGTTAGAGGTGGCCCAGAGCCAGCAAAGGATACAGCGTCACAACCTTTCAGGGGAGCTGGGGACCTCTGCCTCCCCATCGTCTTATGGATGGATGGACACTCTGAGCCCCAGCCTCATGGTCTGCAGTCTGTGCCCTTTCAGTTACCCACGCTGGACCTCTGCTGGTGAACTTGGAGTCACTGCCCTGCCCTTGGGAGTTGGTGATCTGGGTGGCAGACCACATGACAAGGTAGCCAGGACAGCAGTTAGGGAAGACCATCTTTCTTGTAGGTGCAGGGGCTGTGTGGTCCAAGGATGTATAGTGGGCAAGGGGTGGGATGCTATGGACTGAGTGACTTCCGGCAGAGCCAAAGTATAGAGGACCAGACTGTGAAAGACCCCATTAACCCCACCACCACCAATGGCATCTCATGTCTCATTAAAGGAGTGATCTGAGGCCTGGGAAACACCCTCAAGGCTCCTGATATCAAGGTCACATCCAGGGAGGGTGGGAGGGAAAAAGTAGGCTCACATACCCTCTGGAGGGGGTTGGCTCATCTGGACAACATCATGAGACCAGGTCAACCCACAGAGCCCCTACCAGCTGCCTACAATAGCCCTCATCCTTTCTGGGTATGTTGGGGGCTGCTTTTGGTCCTACCTCTGGTGTGAATAGTGGTGTGGACCATTCAGAGGATAGGGGCCCAGTCAGTTTTGCTTATGGTATTTTTTAGGAAGGGATTCACACAAAATCTGACCAGCAGACCTTGCATCATCTAGAGGGCAAAGAGATTTCTGAAAAGGTGACCAGCTTCTTAAACTGCTGCCAGGACAGGTGATTTTATGAACAAGGAAAGACTTCTAGCTATATTTCCTTCCAATAAACTATAAAAGTAAAAGTATATCCTTTCTACATTACTGGAATTCAATGCAATTTACTTTAACTAACATTAGCCAGGTGCTGGAGAAAGGGAAGTGCTCTCTCCTGATCTTCTTTGTGGCCCCCATGCCTTTCAAGACCCCAACTTGGTGCATGCCCTCAGGAACCACTTGTGAATAAATGGACTGCACTGCTTTCATGGTGCAGTAATGAATAATGCTATCTAGATGGCCTGAAGCTCCAGTACTTTCATTTTCACTTTAAAAATTATCATCTAAAAATGCCATCTAGGCGCTGGGGATACAGTTCAGTGGCATAAGCACTTGCCTGGCAAGGTCATGAGTTTGATCCTCAGTACTGAAAAAAAAAAACCTGCCATCTAAAAATGCAGAGTTTTTGCTGTTTCTGATGATTTATATTACATTCTATATTAAGAAAAAAAATCAGCTGGGTGTGGTGGTGCATGCCTGTAATCCCAGC